>NC_055969.1:22469501-22482001 GCF_018492685.1 Alosa sapidissima
GTATGAGTGCTCCAACAGTGCGCCATGATGAACGGAGGATGAAATGAAAGTGACATATAAATGAGACCCTTAGCCGATGCTTTTTTCGCCTGAAGTCCCCTAACTAGCTCAGTGGCGGAAAGGGCCTTTCTGTTCATCCACGACCAATGTTACGTGACTTCATTTGCGCCATTTGCGTTCTTTCTAGTCGAGAGAACCATTGTCATTGATTCTAAAGAGGTGGAAACAATGTGATTGCTTTATTCATTGAAAGTAGATAGGGTACTGCAGTTTTTGAGTATGAAACATAGGCTATTGCTTGGTCATTAGGTTCTCTGATGTGAGGGCATTTCATGAGCTCTCGAGTACATAACTTTTTTTGCATTTCAGACTGAGAAAATATTGCAAAATATGAAGCAAATTAGATTCACACAACCAAGCCACCCACCCACCCACATACACACACACATACACACACACACACACACAAACAAACAAATTAAAATGTAACCTATATAACACATTTGTCATGCAGAGAAGTGAAAATTAAATGTATGAACTTTCTGTGAATTGCAAAGTTAAAATGTGAAACTTAATATGGGGCTACAGTGGGGATTATTAACTTCTATTGAATAAGAGTTTTTTAAATGCGTTGATCTTCAAAGAAGATATAGATAAGTATAATTGGTAACACTTTACTTGACGGGTGAGTTCATAACACATTCATAGCAGCTGTCATAAACTGCACATAAAGCATTCATGACTGTTTCATGAGACATGACTCAACATTCATACCAAACCTTTCATGAATGTGGAAGACAGAACGACGACAACTTGTCAAAATAAAAGTCCAATATCGTATTTGTGTAACCTGGATACCATTAATTTAATCTCTCCAGCCTTTGTAAATATTTCATGAATATTTTATGAAGTCTACATCGAATGTCACTTTACTATACAAGTTGTGAAGTATCCGTAATCACTGAGTTTAACACTGGGAGGTAAACTAGCCTACATTCAGCTGACCCGTATTTGTGTAACCTGGAACGGTTGGACATTCCCAGTAGCAAAAGATGAGAAATCATCTGCAAAGGTTACATCATAAAACAAATACATTTTTATGAAGCAAAAATTATTTGCTTGACCATGTTCTGTCTTTTTGGCACTGGAGTAGCCCATTGACTCAGATGTGACGTGATCAGGTAAGAGGTTTGGACCAAAAACGGCAATTCTGCTTTGCGACTTTTATTTTGACAAGTTGTCATCGTTCTGTCTTCCACATTCATGAAAGGTTTGGTATGAATGTTGAGTCATGTCTCATGAAACAGTCATGAATGCTTTATGTGCAGTTTATGACAGCTGCTATGAATGTGTTATGAACTCACCCGTCAAGTAAAGTGTTACCGTATAATTATTGCATTAACCATGCCTTTTGATACATTAATGGCCCATCCTTCAAAAAAGGATGTGTCCTGACGTGGGACAACAGCATATTTGATTGAAATAACAAGAATATACACAAATTAAGAATATTTCTGATCAACAAAGAGATCTGAGCGAGATCTGAGAGAAGAGAGAAATGAGCAGGAGTGATTTATTCATGAGAAAGTTGCAGTGTTAATTTTGTCAACACACTATGTCACTGAGCCCTAGAAGTGTCTCGTGTGAAGACAGCCCCATCTAATATTGTCCATGATGGGACATTTTGGAAGTCATATAATTTTGATCACGGGAGACCACAGCTTGTGCAAAATCATATAAAAAATTATATAAAATAAAATAAAAAATAAAATTAGTCTTCATTAGTTTGGGGAAGATCCACACCCATTGTTTTGTTTTTTTTGTTTGTTTGTTTGTTTAATGTTAATGTTAGGTCAATTCACTCACTATTGTTTTTTTACCGTTTTGTTTTTTGTTTGTTTGTTTGTTTCATTAAGCTATTCGTTGTCACAGCATGGCATAAAATATTTGACAAATTCACATTCATACTCTCCACGTGCCAATCAGCGTGTAGTATTATTATGACCGCCGCGCAGCGAAGCGGCGGTCATATAGGTTTAGTCAGTTTTTTTTCTTTTTCGCATGTCCAAATTTCCGTCAAGGATTCCCGGGAAGGATTTTGATCTGTAGCCCCCCCCCCCCCCCCCCCCCCCCCCCCCGCTGGACTGCACCCCCGAAAGGAGGGTAGGGCAGACACAGTTTTCTGTGAATATCTCGATAACCGTAAGGTTTAGAAGGACCATTTTTTTGTATGTTGATCTCAAGGGGCCATGTCAACCCATTCCATAACCACTCATTTCATGTATAACGCCACCTAGTTAAACACAAAAAAGTAAAAATGAGGTGTTGTAATCGCAGGTATCTGTGACCTAACATAGTCAAAACTGCACAAAATTGGAAGTGTAGGATCATTATGACACCCTCTGAATGCACGCCAAGTTTCGTGGAATTCCGTTCATGGGGGGCCACACAATAAATTAATTTATGTTACTATACACCAACTGGCCTGTAGGTGGCCGGAGACAGTTTTCTGTGAATGTCTCGAGAACCGTAGGGCCTAGGAGGTCCACCTTTTATTGGTATGTTGGTCTTAAGGGGGCATGTCAACCCATCCCATTACCACTTATTTCATGTATAGCGCCACCTAGTTAAAAATTAAAAAGCAAAAAATTAGGTGTTTTCATTACAATATCTCTGGCTGACATGGTCAAAACTGCACGAAATTGAAAGTGTAGGATCATTATGACACCCTCCGAATGCATGCCAAGTTTTGTGAACTTTCGTTCATGGGGGGCCTTACAATAAAATAATTTATGTGTACATTTAGTGACCATACACCAACAAGGATTCCCGAGACACTGAAAGACCAGGGTACACGAAACTTGGTGGGCATGTAACCCCACATGGATAGCATGGAACCATCGTTTTTTGTTTTGATCTGTAGCCCCCACCCCCCCCCCCCCCGCTGTACTGGACCCCCCGAAAGGAGGGTAGGGCAGACACAGTTTTCTGTGAATATCTGTGCATGCACATGCATAAACACACATACGCAGGCAAACACACAAGCACCCACCCACACACACACACACACACACACACACACACACACACACACACACACATAAACATAAACATGTACACGCACACATGCACACAATTCAAGAATTTCTCAGAATTATGAACAGGTAAGATGGGGGTGGGGTTGTATAAAATGAATTTTACATGTGAAATCTATGAACTAATCATGTTTTGGTACTTGTTGTCTAGCAGATACCAGTGAGAATTGAGTGTGGATAATGCAATTTAGTGAGACAGTTAGAATCATATAGGCCTTTCAGCGTGATTTATTTTTGTGGAAAAAATGTGCTGGACTGGGCGGCGGTCATATTTTGTACCGCTCTGCGGTACATCTAGTTACAGTATGTTTATTATTATTGATCATTCATAGCAGGCTAGCCTCACCCATCAGATGTCCACAAGGAGAGGCTGGACACTGCTTCTCTGCAGCCTGTGGATGAATGACACACACACACACACACACACACAGGGATGCTGACGGTGCACTTCGATGTGCTGTGTATTCGTCCAGTGGGTTGTCGCCATTGGCCCATGGACTTTAAAGGAATCACCCTTCGTAGTGTACTGTACGGCTGTCACTGATTGGCTTAACGAACAGTCAATCATAACTGCAGCTGCCCGTTGCGGCGTGGTTTACGGTGGAGGTGTCGGCTATCAGCTGTAAGTCATGACAGAGGCTCGAGCACAGTGACTACACATGGGCCTGAACTATGAACTAACACGTAGCAGTCTAAATTTAAACATAGGACAACAGGTGCACGCACGAGACAGTAATTCCCACGAGCATGCATCTACATGCAGCTTTTTTACCTCCGACTTGCCCCTGATCTGGCTCGGATGCGCCCCATTCAGATTCGTTACGGGACGTTGGCAGAGGAGAAACCCAGATATTAGACAAACTTGTTAAACCTGTCTTGAACAGTTGGTCTAAGTTTCTACACAAACGCACACAACCCCATTTAATGAATGTGAGTTGGGTATCCATCTCTTTATTTGCTGTTTGATATTTAGTGGCTACATACACAGCAGCCGCAGGCTTATGGTAAAACATTGCAGAAGACGGTTTGAACTTCCAGAGTGTGCAACTGATGACAATGAAACACAAATAAAAACACACACATACGCACGCGCGCGCACACACACACACACACACTGCAGCTTGAGGCACAGGGCGCAGGAAACGTTACGAGGGGTTGTCAGTCCCATTAACGGTCCCGTTTGGAATACTACTGTCCGTCCGGCTCGGATCGTTATCTTCAAACATGGACTGGAGAAGGGTGTCCGCCGAGAAACCTCTCGTCTACTCCCCGCAGACTCAGCACCAGGGCTGGATCCAAGTGTCAGGTAAACAGTGCGACCGGGAGTCCCGCCAGCCGTTGCGTAAAAGTTGGCCAGTTGAGCAAGGATGCGTGGCGACTCAGAAGTCCAGCGTGACTCCTGTGGTCTACCTCGATTTCGATGACGTCTTTCACTTAATGCACCACTGTGTTTTATATGTGCTGCCGAACATAGGTTTCATTATAAAGGTTTACGCATCGATAACGGAGGTTGTCAATGGGAATTCTCTGGCGTCTCTCTCAGTAGTTTGACCAACTGCCAGTAACGGTTTAAGGCGCTATTAACGTGCTCCTGGATTGCTGATAGTGTTGCGTTACCTACTGTACTGTTTTATTAACGTTATGATGGTTCTTTTTAGCAGATGCAGACCGCCCTCCAATAGCCTTTCCTCATCGGGAATTTGGCTACCGTAACAAGCAGTGCAATGTACTGCATGCAAACGCAAGGATTAATTGAATGGTCTTGCCCGACTTCAGTTATTAACTAAATAAGTAGTAACATATGTCAATAAACGAATAAAGATTAATTGAGAATAACTCTATACTTTCCTAATTGACTGATGTGATCACAGCCCTGAGCACCTTTCCATATCAGGAGCTACTTCGTACTTACTTACCTACTTACGAAGTCCAGAAAGTGGATTGTTTCTGGAAAAAAAAAAAAAAAAACATGAACATGTGTCTAATGCCTTTTTCAGAAATGAGAACATTTGGATAGATGATTATAGATTTGTACTCTTTCAGTTTTTTGAGTTTTGTTTGTTGTTTGCTGCTTAATCTTTTCCTGTAAAACTGATCAAAGATTTAGAAAGGAGGCGAAAAAGAAAATTATATGTTAGACGAATTTTGAGAAATACAGGGCAACACTTTGAAGGTCATTGTTATAATGACATGCATGCATTCTTAAAATGCATTGGCACAGACCAGGTTGTTATGAGTAGGCAGGCCGGGTTGGTGATATAATGCATTATACAAAATGACCTGAACTTTTAGACCCATTGTGCTACAATCTGGTATAAGTATAACCATCCATTATAATACATTATAACAGCAGTCCATAGTGCATTATGAAGAGTGCTATGGAGTCTCATGCTTGTTTGTAAGTGATTATAATAATAATCATTATAATGACTTATGGTCACATTATATTGTGTTATGAATGTATGCACAAGTCATTATAATCTTCATACATTTATAGAAAGTCAAACCAAATACTCTGTTACGGTTATATTGTCTCAACAATACCAGCACCTACGGAACTCCGGAGGTGTCATTGCAAGAAATGCCACCTCCGGGGATCCATAAGCACCAAAGTCCATGAAGTGTCTAAAGGCTCCGTCCAGACCACAGAAGTGGCAAACTGTGGACGATGATACTGCTTGGACTGAAGTTACACGTCTCTTCTGCATTGGCGTCCTGCAGTCTCTGAAAATCTACTTTTGCAGAAAATGGCATGAATGATGACAATCCGTGTTGCTCTGGGTGTCTGGCGTAATGAAATTAGTTCTGTGCGAAGAAAATGATCATACGAGCAGTGTGTTTGTGTGTGTGTGTGTGTGTGTGTGTGTGTGAGTGTGTGTGAAAAAGAACATACCTGGGAGCAGCACTGAGGCTGAGTCTGTGATCAGTGAATCAGGGAAATAACCCAGAGAGTTACAGTCGCCTACTGTGTGTGTGTGTGTGTGTGTGTGTGTGTGTGTGTGTGTGTGTGTGTGTGTGTGTGTGTGTGTGTGTGTGTGTGTATGTGTGTGTGAGAGAGAGAGAAAGAGAGAGTCACAGCAGGGAATTTGGAGGTGATCATAATGCCGAATGTAAACAGTTGGAGCTGGTTAAGGAGAAAGTAGGACATGCTTATGCACTGACACACACACACACACACAGAAAGAGAGAGAGAGAGAGAGAGAGAGAGAGATACACACACACACACACACACACACAATGAGAGAGAGAAACTCGCGAGAGACACAGGCGATTTCAGTGCTGAAGCATACAGTAGTCAATCTCAATCTCACTTTCCATTTCCTGTGAAACAGAGGCAAACTGTTCAGCATACTCTTCTCAAAGAGCACACTGTGACCTGTGTTCTAGAATACACTGTGACCTGTGTTCTAGAGCACACTGTTCTAGAGCACACTCGGTCCTGTGTTCTAGAGCACACAGTGACCTGTGTTCCAGAGCCATCTACAAGGCTCTGCTGTGAGCACACTGTGACCTGCTCTAGAGCACATTGTTACCTGTGTTGGTGCTCAAAGAGCACACTGAGGCCTGTGTTCTAGACTCTAGTCACTGTCTAGTCACTGTCTAGTCACACAAGTCACAGTGTGCTCTAGAACACAGGTCACAGTGTGCTAGAACACAAGACAAAGTGTGCTCTAGAACACAGGTCATTTTGAGCACCAACACAGGTCACACGCTGTTGAACGCCTTCGCTTGGGGATCCCATGATATAATGGTGATATTTTGGGAGTTTATCTGAGTCTGTTTATTAATCTCTGCACTGGCAGCAGGGGAGGCATTTTTATAATCTGACTGATGGTCTGCTATTCCCAAATCACTGCACTTCCACAAACACACACTCAGAGGAAACAAGTGGAATGTGTAACTGACTTGTTAGAAACCAAATGACTATTCTGACTATTCTGGTGATGTAGTCTAGTTTGCTGCAGTGGGTACAGTGATTAGTCTAGTGCCCATGTAAACAGTAAGTGTCAAGACAGGGAAGGTGGGGCGCAAGTTGTCTTTGGAGGATATATTTTATCCAGTGTTCAGACTGTTGCATCTTGTTTGCAAAAAAAAAAATCTCTCATGTCAGTATTTTGTCTCAAAAGTATATTATACTGACGCATATTTTAAGTGGGTGTATAGAAATGTTAATGTTTTTTAAGTGGGTATGGCGTAGACCTGCCTATCACGTAGATTACACCACTGAATGCTCTGGTGGCAGTATGCAGACAGTTTACTCAGAAACTCTCTAGGAAATAATATACCTAGGACATGCATAAGAGAGGCACTTCACTCTCTATGGTGGCCCAGCAGGGCCAAATTTAAGATTATGGAATACAAAGGCCCCATACACAACAGGAATAATCAAAAGCATTATCAAAAGCATTATCTGTATCAATGACATGATTTCACTGTGGCAGCAGGGTGCCCTCACTATGGCTGAGTAAGCAGTCGCCTCTTAAGCACTGTCTTCAATTGGTCTTTCAAGCGTCTCTGGCCAGCTACACCAAGGCCTCTAGCAGAACGCTGGCCTTGGTGTAGCTGGCCATAAAGCACTCTGCGGGGCAGCCGATTGTAGGGCATCCTTATCACATGCCCCAACCAACGCAGTTGGTGCTGGGTGATGGTGACCTCAATACTCTTGGAGCCTGTTCTGTTGAGGATCTCAGTGTGAGGCACTCTGTCACGCCAAGTGATTCCCAGGATGCGCGGGAGACAGCAGATGTGGAAGTGTTCCAGGGACTAGATGTGGCGGCTGTAAATAACCCAGGCTTCACAGCTGTAGTGGAGGGTGGTGATGCAGACCGCTTGGTAGACGCATATTTTTGTGTTGAGATGAAGGTTCTTGTTCTGAAAAACCCACCGCCGGAGTCTCCCAAAGGCAGCTGATGCTTGTTTGATTCTATTCTGGACCTCATTGTCAATACTATTGTCTTCAGAGATAATACTCCCCAGGTACTTGAATGATGGAACAACTGACAGTTTCTCATCTGCAATTGTGAAGATGGGTAGTGTGGGTGGGATGTTGGCACTCCATTGGCAGATTACCACTGTTTTGGCGGTGTTGATGGTCAAACCCATCCTCCTGAATGCCCTCACTGCTGCATCTAGGACATCTTGTGGGTGGTAGTGTAGTGGTTAAGGAGCTGGGCTAGCGTGCAGTAGCCTGAAAGTTGTCGGTTCAATTCCTGGCCCTTGAGCAAGGCACTTAACCCCAAGTTGCTCAGGGGACAATGTGATCCCTTGTAATATAGCTGACATATGTAAGTCCTGGCCCTTGAGCAAGGCACTTAACCCCAAGTTGCTCAGGGGACAATGTGATCCCTTGTAATATAGCTGACATATGTAAGTCACTTTGGTCAAGAAGTGTCTGCTAAATGTAATGTAATGTAAAAGGACAGACTGGAGGTCTTGTGGAGAGTGAGATATGAGAGCGCAGTCATCTGCATACTGCAGCTCAAGTATCCTCACTCTGTGCAGTTTGGTGGTTGCCTGCAGCCTCCTCATATTGAAGAGGTTACTGTACCATCCAGCCTGTACACTACTGTCACCCCACTGCTGTCTCTCTCTCCCTCTCTTTCTCCCTTTCTGCCGTTCATTCTCCTGCCAAATGTCTGATCCATGTCACCTCTGGTGTGATGAAAGATCCTCTTCATCAGCTGTTGTCCTTGAGACCTGGAGGTTGCTCACTACATCCCTGGCTTAGCACTCACCTGTTAGATCAGATTAATGGCATCGTGTGTGTGTGTGTGTGTGTGTGTGTGTATGTGTGTGTGTGTGTGTGTGTGTGTGTGTGTGTGTGTGTGTTGCTGTACATGCGTTTCTGTGCGCATGTACATTTGTGTATGAGTGTTTGTGAGTGTGTGTGTGTGTGTGTGTGTGTGTGTGTGTGTTACTCCTCATCCTCTGCACCCACTCTGTGCCCAGGGCTTTGACTGAAGAGCTCTTCACGCACTTTGCTAATTGATTTGTCCTCGGCTAAATGTCAGAGTGGGCTGGCGTGATGTTCACTTCACACACTCCGCAGCAGTGGAGAGTCGTCCTGCTCTCCCTCACACACTCTCCTCTCATCCCCGCGGCCACACACACTCCCTCAGCACAGAGCAACGCAACACTGTGCAACACGACACAATACGACACAATACACAAACACAAACAAACACAACATATTAATATAACACAACGCAACATAACACAACCAAACACTGCACACAAACACAACACAGAACAGTGCAACACAAACAAACACAAACAAACACAAACACAAACAAACACACCACAATACACAAACAAACATAAACACAACACAATATAATATAACACAATGCAACACAGCACACAAACACAACGCAACATAACACAACAAAACACACCACAACACAGAACAGAACAGCACAGCACAACATAACGCATATCCACTGTAAAGACAGAATTGATTGCTTGAATCAATTTGGTCAATCTGGTTGAATTTTAGAATATTACATTGTTGCGGAACAGAATCTTCTGTTAGAATGTTCAAAACTCCCCTGCTGAAGGGATAGGAAGTGTAGTCAATCTCTGGGATAGAGATAGTGGAAGAGGAAGGAGGTACAGTCGGAGGAAGTAGAAGGAGGGGAGAAAAAGAAGCAGGTAGGGTGGAGACACCTATCCAGGGAAAGAGGGGTGAGGGAGAACCAGGGACGCTGACTGGGGAAGGGGCGCGGGAGCGAACGCGGTTTCGTGCCGGCGGGAGATGATGGGGAAAGGGGAGAGGTAGCGTCACAGTCGCTACAGGGGGAGGAGGAGGAGGTTGCGCAGCACCCTGGGTCGGCAAAGAGAAAAGAAGGGGCGGGTTGATTAACTGGAACTGACTGAGTGTGAGCAGGGGGAAAAAAGGCTGATGAGATGGCGAGGCGGGATAGGGTGGTGGCACCAATCCAGGGAAAGAGGAGTGAGGGAGAACCAGGGACGCGGACGTGGGCTCGAACGTGGTCCGCGCCGGCGGGAGATGATGGGGAAAGGAAAACGTTAACGAGGCGGTTGCCGGGGGGGGGGGGGGTGAGGTTTGCGCAGCACCCTGGGTCGGCAAATAGAAAAGTGCGGAGGGTTGATTAGCTGGAAAAGAGAAAGAGGCCGCAGTAGGGGAAGGTAGAGGGCTGAACGCGGGCAGCCATAACTTGCTGAGTTGAAAACATTTTGCATGAACGGGGGGGGGGGGGGGGGGGGGGGCTGGAGGAATGGAGCTCCGCGCTGTGGCGCTGGTGCTCGGTTGATCGGCGGGGAGGGGAAAGAGAAAAAGGATTACACACACACGCAAGAGCTGTACCCTCTACCATCGAACCAGGCCCAACGGCCGCCCACCGCTACCACTGGACACACACACACACACACACACACACACACACACACAGCTGTACCCTCTACCATGGAAACAGGCCCAACCACAACCCGCCGCTACCCCTGCTGCCAGCGCTGTGGGCTGGCACTGCTAATCCCCTCTCCCAGCCTCCACACAGCTGCTGCTGTTTAGAGGCAGCCTGTCGAGGTGGGGCAGCCTGGAGATCGGCTCACATGGTCATTGTCACTAGGGCATAACTGACTGGAAACAAAATGACATGACACAACACAACACAGCATAACACAACACAACATGACACAGCACAACACAACACAACACAACATGACACAGCACAACACAGCACAACACAACACAACATTACACAGCACAACACAACACAACACAGCACAACATAACACAGCACAACATGACACAGCGCAACACAACACAACATGACACAGCACAACACAACATGACACAGCACAACACAATACAACACAACACAACACAACACAACACAACATGACACAGCACAACACGACATCACAGAGCACAACATAACACAACACAACACAACATGACACAGCGCAACACAACACAACATGACACAGCACAGCACAACACAACATGACACAGCACAACACAGCACAACACAACAGAACACAGCACAACACAGCACAACACAACACAATACAACACAACACAGCACAGCACAGCACAGCACAGCACAGCACAGCACAACACAACACAGCTCAATACAATATAACATAACACAACACAACACAGCGCAAAACATCACCGAATGGCACAACACAAAACATCACATAACAGTGCAACACAAAACATCACAGAACAGTGAAACACAAGCCTTGGAGTCCTGCAGACCTGTGGGGTATACTACGAAGCACGTTAGACATATCTAGGCTCTGTAGACATATCGAGGCTTGACAAAGCCTTGACTCAGGGGTATACGTTAAGTGATACTACGATTGCAGTTATGTGATATATTTGTCAAACTAGGCTTTCATCTCAGATCTGTGCGCGTTCTCGGTGTTGGGATGACTTTGGCCAATTGTGTAACGTGGAGACGCACAAGACCGCCTCTATTTAAAAACAATTACTTCCGCATTCATGAGCGTTAGCTTAATCTACACTATGGTCATTTTTTGTGTCTAACCTATATCAGTTGTTGTATGGTATGCACGTCCATAGTTGGATATTTGCACGCACAGCACTATCAAAGCGCATTCGAGACCCAAAATGTTAGTAGAGGCGGAGCTCCACCTGTAAGATATATGACAGAATCCTACACGTGAGATTTTTAAGACAATTGATTGGTCAGTGTGCGGTAGATTACACGATTTGAGCTATAACTTAGCACATAACCTCCTCCCGACCAGGTTTGGCTGACAGAATAAGATACCATGGTGATATAGCGACACTAAAACAGATTCACTTTCGTGTCACAGCATAGCCTGGCTTTGAGCGCAACATACCTCGCTAACCCACTAATCGAGATTCGTAGTACACCCCACTGGCTGCATTGATGTGAGCGACAGTGTGTATCTAGCCATAGAATGATTGCTTTGTGTTGTACTAAAGCCTTTATAAATCCTGTTTGTGTGTGTGTGTGTGTGTGTGTGTGTGTGTGTGTGTGTGTGTGTGTGTGTGTGTGTGTGTGTGTGTGTGTGTGAAATTGACGGCTTGTGTAAGTGTAAGTATGTGTGAGTGACTGTTGCAGTGATGGGTGTGGCAGTGTGAGTAGGAAGGTGTTGATGGATGCTCTGTGGGCAAGTGTGTACATGTGTGTGTGTGTATACGCTTGTGTGTGTATACGCTTGTGTGTGTATATGAGAGTGTGTGTGTATGTGTGTGTGTGTGTACTTGTGTGTGTGTGTATATGAGAGAGTGTGTGCGTGTGTGTGTCCACTGCTGCAAACCTTTGACAGAAGTGGAGTGTGAGAGACTGCTGCTGACTGAGAGTAATTCACACTCTGACCAGTCAGCTGGAACTCAGAGAATGTGTGTGTGTGTGTGTGTGTCTGTGTGTGTGTGTGTGTGTATGT
>NC_055969.1:22487001-22489501 GCF_018492685.1 Alosa sapidissima
CCCTGAGTACCAGTATGCCTCTTTGCAACTGCACTGAGATGTTGTTGGTGGTAGCGTAGTGGTTAAGGAGCTGGGCTAGCATGCAGTAGCCTGAAAAATTGTGGCTTTAATTCCCAGCTTCCATTGTTGTGTTTTGCAAATTACAAAACCCTTTATCACTTTTTTAAGTGTCGCATGGCTTTATGGAAAATCATCATTAAAGGTATACTATGCAGGTTTAGGTATTTTTGGCGAGTGTAAAGCTCCCTCTAGGGTCGCGATGTATTTATATGTTACTCTGCTATTGTAAATAGCAAACTTCTTGTGACTTATCCCCCCTGTATACAATAGAAAATGCTTTTGTTGTGGAGGTGAGGGGTTAATAACAGGCAAAAACTATCTCCAAAGAGCTATATCTACTGACAAGGTAATGTTTCACAACTCTCACGAGATTTGGTGGGACGGCACTCTTGGAAGTTCCATGGCTGGTTTTCAGTCCATATGGGCTCTGTGCATCCTTGTTTCCATAGCTTCCCTTCCCACGTTGAATGCGTCTGGGGTGGGATTTGGGGTGTGTGTGTGTGTGTGTGTGGAGGGGGGGGGGGGGTATGTGGTGAAATGCTAATGGAATGGTCTCTGTTACTATTCTGGATGCTTGCAGTGCATTGTGGGATTTATTCCGTAGGACAGCTGGTCACCTATAGAGAGAGAGAGAGAGAGAGAGAGGGAGAATCAGATAGAGAGAGAGAGAGAGAGAGAGAGAGAGAGAGAGAGAGAGAGAGAGAGAGAGAGAGAGAGAGAAAGAGAGAGATATATAGCCTATAGAGATTTCAGCATAGCCACCTTGGGGAACACTCACTGTATGACACTGCATGTGTTGAAATGAAAGCTGTCATATGTAATTCACTTGTTTGTGAGCATTCCTGTAAGATCATCCAGGTCACCCACATTTACTGAGGTGTTCTTGTAGGTCTTCATTTCTAAGTCGAGTAATGTGACATAAAGACGTCCTGTTGGCATCGAGGGAGAAGGGGAGATCAAGTTTCTCCACTAGTGACCCATGCAACCTTTAGTACAGGTCGTAAGGTCATTATGCCTCTGAAAGTCACGTATAAGTTAATTATTACAAGGG
Organism: Alosa sapidissima; assembly: GCF_018492685.1. Lineage (NCBI taxonomy): Eukaryota > Metazoa > Chordata > Actinopteri > Clupeiformes > Clupeidae > Alosa > Alosa sapidissima. The sequence goes on from NC_055969.1 coordinate 22,488,113, forward strand.
CCAGTCTCCTCAGAGCCATTCGGGTTTAAGAGCCTTGCTCAAGGGCACAAGGGTGGCAGCTGGGAGTTGAATTTGTGTTTGTATTTGTGTTACATTCATTCTAGCATCATGTGTCCCATTTGAGGACTGAACCAATGACAGCTGTTAAATTCAGATTAGCTGTAAATGATGAACAGCAAATTCTCCTTTCAGACAAGTAATGTAGGCACAGGATAGGAATGGTTCCGAAGTTCACTGGGGTAATATTGGAGTAGTTGAGTATAGTTTAGGATTTAGAGTATACTACTCTAGTTGATGAGGACAGTTTAGTGGTGCAGTGTACTACCCTAGTATGATGAGGACAGTTTAGTGGTGCAGTGTAGTATACTACACTAGTATGAAGAGCGAGCCAATTTATTGTATGACCCATATTTATTGCGCATAGCCATTGTAGGTCTTGTTCACGCTTGCTTGTTTTAGCTGTTGGTAGTCATTCTGTGGCTCATCCTTTTGCTTTGTTGACTGGCTTCATAGTGAATGGATAGATTAGACAAACATGATATGTTGCAATACACGCAGGATATGGGGACAAATCACAGTTCATTACATGCAAATACAGACATGTGTTAAGTGTGGATGAAGCTCTTGATTAGTAAGTGAACATTGAAGATATTCGTAATACTGCTAAGCTGTCCTAAATTCAGATACCCATTGCTATGCTGCAGACACATGAAATTGGCATCTGAAGGCACAGATATTTCCCTGCTAGAATATCAGTGATTTTGGGCTGTAATATTATCAGCTGGCGTGTGCAAAAGCTTCGTGTGTCGTCGGCCAGTAAAGCTGGCGTGGTATCAGGTACTGAGCACAAGATGATTAAAATAAACATAATCTGTGTGCGCACATCTGAGAATGACAGGACAGCCCAGGGACTGGGAGGGCAAATCCTCACACAGAAAAACCTGGACGGCTTCCAGAGGGGAAAGCACTTATGATCGACGTAGAAGTAGATATCGTTACCATGCCGACGACCTCGGGTCAGACGTCTTGCTCTGATTAAGCAGTCGTTAAAATTTTGTGTGTGTGTGTGTCGTCGGGGTGCGTTGTCCTCTGTGTGATTGACATGAGGCTAGCAGTCAGTGAGTTATTATATAAAGCGTGTCGTCTTATCTCAACTACAGAAGGAGTCCGTTAATCTGCTGCTCTGAACTCTAAACTTTTAAACTCTCCGAATCAATCTTCCAAAAAAGCCCCAGAAACACTCGGCGTTTCTCATCCGCACACGAGAATAAAGCTCCGTCTGTTAAGATTTATCCAGCCACGACAAGTTACACACATGTCTTAACACACACAGAGCCTCGAAGCATTTTAGTGTGTTACACACAAACAGCCTCTATGTGTCTCATCCAT
>NC_055969.1:22499501-22512001 GCF_018492685.1 Alosa sapidissima
TAAGTAAAGTGGGTCATCTACCTCCCTATCTACCTCAATATTCATTATACTCACAACATATACATCTATCTACTTATCTATACGTCCCTAGTATATACTGTATATGTCTCCCTCATTACCTGCCATTGAGTTTAGGAGCACTATGTACGTACTTACCTTTTTATCTGACCATCTCTTAGGGTACGTTCAGACTTGGCTTCTTTTTCTGACAAGAGAACTTGTGCAGACCACTTTTACAGTTTTTTAAAAAATCTGCCATCGTTTTTGTTCCAAAGAGCAGCCGGAAGCGTCTTTTTTCGATTATCCGCTTGTGATTGGGTGATTGGTCAGCTGCATTAAAAGATGCCTGCGATTGGTTTTAAACACAGTCTACTCCATAGGATTATAATGTAAAATGGACGCCAGCAGCTGTGGAAAATACGCCTAGTCTTAACATAGCCTTAGCCTACTTACATACGTCTGTCTGTCTGTCTTTCTGTCTTAATGTCTGCTTGCACTGTCTGTTTGTCTATCTGCTACTACTGCCTGTCTGCCTGCCTGTATGTCTTTCTCTCTGCCTGTCTGTCTGCCTGTCTGCCTGTCTGTCTGCTTGTTTGTCTGCTTGCACTGTTTGCTTGTATGCCTGTCTGTCTCTCTACTCGCACTCTCTGTCTTTCTGCCTGTCTGTCTGTCCTCCTGAATAGTGTCTGTCTTAAATCACTCTGCTGGTCAGTGCAGACAGGCCACAGACAAGCCACCTGATTACTGTAAGCCCAACAGGCTCCTGGTTGTGGTCCAGATCCGGCTCCGATGCGGTCCAGAGTGGCCTATCAGGGAGGCCACACAGACCGCCAGACAGACACCAGCTATAGCAAGCATCCATCTCTGGTCAGGAGAGCAAGGCGGCTATTCTAAGCCAGCAGCCCTTCATCTGAATCACTGAGATATGTCCTATTCAGGGGCGAGCAAAGCAGCTCATCAGGAGTGACAGGCTGATAGCCAGCTGCTGACACAAAATGTGTGTGTAGGTGTGTGTGTGTGTGTGTGTGTGTGTGTACATGCGTGCGTGCGTGTGTGTGTGTCTGTATGTGTGTGTCTGTGTGTGTGTGTGTGTGTGTGTGTGTGTGTGTGTGTGTGTGCGTACATCTCAAGCATCAAACAGCAACACAAACCAGAGACATTACCTGATTAATGGTGCTCCTTTAATTATTTGTAGCTGTTGAGAAATGGGCTGATTGGGATTAAGTCAAAGCACTTTAGTTCCAACCCTGACACATCAAATAGGGGAACTGCGTGAGCCAGGGCACAGACTGAGCGCTTATCTTCACCATACCATATGCTTAGGGGACTGTGTGTCTGTGTGTGTGTGTGTGTGTGTGTGTGAGTGTGTAAGCGAGAGAGTGTGTGTGTGTGAGAGAGAGAGAAAGAGAGAGGGGGTGGCTTTTTTACATGAAATCACACACCAAATGTCAGATGTCACAGACGGCCTGCTTTCCATGGCCATCAGAAAGTAATGTGTGTGTCCACAGCTTACGCTTTACAGAAAAGAATTGCTTTATTACAGTTTTTCTCAGTCGCTTTGGTGCTTTTCTCAGATCAGAATGAAAATTCTCATAACTATTAGTTCAACCTCCACAACATTTAGTCCTTTGTGCACATCATAGTAGCAATTTCTCCTTCCTCTGAACAAATTGTAAATGCTTTTGGCAAAGAGCATATACAGTAAAACTGTGAAACTTACATATTCAGTGTCTTGTACTCACTTACTCCCCTGTAAGTAACTTTGTAACTTTACTGTAGTTTTCAAATGGCTGTAAGTACTGTATAGTGCTGTCTTGAGCATTTTCAGGTAGTATCACTGAGTTCTGACCTTTTTTTGCATGGGAAAACACTGAGAGAATAAACTGTCGTAATGAAAACATGACAAAGCCATTTGACTATCTTGTTCATAAACGATGGTGTCAAGACTTCTCATTTTGATGACACTGGCAGTTTCATTGACATAAATACTTGCTTTTGAGGAATGGACTATCCATTTTGAGCAAGTGATGTGCTTTTGCAGGTTATCCACTAGGTTTTGCAGTTTGCACTAATTGTTTTGAGAAATGCACTAACTGCTGTGCAAATGTTAATAGTGATGTGAGAAAAGCACCAAAGCGACTGAGAAAAACTGCATACACACACAAACTGGCACACACACACACACACATCACACAGAAACAAACATTAAGTCATACAAACATATACACACTAATTTGCATTAATTTGTGTGTGTGTACAGTATGTGTGTGTGTGTGTGTGTGTGGTTCCCGTTCCATGGCATAAGCATGGTGTATGGGGTGGTGGTGAAATGGGTTTCTTTTGTTCCGTATGCTCACCACTCCGAGCTGTGCAGCGTTTCTTACTAGTGGGTCACTTTGACACTAAAAGTATAATTCTATGTAATGACTCTGTATGATATACAGTATCTGTCCCTGTGTATATCTGTGTGTGTGACTATGTATTTAGAGATAAGCGGGAATATTATGACTTTGCAGTGTTTCACTGTTCTGCATGGTTGCGTCAGTAGCTATCTGCTCTGGTTTGCAAGGTTGCCACTAATCAGAGTCTGATTCAGTGTAGTCCACGTGAGATGGGATGACCAACGCCATCTCCCGTCAGCCTGGAAGGATACGTAAACTCTAACCATTGCCTTGTCTAGTTAGAGCAGCTGATGGATCTTTAGGTGAAGCCATGCTGTCTATCCCAGGGTTTCCGTTGTACGAAATGTCCGACAAAATTAAATCTCTCCGGTCAAATTGTTCAATTGGAATTGGCTAATAATCCCGTCCCCCTAACGCAATCTGAATTTGAGAATAAGCCTTAAAATGTAAGCCTATATTACATAAAGCAATATGTCCTCTGGCTATGTTTTTAAATGTACTGGCTCTACCGTTTGAAAGCTATTAAACAACACGCATAGCCTATGCTGCATGCATTTCAAATAGGAAACATTTCAAATAGGAAGCGCACGCTTAAAACGTCCATGTTAAACAACGAACAAATGAGTGAGGCGGTTCAAACAGGCAGACTAGCCTTAAAAGTTTTTTCAGAGGCCAGATGCGATGGATGATGATAAATTGGTAATGTCTGAAGCCTCAGATGTCCGGTCAACTCCACCACCACCAGATAAAAAGCAGAAGTGTCGGGCGTATCTGTCGGAATCATGACGTTGGAAGTGGAGTTGCGGGGTTGCGGCCGCTCCAAGACACTGTCATCCGTATACACTGGACATGCAACTGTGTTCTGTACCCAAAGCATACAGTAGACCTATGCTTTCTCTGTCTATGATCTGCAGGGTTAGGGCCTCCTCGACGAGGAGATTGCTGGTCCGCGGATAATTTCCGGCACAATTAAACGGTATCATTGAACCGGAGACCGAAAGAAAAAGAAACTAAACATTTCCCAGAATAGGAAACATTTCCTAATTTATTGTTATCAAACTAGATGTACCGCAGAGCGGTACAAAATATGACCGCCGCCCAGTCCAGCACATGTTTTCCACAAAAATAAGTCACGCTGAAAGGCATATATGATTCTAACTGTCTCACTGAATTGCATTATGCACACTCAATTCTCACTGGTATCTGCTAGACAACAAGTACCAAAACATGATTAGTTCATAGATTTCACATGTAATATACATTTTATACAACCCCACCCCCATCTTGCCTGTTCATAATTCTGAGAAATTCTTGAATTGTGTGCATGTGTGCGTGTACATGTTTATGTTTATGTGTGTGTGGGTGTGTGGGTGGGTGTGTGTGCGTGCATGTGCATGTGCTTGTGTGTTTGCCTGTTTAGGTGCCTGTGTGTGTGCATGTATATGCATGCGTATATATGTCTACTGTGTGAGTATGTGTCATACGTAGGATTACTGTGAATGTATGTGTGTGCGTGTGTATCTGTTTATGCACATGTGTGCATATGGAATGGGTTTACATGACCCCTGGAGGCAAACATACGCAAAAAAATTGGTCATCCTAGGCCCTACGGTTCTCAAGATATTCAGAAAAAACTGTGTGTGCCCTAGCCTCATTTCGGAGGGTCCAATCCAGCGGGGGGGCTACAGATCAAAACGAAAAGCGATGGTTCCATGCTATCCATGTGGGGTTACATGCCCACCAAGTTTCGTGTACCCCGGTCTTTCAGTGTCCCGGGAATCCTTGTTGGTGTACGGTCACTAAATGTACACATAAATTATTTTATTGTAAGGCCCCCCATGAACGAAAGTCCACGAAACTTGGCATGCATTCGGAGGGTGTCATAATGATCCTACACTTTCAATTTCGTGCAGTTTTGACCATGTCAGCCAGAGATATTGTGATGAAAACACCTAATGTTTTGCTTTTTAATTTTTAACTAGGTGGCGCTATACATGAAATAAGTGGTAATGGGATAGGTTGACATGCCCCCTTAAGACCAACATACAAAAAAAGGTGGACCTCCTAGGCCCTACGGTTCTCGAGATATTCAGAGAAAACTCTCCAGCCACCTACAGGCCAGTTGGTGTATAGTAACATAAATTAATTTATTGTGTGGCCCCCCATGAACGGAATTCCACGAAACTTGGCGTGCATTCAAGGTACAAGGTACAAGGAAGTTTATTGTCACATGCATATAGTTACTGGAAGTAAGAAATGCAGTGAAATTATGTCTGGTGTCAGCCTATTTGTGCAAAGTTGGGGGGGTAAAAAGTGCAGTAGAAGAGGGGTTTAGTAGATTAATACTGTATGTAATTTATGTGAGTGATGACAGCGGGAGGGGAGTGGAGCAGTGACTGTGTGTGTGTGTGTGTGTGTGTGTAGTGTGGGTAGGTGGGGGCAGTGTGCTGTAAGTATGTAGAGGATGTGTGTTGGAGAAGATCCTGAAGACAATGTGCTGTGTATGTGGGGGGGGGGGGGGGGGGGCAGTGTGCAGCAAGTATGTAGAGGAGGCTTACTGTAGCAAGCAGTGTGCTGTATGTATGTGAAGTGATGACAGTGATGATGTAAGTGTGTGTGTTGGGGATGGGGGGGGGGCAGAAAGGCTAGGCAATCAAGGACATGGGTAGATGGAGGAGAAATCAAAAATAATAAATAAAAAGTGTGCAAATGTTGGAGAAAGTCAGATATGTGTGTGTGTGTGTGTGTGTGTGTGTTTTGACGTGTGATGAAATAAGAAAATAAATAAAAGGTCTGTAGCATAGGGAGAGGGATGTAAAAGTGCTAAAAGTCTTGTAGGTGTGTGTGGGTGTGTGTGTGTGTGGGGGGGGGGGGCGTCATGAGTGCTGAGGAGTGAATGAGTGCAAAGTCAGTATAGTGTGAGTTCAGAGTTCGGATGGCCTGGGGATAAAAACTTCTCCTGAGTCTCTCAGTTCTGGCTTTGTGACTACATAGGCGTCTTCTTGAGTTCAGCGGTAGGAATAATCCATTGTTAGGATGAGAAGAGTCCTTCAGAATCTTTTGGGCTCTTAGGAGTACTCTTCTGGAATAGATATCTTGTAGAGCAGGGAGTTGAGTTCTTATAGTACGTTCAGCTGAGCGCACTACTCTCTGCAGAGTACTACAATCTCTAACTGTGGAGTTCCCATACCAGGTGATGATGCTACCAGTTAGAACACTCTCAACCGCTGAAGTGTAGAAGGCCTTCATGATGGATGTAGAAACTTTGAATTTCCTTAGCTGACGAAGGAAGTAGAGTCGTTGTCTGGACTTCTTCAGAACATATTGAGTGTTAACAGTCCATGTTAAGTCTTCAGTAATGTGGACACCAAGGTATTTAAAACTTGTGACTCTCTCTACAGGTTGCCCGCTGATCATTAGTGGGGTGTAACTGTAGTTCTGCTGCTGCCTTCTGTAATCCACTACCATTTCCTTGGTTTTATTGATCTTCAGTGTCAAGCTGTTAGATTGACACCACTGTGCCACCTCATCAACCTGATCCAAGTAGAACTGTTCATTGTTGTTACTAATCAGGCCCAAGATCACTGTGTCATCTGCAAACTTGATGATGGAGGTATGACTACTGTTGGCTTTGCAGTCATGTGTGTAGATGTTGTACAGCAGTGGACTCAAAACACAGCCTTGGGGAGCACCAGTGCTGATGGTTAATGAGTCAGATGTCAGACCCCCCACTCTAACCACTTGTGAACGGTTTGTGAGGAAGTCAAATATCCAGTGACACAGGGTAGTGTTCAGTCCTAAGGCCTTCATCTTTGTGACCAAGGTGAGAGGTACTATCGTGTTGAATGCTGAACTAAGTCAATGAACAGCATCCTCACATAATTCCCATTCCCCTCCTCCAGGTGAGTTAAGGTGGTGTGCATGAGGTTTGAGATGGCATCCTCTGTAGACCTGTTGGCTCTGTAAGCAAATTGGAGGGGGTCGAAGGAGGCAGGGAGGGATGAGCAGATAATGTTTTTCACAAGCTTCTCAAAACACTTCATCACTGTAGACGTCAGGGCTACTGGGCGGTAGTCATTCAGACATGATGGACTTTTGTTTTTCGGTACTGGAACAATAACAGACTGCTTGAGGCAAGTAGGAACTGTCTCTTGAGCCAATGATGTGTTAAAGATATAAGTGAACACAGGAGCTAACTGAGCAGCGCAGGATTTCAAAACCCTGTTAGAAATTCCATCCGGTCCAGTAGCTTTTCTACAATTTACCCTCCTAAAGGCATTGCTCACATCGACCTCAGAGACACAGAAAGGTGCATCCTCATTTGCTTCACATGCTGCAGCTAGTCCAATATAGTCTGTGTTTTTCATGTCAAAGCGAGCATAAAAAGCATTAAGTTCATCAGGGAGGGCTTTACTCACATTCATCATAGGAGGGGACTTTCTTTCAAAGCCAGTGATGGTTCGGAGTCCTTTCCACACTCGTGCTGGATCACCCTCCAAGAAATCAGCTTCAACTCTATCTCTATAGCGCCGCTTAGCATCTTTAATAGCTCTACGTAAACTATAAGATGCTGCTTTGTAATCCGTCATATCCCCTGAAATAAGCCCAGCATTATAAGTCATGGTGCGTGTCTTTAATGCCGTTCTCACTTCTCTATCCACCCATGGCTTCTGGTTAGGGAAGCTTCGGATCTTTACAGTTGGGATGATGGAATCAGTTAGCATATTGATGTAACTCAATGATACTTCCGTAAACTCATTGATGTCAGCAGAGTTCGTCTTGAACATCTCCCAGTCAACGTTGCTAAGGGCGTCCTGTAGCCTGGCTTCCGATTGGTCAGTCCAGCACTTGACCTCCTTCGTCACTGGGGGGTCCGTCCGACTTCTCTGTTTGTACATAGGCAGTAGGAAAACAGCGGCATGATCTGATTTTCCGAAAGCTGGTAGAGACTTCGCTTTGTAACTGTTCTTGAACTGTGTGTAGCAGTGATCCAGTGTGTTGTCACCACGTGTAGGGAAGTGAATGTGTTGAATAAATTCAGGCATGGACCGGTTCAGATGTACTTGATTGAAATCACCGGCCACAATAAGCGCAGCTTCAGGGTGCGTGTGTTGTTGTCTATTTAACACTTCTTGCAATTCTGAAACCGCAGCATCTGTTCAGCATCAGAGGGTGTCATAATGATCCTACTTTTTTGTGTTTAACTAGGTGGTGCTATACATGAAATGAGTGGTTATGGAATGGGTTGACATGGCCCTTTGAGATCAACATAAGAAAAAAAATGGTCCTCCTAAACCCTACGGTTCTCGAGATATTCACAGAAAACTGTGTCTGTCCTACCCTCCTTTCGGGGGGTCCAGTCCAGCGGGGGGGCTACAGATCAAAACGAAAACATGGTATCCATGTGGGGTTACATGCCCACTAAGTTTCGTGTACCCCGGTCTTACAGTGTCCCGGGAATCCTTGACTGAAATTTGGACATGCGGAAAAAAAAAAAAAAATCTGACTAAACCTATATGACCGCTGCGCGGCGGTTATAATAAAGAGGCATAGCCTTAGGGGGTAGTGGTATGAGCGCTGATTCTTGTGTGTGCACATCTGTGCAAGTTAAACAGTGGAACCACTGGAGATAACGTGGGTAGCAGCAACAAACAACGTAGCCTTTTTAAAACAATGAACGAAGCGGACTCTTGCTGTCCATGAAAACATAGATACTGGCTAGATCTTGTTAGGCATGTTTACGTAAGTTAGGCTAATGAACATGTTGCATTCTATTCAGCCTGATTATTTCATTCTTTAAGCTACATAGCCTGTCTCCAGATTTCCTCAACTTAACTAGGTAATTAAGAAGCGATAATAGGATATTTGACCGGCATATCATCAAAATGTCCGGAAAACGAAACCTCCGGGCACCATTTTTTTCCTAGCAGAAACTCTGCTCTCCCTTGATGCGCATCATTGTAAATAAAACTCTGTTCCTGATTTTTCCTACCATTGGTCTGACTGGGGCTTCATTCATCTGTGGTATCAAACCATCACAAGGCCAAAGCAATTTACCTATACATTCAGTCGTGAATTCTCTTTCTCTATCTCGTTCTCTCTCTCGTTTTCTCTCTCTCACTCTCTCCCTCTTCCTGTTAATTGGATGACCCTCTGAACGAGATGTTCACCTTTTCAGAGCTACTTTTCTTCCTGAAGAGCCCCTGATTCAATTACACACACACACACACACACACACAAACAGACAAACAAACACGTACAAATAAAGCTTATAAAATGTTAATCCCCTTTCCCTCACTAGCCTGATTGAAACCCATTGAGACCTGCCACCTCTCCTGCATGGAGGACAGAGGGAGAGAAAGAGTCTTGAGCAGACGTGTCCTTGAGCACGTGCTTTATGCTGTGTGCTGACTGCTCACGCCCTCCACAGGAACCACACCTCATAGATACAGTATAGGAACCTAGAAACCACATTCAAGATTTCTACATCTATGTCTATCCAAAATGCTCCAAATAAGCTTTGAATAAGCTCTAGAATGCTCTAAATAAGCTCTAGAATGTTTTAAATAAGCTCTAGAATGCTCTAAATAAGCTTTGAATAAGCTCTAGAATTGTCAGTATTCCTGCATTGTTGACACCTGCTGGACATTTTGGGTGTGCTTTTGTTTTTCTTTGTGTAAAGATCCCACCCTCACCTGTCATGTTTCACTTCCTGTTGTCATCCTTGTCGGACATTTTGTGCTCACCTGTTTCTTGTTTGCCCCTTTCTGATTGTCTGCTCACCTGCTCTTTATTTAGTTCTAATGATTAGGCCTACTTATTCTGTGCTGTGTCAGCCCCAGTTTGTCAGATTGTCCCAGCTATTTGTCTGAGCACATTCAAGCCTCTGTTTGACTCTACCTGTTGTTCTGTCTACCTGCCTGTTTGAATTCTGCCTGTGACCTGTCTCTTGGATTTTGCCTGCCAATTTTGGATTGTCTGCCTGTCTGTGCTGTTTTGGACTGCTTTTCGGACCTGACCATTGCCCGCCTGTGGATTACTCTTTGGACTGTGCCTCTGGTTTGACAGCCTTTTGCTATCTTCAGTTTTGTGACCAAGGGTCTGCTTTTTGTTCAGTTTTTGCCGTATGACGGGACGTTCTTTGTTGGATTTGTTTCTTCTGTGAAATAAACTTTTGCACTGATTAGTGTTAATTTCGTCAGACGAGACGAGAGGAAATATGTTCGTCAACAACCTTTTTTTTCATGACTAAGACGAGACGATGACGAGACACCATTACTGTCCTGAGACACTGACTAAGACTATCTTAAGATGCATTATTGTTGACGAAAAAAGACGAGACTAAAATGTTTTGCATGAAATAAAAACTAAGATAAAATCTCTCTTCATTTTCGTCTACAAAATGAGAAGGTAGAATATCTAGCTGTTACGTTTTCAAAATATTCCGAATGAGTTTATGCTCAACAGCTTTCCTGTAGGCGAGTCTACGTGCTGTTGCTGCAACCCTGTGGCGGCAACACGAAACTACATGGAACAAGAACACTGGAGATTTCTGCCAGAGTTAGCAAGCTAACTACCTAAGCTTTATGCCACAATGCTACATACCCAGAAGTTGAAGCTTCTCTCATACAAATTAACATCCCCCAGAATGTCCATACAAAAATGTTCAGCTATTTAACTAGTTACACTGATGATGCAAAGTTTGTTAGCAAGTAAGCTAATATGGAAAGTTTGCTAGCAAGTTAGCTATGGCTAAGATGGAGAGTATGTTTGGGGAATGTGTTGCGTTTGGGCGCATATCCCCATCTAGCGTGGCGGAGTAAAACATTAAAACTCTGGTCTACGACAGTGTTTCTCAAACTTTTTCAGACGAAGGACCACTTAACTAACCCTAGCTAACAAAAAAAAAAAATAGACCTACTTCAACAGTATATTAGTCTACACAATAGGCCTACTCACTGAACCACCTTGCTTATTGTCTTTGCACTTTGCTTATTGTGTCAGGATTCATACTAAACTGGCATATCTTACATAGACAGTGTTGCAGAACTGTTTGGATTTACATACAAGTTGGTTCAATATTGCAAACAACTCATCTATATTATATTTGACCACGTCTGCTCGTGGACCACGTGGGATAGCTTTCGGACCACCAGTAGTCCCCGGACCACACATTGAGAAACACTGGTCTACGAATGTCATGACAGTGGTCCAGTCAAGTCTATGGTCAAATTCCAGCCGAGCTATAACTGTAGCTTGACTTACCTGTGCATGTAAACGTACTGACTGACAAAAAATCAGAATGAGTAATTATAACAGACGAGTAGCCCTGTGGACACACAATATTGTTGGAAAATTGAGATGTGTAAAACACTATTTGACTCAAATGGTAATCAGAAATAATTTGTTATAAGAAAAGAAGACTAAAATGTTTTGACTAAAACTGACTAAGACTAAGATACCTTTAGTTTTCTTTTGACTAAAACTAGACTAAAATGATGAGACTTTTAGTCGACTAAAACTTGACTAACAAAAATGATATTTGAATGACTAAATATGACAAAGACTAAAAAGGACATTTTGTCACAAGACTAAGACTAACACTAAATTATAAATAGGTGACAAAATTAACACTAGAACTGACTCTGCACTTGGGTCTGAACTTTTTACAAAACCTGACATGGAATGCTCAAAATAAGCTCTAGAATGTTCTAAATAAGCTTTAAAAAAGCTCTAGAATGTTCTAAATAAGCTCTAGAATGCTCTAAGTATGCTCTAAATAAGCTTTAGAATGCTCTAAATAAGCTAGAACGCTCTAAGTAAGCTCTAAATAAGCTCTAAAAAAGCTCTAGATTGTATTACTGAAATGAGCCCGAGTCATCTAGTCAAGTCAAGTCAAGTCGGCTTTTATTGTCAATTTCTTTACATGCACTGGTCATACAAAGAATTGAAATTTCGTTTCTTACTTTCCCATGCAGACATAGACATGCTTTAAATACAGACATAGACATACTATGGACATAGCCATAGACAATAAACATTAAATTAAAGTGCAAGACTGAAATATAGAACATGTATGTATCAAAATAGAAATATAGGACATATATATATATATATATATATATATATATATAAAAAAAAATAGAGGTAGTTGTGTTGTATATTTCTATAGTCTTAACAGTTACATGAAGTTTAAACTTGTGCTTGTGTGACCTGTATATTTACATTGATATGCAGTATGTAGTAATTCAAGTATATCAGGCTTGATGTGAAGCAGCAACACGTTTGGCTGCGCAGTCACAGTGCAGTTCCACATGGCGGTGTTGGGGGGGGGGGGGGGGTTTGGTAGACAGGATCCTAGTTTCCTAGGTTCCTGGTTGGCTGGTGGGTGGGGGGGGCTGTCAGTGATGGGAGAGTGGGGAGCGGAGGCTCCTGTACCGCTTTCCAGAGGGCAGGAGGCTGAACAGTTCGTGTGCAGGGTGGGTTGTATCCTTGACAATCATTAGTGCTTTGCGGGTGAGGCGGGTGGTGTAAATGTCCTGCAGGGAGGGGAGTGGTGCTCCAATGATCCTCTTAGCTGTGTTAACAGTGCGCTGGAGGGTCTTCCTGTTCTGATCTGTGCAGCTTCCGCCCCACACTGTGATGCTGCTGGAGACGATGCTCTCGATGGTCCCTCTGTAGAATGTAGTCATGACAGGAGGCGTGGCACTTGCCTTCTTCAATTTGCGCAAGAAGTAGAGGCGCTGCTGGGCTTTCTTCGCCAGTGATGCTGTGTTGGTGGTCCAGGAGAGGTCGTCGCTGATGTGCATCTACCTCTCCTCATCAGACCTGCCCTGCTCTTCTCACCATTTCTGCCTGGCTGCTTTCCGTTTCAGGGAGACAATTGCTGTCACTGTAGAAGTTGTTACTGTCTCAGACCACACTTTCTGTTCATCTCTCTAGATCTGCTATGGATTGGTGTGTGTGTGTGTGTGTGTAAGAGTAATGGAGGTTTGGGTGAAAAAAAGATGGTGATGGATTTCTACACCATAAATCATACATTCTTTTTGCTGAGGCGTGTGTGTGTGTGTGTCATTGGCCTAATGTTGTTAAATTGCC
>NC_055969.1:22517001-22552001 GCF_018492685.1 Alosa sapidissima
GTGTGTGTGTGTGTGTGTGTGTGTGTGTGTGTGTGTGTGTGTGTGTGTGTGTGTGTGTGAGTATACTTATGCAGATGTGGTCTATTTCAAATTCAGTCACCAGCCTCGGCCGTATGGCTTCTCTGTGCTGCTGATGTTTGTGTCCGTACGGACCTGCTGCCTCCATATTGACTGCACATGTGCATGCACATTTCGGTTACACTTTACTTGACAGTATCGACATAAGAGTGACATGACAATGTACAGTATGTGAATGAATAATGAATGTGTCATAAACAAGTCATAAACATTTATGACATAACGCAGTGACATTCGGTTTATGTCATAACAAGTTAGGGTTAGGATAAGGGTTAGGTTTAGGGTTAGGGTTAAGATTAAGGCTAGAGGTTAGGATTAGCATTAGGGTTAGGGTTCATGTGTCATGACAGTGTCATGTCACTCTTATGTCGATACTGTCAAGTAAAGTGTTACCCAAGTTTCCTAGCACTGGCTCAGTGGTCCATTTACGCTAGCGATTATTTCTAGCAGACATTTTTATGTAAAGGGATCAGAGCACAATCCCTTTATTTATGTTTTCATTTGAGTGTGATTTTTTTTTTTTTTTTTTCATGCCTATGCTAACTACATTACCAGTAACAACATTTTAAGTAGCAGGTAGCATTATTGGGTAGCATTAGGGGCGCCTTAATACCACCTGAGGCCCCTGGGCTACACGTTTTTAAGCCCCCCCCCCCCCCCCCCCCCCAAACCGCAAATATTAATTATGATTAAATGTTACCCGGCCTGCGATCTGACCCGCCTATTTACATAACGTGCGCTTTTGGTTAATAAAGCCTAACATGCAGTGTCGCCCATCATTATTGAGCCTATGTAAAACATTTACATAAACAGGAACAGAAAGCCCTCCTTAATCACGTCAGTCTACCCATGACATCGCTTATCAAAAAGGCTAGCCTACTGCACGAAAACAAGCGTTGAACTTTTACAACACTGGCTGTAGCAGGCAAAGTAAAAGATGGGTTATTGAAGTTTCAAGCTTTCAAACGTGCATGTGTTTGTCGTGTCGGGGGGTTCCCCAGGAGGGTTTTTTTTAATTCTGTCTACATAACACACCATTTTTTAAACGCAGTTTGGGAGGGACATAAATACTTTTAGCCTACAGAACAAGCAGCTGGGTCATATGACGTGAACATTGGCTACCTTATGCATTATCACTACGTACCCTACATGGAGACATATCTCATGTTAACAATGGAGAAAACATAACGAATGGGTTAGCAAAAACTTAGCTTTTGATGAACGGAGATGCAGATCACTAATTCATTTCTTTGCGCAACAGCCCATGTTCTGCGTTCACTCCAGTGAGACAAGTGAAATACATGTTTTTAAGGCCGTTTCATTGCCAGGCTATTTGCTACGATATTTACCTGCTATGCCTTCTGTTTTCATGCACAGTTACAGGAATCCGCGTTATTCGTTATCGTTGCTTCAATCCTACCCACATTATCTCCAGAGTTTGTAAGTTTGTCAGTCAGTTTCAGCCTCTCCTCTAGCTCCTCTACACACCCGTTGGGATTTATTAAGTTTGTTACATTTTGTTACACTTTAGAAGAGAAGACAAAGGGGGCCTCTGCAAGGATGTCATTGTCATTGTACGATGTGCTCAATTATTTAGGCTAGCTCCAGAGTAGGCTAATGACTGACGCCGCGAATATGGACACGGCCGTTTATTATTATTGATTATCATTATTATTATTAGGAGGCCCCTCATTGGTCGAGGCCCCTGGGCTGAAGCCCAGGTAAGCCCCTGCATTAAGGCGCCAGTGGGTAGCATGCTATAAAAGTTAATAGATCACGTGGAGAAGAGAAAACTATTTAGGAATACAGGAAAGCTATTTTTGCCGTAGATTTGTAGATTTGGAGAGGCTGATGCTTATGAGTTTATGACCGCACTGCAAGACCGTATCTGCAGAAGCATCTTCGAGCCTTTAGTGCTGCAGTCATTGTGGCACGTGTGTGTGTGTGTGTGTGTGTGTGTGTGTGTGTATGTGTGCGTGTGTGTGTGTGTGTGCGTGCATGTGTGAGAGTGTGTGTGATCGCACGTGTGTGTCTAATGGCTGTAAGCATCTTTGCTCTGCTGAGCTAATGAACTGCACAGGTGGCTAATGCTAGCGTTAGCGTTGATGCACCTCCGCCTCAAGACACACTCCTCTTCTCACAGACAAGGAATACACTCCACTCACTCACACTGTAGTCAAACGCACACCCACACCCACACACATACGCACACACACGCACACACAAACATACACACACACACACACACACACACACATGCACATGCACGCACACACACACACACATATATACACGGACACACACACACACACACATACATACACACACACGCACACACACACCAACATACTTTATATACACAGACACACACACACACACACACACACACACACCAACATACACACACAGACACACAGACACACACACACAGACCTCATCTTGCTGTTTTATCCAAATCTAGACTCCCCTATCCATTGTCTCTGTTGTCCAGTTGTCAGACAGGAAGTGTATTCCCCATAGTGACCCTTTGTGTGGACCCGCAGGCCACTTCTCGTCTGATGAGAGCAGAGATGGGGCCCAGTGCTGACTCAACCAGAACCAGGTTATCTGGTTTCTGCTGTCGTAGGAAACTGGTCTGACGGATCCAGAACCAGGTCATCTGGTTTCTGCTGTCGTAGGAAACGGGTCTGTGTGTGTATGTGTGTGCATCATACTACCCAGCTCTGTGCTCTGGTTCAGATTTGACATGACATAAGACTTCCAGTCAGAGACAAGTACAGCATGGAGAATGTGGCTGCACATCAATACCTCAGCACATACAGTCCTCTCTGAACATCTACAGTTACACAGAGAGGTAGAGAGAGAGAGAGAGAGAGAGAGAGAGAGAGAGATTTGAGAGAGGGAAGGAGAGAGAGAGAGAAGAGTGTGAGGTAGAGAGATGGAGAGATGAGAGAGAAACTATAAGGAGGAGAGAGAGGTGGGGAGGGAATGAGAGATAGAAAGAGAGAGAGAAGTGTGAAATAGAGAGATGGAGAGATGAGAGAGAACCATAGGGAGAAGAGACAGGGTGGTAGCAGTGGGGAGGGAACAAAATAGTGGAAGGACAGAAGGTAGTGGGAGATGGTGGGAGGACAGACGGAGGTAGAGAAGCAGAGAGAGGAAGGAGAGAGAGAGAGAGAGAGAGAGAGAGAGAGAGAGAGAGAGAGAGAGAAAGAGAGAGGTGGAGAAGCAGAAAGAAGAGAGCGAGTGGTGCGACTAGGGATTACTGCAGCGTGGGATAGAGGGAGAGAGAACTGTGAAAGAGGGAGATATTGATCAATACAAAAGTACAAATGCTGAGGGACGGAAGGAGAGGAAGAGAGGGAGGGGGAGAGAGATGGAGGGGTGGAGAAAGAGAGCTGGAGAGAGAGAGAGAAAGAGATGAATGGCTGGAGAATAAGAACACAGCCCAATAGAGAGACTTGAGTTACAACCCACCCACAATAGCCCATCGTATCTCTGCTAGTTCGCATCTTGGGACGTCTCAGTGCTTTCTCTCTCTCTCTCTTTGTGTGTGTGTGTGTGTGTGTGTGTGAGTGTGTGTGATGTTCATTCTCTCTTAAACAGACACACACACACACACACACACACACACACACACACACACAAACCCACACAGACTTAGGTGTCCTTTGTGATGGGATTATGGAAATAGGCAACAAAGCCTACTGCCCTCTCTGTGTCATCTCTCTTTCTCTCTCTCTCTTTGTATGTGTGTGTGTGTGTGTGTGTGTGTGTGTGTGGAGGTTGTTGTGAGGGCAGCTGTTACATAAGACCTTGGACCTATTCCTTACTCCAGGTCCTTAGCCAGTACTAACACACACACACACACACACACGCACACACACACACACACACACACACACGCGCACACATACACACATACTCAGAGCCATTCCGCACTCAGTGCACGTGCACACTCATGTGATTTGCTGAACCATGCTATCCTGAAGCGACTATACAAGCTGTTAGCGAACACGTTCTCCTGACAGACACAGAGACAGCAGGCTCATAAATGAGAGAGAGAGTGTGTGTGTGTGTGTGTGTATGTGTGCGTATGTGTGTGTGTGTGTGTGTGTGTGGGGGTGGGGGGGGGGCAGTAAAAGCCCATCCTCTGGACAAGTGGGCATGAATCTGCAGAGGTAATGACATGCACCAGTGCTCAGTAACCAGAAGCTCTTCTTTACACACACACACACACACACACAAACACACACAGACACACACACACACACACACACACACACACACACACACACACACACACACACACACACAGAGACTAGAGACTACACACACACACACACAAACACACACACACACACACACACACACACACACACACACACACACACACACAGACTACAGACTACACACACAACTAGAGGCCAGCAGACTGCGGCAGATAGGGACCACCAGCTCCACCTAACAGCAGCTGGTTACACTCACAATCACAAGCCTGAGGCAGTTATCACCTTGGCTTGCTTTATATGTGTCATCTCACACACAATGCACACACACTCACACACAACACACACACACGCATGCACCCACACCCACACACACAGTCATACGCGCACGCCTGCATGCACACACACACACACAGACGCACGCGCAAGCACACACTCATGCACACACTCACATGCACGGCACGCACATGCATGTCTTCATATTGCAGGTTCTTTACGTAAGACAGTGCGTGTCTTCATCTCTAAATAAATGCTTCAGACACACACACACACACACACACACACACACACACACGTCTGTTCCTGTATAGATTCACACTCGGCGGCCATAGTTACATATACAGACACGGAATGAGAAGCAGTGGTTGCATCTTCCTGTTAAGTGCTGATGGGCCCATAGCCTGTGCCTGTGTCTGTGTTTGAATAGAGGATTGGGAGAATGGGATGATCAGAGAGAGACTGAAAGAGGAGCAAATGGGAGGATTAGGTAAGGGACAGAGATAAAAGAACAGAGGGATGAGGAGTAAAGTGAGAGAGCTGGAGTGAAAGGTTGACAGGAATACAGTAGGTGTCTGAATGCTAAATGAGTGTCACTCCACTGCTCTCCAGAGACAGAAAGGATTCTGGGAAGTGTAGTCAGGTCTTATTGATTTTCCATCCATATCACATTCTCTCTCTTTCATCATTCTGTCACTCTTACCTCTATGTATCCCTCTCTTCTTATATCTCTCTCTGTATTTCCTTTACTTACACTCTACATTTTTTCACTACTTTCATCTCTCCCTCTCCCTCTCTCTCTCTCTCCTGATATTTTGTGGGTGTGTGTTTTTTTTGGGGGGAGAGTGGGGTGGAGGAAGGTTTTTATTATGGGTTGGTTTTTAATGTTACCTGGTTTCCTTTTTGACTGTCAATAAAGGAACCTTAAAAGTCAAAGTCTCTCTCCTGATTTTTTTCTCTCCTCAATCCCGCTCTGTGTCTTCGTCTTACCCTCTCTCTCTTCTCTCACCTGCATCAGTTCATTCAGAGACAATCACTGGCCCTGGCTTTGTCCTCTGTAGTTCAGAGCACACAATAAGTCACTGATATGGGCAGTGGTGTAGTGTAGTGGTTGAGGAGCTGGGCTAGCGTGCAGTAGCCTGAAAGTTGTGGGTTCAATTCCTGGCTTCCACCATTGTGCTCTTGAGCGAGGCACTTAACCCCAAGTTGCTCCCGAGACAATGTAATCCCTTGTGATATAGTTGACATATGTAAGTCACTTTGGACAACAGTGTATGCTCAATGAATAAATGTAAATGTTGGTCCACTCACAGCAAAACAACTAAGCTGACATACTGATACAAGATACTGCTTTACATCAAGGTTCCATACATAACATCAGTTAGCATCCATCAGTTTTACAGTATGGATCCTTGAATTATATATAAAGAGAACTATCTGAGTGTATTCGTTTGTGCCATTGATAGATTACACACAGGGCTTCCTTCTCACAAGAGCAGAGCATGTGTCAAGAGCAGAATCAGGACATCATAACTTTTCTTTTGCCCGGAAACAGAAATCACCTAATTGGGGGTTATTTGACAACACAAGGTCAAACAAAGTTAGGCAAATGAAGAAGAATGATTTGAAAGGCTATTTAGTAAGGGATAATGTATAGAACATTGATTATTATTGGAAAAATAAGTCCCGACAGGGCGAACCGGACCCCAACGCGCCGTTTAGCAGTTAGGTCATGATCTTATGGCTTTTCACCACCTAAAGCACACATGGGCAACATACGGCCTGCGGGCCACATCCGGCTTTCCCTGACCGGCCCGCGTAAGGTCCGTGAAATAACAATAGATAGATAGATAGATAGAGATAGATAGATACTTTATTGATCCCCATGGGAAATGCAAGAGCCTAGCATAGAGATAATGCATGCAAATCAATATCGTTGCTTTTATTTTGAAAGCGACTGCTATTTGTACGCCCATACATTTGTGCATGGATGCATCTGACGTAAACACCCTCACTGATGTGCTGGTGCTTCTGCTTATGCTTCTGCGTCGACACAATGCAGTTGCCTTTACGTCGGCGTAAACCTTTCAAAGTTTTATGTCTCTTATGTCTGTGTCGCTCACCACCGCAAAGGTTGTTAGAACAAACTCCTACTGCTGCTCGTTGGTGATATGAAGTGTTCATTTCAAAACGTTACTGGCAGATAGACAGTTTACAATCGGATAACCCCGTCATTATAACCAAAATATGTCTGAGTTTATTTGCAAAGCTTATGTTAGCGAACTAGTATGATGCTACTACCCACAGTTTGCTTGAAGCAGCCGGCTCAACACACAGAGCGAGTTGACCAATCACAGTTTTGTGCATAAAGTTAAAGCAAAAACATAGCCTACATTTTAAAAATTGTTTTCTTTGTGCATGTTGATTAACTAATGGGGCAATATCATGCAAAGGTCATCCTTACCATGAAAAAAAAAAAGTTGTGCATACGCAAATAGAACTGTTGTTAAAATCTTCATTTAGGTCTATATTTTATTGTTTGTAAATGATCGGATTGAATTTGATGGAGAATTACACTCTTTTTACATCATAAATATGGTGTGCAACCATACAGAAATTACCATTTTTCACATGGTAATATTATACCTTTAAATGGACCCAATGTTCAAACAAATTGTATCCTTTGACAAATTCCAGATTGACAAGGGAATGGTAGAGCAATGTGTATGCTCAGCTTGCCTTTAAGACCACAACTCCTTACATTTGTAAGGCTTTTGTTTTTAAGTCAGCAAGTTCCATGGCCATGTCACATCCATAACATTTTATAGGAAAAGTTTATGCTACACATACAGTGGTGATGCGACAATGTCCATAGTGTCTGTGCAAAGCTGATTTATATAAATGTAAAGTGTGGTGAACAAATTGTGCCCCTTTCTTACTTTTAAAACCTTTAATGGTGCGTTATGGATTTGACGTTATGGATGTTACATAATGTGACTTTACAAGACTGGAGACTTTATTTTAGCTCAAAGCAGATAAACGTCTGTTCTGGTGGCATGTCAGTTTCAACGCATTTCACCTTAGTGTTTACAATTGACATTTCAAAGATTATTTGGTTGATCAAAACCACAGGGAGGCCTTGCCTAACCATTAGCAAAACAAACATAATATTAAAATACCTCCAGTGATTAGCCTAGCCATAGCCTATTTTCAAGTGGCCTAATAATGAAAATCTGAGCGATTATCTTCCTGTAACTGTCATACTGTTGTTGTACAGTAACTGGATTATCGTGTTAGCTGGTGAAGATGGCTGACTTTGCAGCTGGAGTTAACATAGCAACCTCCTTCTGTTGCAGATCTGTTCAGCCTGCCGCTCACGTCTGTTTAACACAGTTTAATTTTAAATGTGACGCGATATGCCAGCATTTGAAGTGTCAGGTCCTCTGTAGCTAATACCCACAGAGTAACATAAGTAACGGCAGCAATAAACTAGATGTACCGCATAGCGGTACAAAATATGACCGCCTCTCAGTCCTGCACATTCTCTTCACAAAAATAAATCACACTTGTCAATTTGTCTCCATCTCCTACTCCTGCAACTCATGTGCATGTAAATGAGTGTGTGCATATGTGAGTTTGCTTTTGTTTATAAGAGTGTGTGTGTGTGTGTGTCTGTGTGTGTGTGTGTGTGCATGTGCATATGCGTGCCTGTGTGTATTGTGTGCTTGCATGCGCACATGCATATGTGTGCCTGTGTGTGTGTTTATGTGTGTTGAGAGAAAGTGGAATAGAACATTACGTCCAATATTCCAATATATGGTTTAATGTTCTGCATTATGTCCAATATTCCAATATGTGGTTTAATGTTCTGCATTTCTCATTAGTGGGTCACTTTGATACTAAAAGTATGATTCTATGTAATGACTGTATGATATCTGTACTGTCCCTGTGTATATCTCTGTGTGACTGTGTTTAGAGATAAGAGGGAATATTATGACTTTGCAGTGTTTCACTGTTCTGCATAGCTGCGTCAGTAGCTATCTGCTCCGGATTGCCAGGCTGCCACTAATCAGGGTCTGATTCAGTGTAGTCCACGTGAGATGGGATGACCAACGCCATCTCCCGTCAGCCTGGAAGGATACTTAAACCCTATTTCCTTGTCTAGTTAGAGCAGCTGATGGATCTTTAGGTGAAGTCATGCTGTCTCTCCCTTGATGCGCATCATTGTAAATAAACTCTATTCCTGATTTTTCATACTATTGGTCTGACTGGGTCTCTATTAAATCTATGGTATCAAAATTACCATCAGTGTGCATTTTTGTGGGTGGCTGTTTGTGCATGTGTGTGCGTGTGTGTGCTTGCCTGTCTGTATGTGTGCGACTGTGTGTGTGTGTGTGCACGCACGTGTGCGTGCATGTACTTTATGTGTGCAAATCACAAATGAGTGGGTATGGGCTAGGTTGATGCGGGCTCTTGAGACTAACATACCATACATATTTTGTCATTTTGGGTGCAACGGTTCAGGTAGGGCTAGTCATTTAACCTAGCGCGGTGGGGGAGTGGCCACCAAGTTTCATGTTCCCTGGTGTTTCAGTAACCCGGGAATCACTGATCAAAATTGATGACGTTAAAAGAAAAAAATAAATTTCTTTTTTATGTTTTAAATGACTTGTTGTCCTGATTCTTCCTGTGGATCTAAGTGGGCACTGAGGAAGCAATAATTTCATCGCTAGTTTTTCATGATTACTATTTCAATTGTTTCATATCAAAATTCACTACTTAATAATGTGTTTTATGTAGTTTGTCGAAGACTGGTTCAGACATGTCACATCCATAACGTGAAACCGTCACATCCATAACGCCAGATTTTACTACATAATGCATTAGGAAAATGATGCATAGCTTCAAAAACACACTTTTTGTGTTCATTCAAGTCTCCTTCATGCTACATATATCATAGTTTCGGCAGTTTCCTTCAAAATTCACAGAGTTTGTAGAGAACCTGTAATCTCTCACAAAAGTGTGTCTATTTCATGTCACATCCATAACGCTGATAAAATACCTTGTATTCTTAGGATGAAAATGATTATATGAAATTTGAGGATTTCTCAGTATTCAGAGGACAGAGGTTACATTAAAAGTTATGCAAATTAATTCAATGATACTATTTTTGCCCCTATTCTAAGGCATTTTGTTTACCAATATGCATCCAAATGTCACATCCATAACGCTGGAACTGCCAAATGACAAACTGATAAATAACAATAAGTACAATTACACGTATATCTCTCTATAAGACGTCCAGCAAGGCAGAGGGGCATGTGTGTGCTCTTATCTATAGAGTGCCCCACCTGAGGAGATTGTCCTTTCCAGCAGAATGAGCGTCTGATTGGTGGAGAAACGTGCGGCCGAAGGGCCCAGTGGAGCAGCTAATGGCTCATGAAGAGACAGATGCCGAAGGAGGAGCTACTGTAGAGGAGGAGAGGAGAGAGGGATAGAGGAGATGAGAAAAGAGAAATAGAGCGAGAAAGGAGTGAAAATGATGAAGGTGGGATGGGAGGGAAGGGAATGAGAGAAAGAAATGAATGAAGAGATAGAACACAGGTGGAAAAGTAGAGTGTTGAAAGGCTGACAGAGTAATGGATGAGGTGAGAGGAGAGGACACACACACACACACACACATACATGTACACACACACACACACAGCCAGGGACTGTTAGCTGGGGCAAATGGTTATAATGACACTCTTGGGAGAATACATACATTTGGAGATGCAACACATCAATTTGTATTCATCTGCTCTCTGTTTCATAGATAGATAAATAGATAGATACTTTATTGATCCCCAGGGGAAATTCAAGATCATTGCTTTATTGGTCTGATTATTGTATTTGTCTGTAAAGTTCAACATGAACACCTTTGATCATTTAAAGCCTCTAAGGTTTACAGCTCAACTCTCTCTCTTAACTTTTGCATCCTCTCTCTCTCTCTTTCTCTTCATCTCTCTCTGTCTCTCTCTTCGTCTCTCTCTCAGGTCCATCCCTTGCTTCTTCAGAACAGACGAATGGACTCTAAGGTCCGCCTACTGCGTCGCACCATTAGTGTTCCTGTGGAAACACAGTTCCCAGAGTTCCACAATCAGCTGTCCACAGAGAGTGGTAAGTTTAAAGATGACATGCTGCTCTCTTTCTCTCTCTCTTTCATTCTCTCTCCCTCTCTATATATCTATCTATCTCCCACTGGCTCTATAGTTGTGCTACTGCTTGACCAATGCCCACAACATCAATTTAATTGACTCCTGACTGGGCAGTGTCCTGTTCCACCCACCTGCCAGTCATAGATGTGCACTGTAGTGTGTTGGTGTGGTGCATCCTTTCCTCTGATCATGTGGATAAACAACCCGATCGGTTTCAGGCTACAAATTGCTCAACAATGTGTGTATTACCCCTGCAAAGCTGCAGTGTGGTGCCAATTCATTTCCGTGGGTGTTTTTCTCCTGAAAATGATCTGTCAAAAGGCTCGTTAGAGAACTACAGTAGTGAAGGGATCTTCAGTCAGAGGGCGCCAGAGCAGCTCCAACAGGGTGTGTGAATGACTGTTAGACAGGGCCTGCACAACTGGCTGATCTCAGGCACCACGCAGAGGGAGGAAGTGATAACTGATTTTATATGAGATTAATATGTTCACAATATGCTGCAGTGTTATTGTACAAATTGTTATGCTTTTATGTTTTGTGCATTGGCAACACGGTACCTACAGTCATGCTAATAAAGCAACATTGAATTGAATTGAACAGAGAGACTGACGAACTGCTCAGGAGGATACCACAGGGGTAGCCGCGGCCTACTGGTTAGCGCTTCAGACTTGTAACCGGAGGGTTGCCGGTTCGAACACCGACCAGTAGGCACGACTGAAGTGCCCTTGAGCAAGGCACCTAACCCCTAACCTAACTGCTCCCCAAGCGCCGCTGTTGTTGCAGGCAGCTCACTGCGCCGGGATTAGTGTGTGCTTCTGTTCACTGTGTGCTGAGTGTGTTTCACTAATTTCACGGATTGGGATAAATGCAGACACCAAATTTCCCTCACGGGATCAAAAGAGTATATATACTATATACTTATACACTTTTGAGTGTTATTTCTTCAATCGGCCAGTAGAGGTTGATCTTGTACCTGTTTTATGGTGATGTGTCTACTGCTATAGTTTGTTGCTGCTACTAGGGATCCAGTAAAGCATAAATGTTGCTGTTGACATCTTTCTGTTTTATAGCGCAGAGTCATGTTGGGCCACTACTGTTCTGTTTCATTTTTTCTTTCTATTTCACACTGAATCTTATCTTTGTTTGACAAGCAAGCAGCTTGCTTGGTAGACTGTGAAGAAGGCAGCTGTTGTTTGCCATATGTGTAGTGTCTGTTGATAATCTTTTGGATTGCTATTTGTTTTCTTCAGCTGTTCACTAGAAAATACAGAAATCTACTTCAAATAATATTTATGCTTTCTTTGGCTTTATAGGCCCATGTGCATCTACAAAAATCTAGAATGACACTGTGGACATTTTCTTTTTATGACAGTTCACTATATGAGCAGCTTCAGGCCCTAGTAAATCTGTGTTTCATTGGAATGTTTGTGTGTGTGGGTACTCGTGTGTTGGAGTAGTATTGTGTTATTTTCACTGTTTGCTTGTGTGTGTGGTTTTATTGGTTTGTGAGTGTGTGTTTGTGTGTGGATTTATCGGTTTGTGTGTGTGTGTGTGTGTGTGTGTACATGTATGTGATTTTATGGGTTTGTGTGTGTGTGTGTGCTTTTGTGGGTTTGTGTGTGTGTGTGTGTGTGTGCTTTTGTGAGTGTGTGTGTGTGTGTGTGTGTGATTTTATGGGTTTGTGTGTGTGTGTGTGTGTGCTTTTGTGTGTGTGTGTGTGTGTGGCAGTGATAGTGCTGTCTGCCTTCTCTCTTTCTCAACTCCATCAGATGTCTACGGCCTTCTCTCTCTCTTTCTCCCTCTCTCTCTCTCTTTCTCAACTCCATCAGATGTCTACGACCTTCTCTCTCTCTTTCTCCCTCTCTCTCCCTCTCTTTCTCAACTCCATCAGATGTCTACGACCTTCTGTCCCTCTTTCCCTCTCTCTCATCTCTCTCTCTATCTCTCTCTCTCATCTCTCTCTGTAACTCTACATCTACGTTCTTCTCTGAATCTCTACCTCTATCAGGTCTGTTGTTCTCACAGTCTTAAGTCAAACTTGTGTGTGTGTGTGT
Organism: Alosa sapidissima; assembly: GCF_018492685.1. Taxonomy (NCBI): domain Eukaryota; kingdom Metazoa; phylum Chordata; class Actinopteri; order Clupeiformes; family Clupeidae; genus Alosa; species Alosa sapidissima. The sequence continues at coordinate 22,529,836 of NC_055969.1, forward strand.
GTGTGTGTGCATTTGCTCCAGTTGTCTGTGATGTTCCTTTGAGGTCAGAGGTGTGGATTTGCCAGTCTCAGAGGATAGAAGCACTTTACACAGATGTGCTTATGTAATATAGTGTGTGTGTGTGTGAGCACGTGTTACAGGATAGTTCACATGTATTTGAGTGTTGATGTGTTTTTTGTGTATTAGGGGAGAAACAAGTCTCTGGCACACAGATTATGTAAGTGTGTGTGTGCGTGCGTGTGTGCGTGTAAGTGTGTGCGTGCGTGTGTGTGTGTCAGAGAAACCAGGAAGGACAACACACACGAACGCACACACACACACACACACTCACACACACACACACACGCACACACACACCAGTCTCCAGTGTTTCCATCCATCTCAGTGTGTGTTTATAAGCTGTGATGCAGCAGTGCTTATGGGATGTTAGCGACCTAGCGGCTTGACCTCTTCAGCACAGAGGGAGGTTTGGCTTAATACTGACCCAGCCCTGTGCACCCTTCTTGGGCCATCACTGCTCTGAGTTCAGCCTCTTCTCCCTCTCTGGCTCTGCTGGTTGGAGGTGCTGGAATATATTATTCATGCCCAGTGACTGCTTAAGAGAAGGAAACGTGGTTGTTTCGTTTGATTAAGGTTGATTTTTATGCATGAATATGTTAAAACAGTGTTTATTTTATTTTTTTGCTTTGTTCTGTTTGTTATTTTTTGTGCTTGTTTGTGCGTGTGTGTGTGTGCTTGTGTGTGTGTGTTTGTGCTATTGTACAAACACAAACACACACACACACACACACACACACAAGCGTATGACTGAATCACGTGCATTCCCACGTTGTGTGAATTATGTTCAGATGGTCTCTCAAGTGTGAGATATGTGGCTACACACACACACACACACACCTACACAAACGTGCACACACACACACACACACATTCACCCACACACACACTAGCACACACGTTCAGTACACACACTCACACACATCTAAAGCAGTCAATCACACACAATAAAACACAACATTCACACACACACACACACACACACACACAAATAAATCATGTTGGCTTGAAACTGGGTCTGTTCAGCAAGTCACTGTAACATCAGCTTAATGGACTGAATACCTGACTGTACAGTAAAAGCCTCCTCTCAACCCTCCCTGGCTGTTGCCATGTGTTGTCCGTCTCCCCCCATCTCCCCTCATGTCCAGTTCCCAAACCAAACTTAATTAAAGGTTAAACAAATACAGAGGTAGCCAGTGACCTGAAATAAAAGGCTGGTATTTGTAAGACTAAGGCACAGGACCTTGTATCGTTCACAAAGACAAGACTTCTGGGCACTGGGGGAAAGGCCAGAAGCAGTGACCATGGGGAAGGAGAGGAAGCCAGGAGTTTTTAGGAAGCCTTCAGACGTCTCTTAGCAACAAGAGTTTGGCAGAGAAGGGATGGTTTTAAAAGAGTCAACAGAGGTGTTTGCACGTTGCAGGGTAATGCACTTTGCAAGGTACGCTTGTCCTGCTAGAGGGGTGTTTTTCATATTGAAATGCATATTATGTAGAATCAAACACACAGACAGACACATACACACACAAACACAAACACTCACAAATGCACATAATCTTTGATTATCTTTGATTCTTCTGTCTCCATATCACTGTCTCTATTGGTTGCTCTCTCTCTCCCCCTCCCTCTCCTCTCTCTCTCTCTCTCTCTCTCTCTCTCCTCCATCTCTCCCTCTCCTGTCCCCTTTCAGTCTTTCTGATTAAGCCCCAGCATTATGAAAGGCTCTCTGAACTCTGTCCAGCGGGGACCCATGTGCTACGAGGGCCTCTACTTTCTCAGGTCCACTAATGTGACAGCAGCACTTTTCCAACACACACACACACACACATACACACACGCACACACACACACACAAACTCCCATATCCACCTCTGCTTAATGGCTCAACAACAATATTATAAACAACAACAGCATCATTATAAACACAAACAAAAACACCAACAAGCTCCCGCCTCTCCTCTCTGTCTCTCTCTCCGCCTCCTCTCCTGCATCATTAATTTATTTATCGACGCCGTTTGTCCCGAGCAAGAGTCCCAACGAGAGGATGGCACCAGATGAAAGAGAAGAAGAAAGAAAAGGGAATCTGAGCGGGACTTTATCCCCCACTCTCTCTTTATCTCTCCTTCTCTGTATCTGTCTATCTCCCTCTCACCCCGCCTCCCCCTCTGCTCGTTCTCTCTCTCTCTTTCTTTCTCTCTCTCTCACTCTCTCTTTCTCTCTCTTTCTCACTCTCTCTCTCTCTCTTTCTCTCTCTCTCTCACCCTCTCTCTATTTCTCCCTTGTTCCCCCGCTCTGTGCCCAGCCTGTCTCTAATATTTGAAGGGAGAGGGTGATGGCTCGGGACTCTTTGAAGTGTCAAGTTGGAGTAGGAGCTCAAACTCTGCTAGCTCAAACCTCTCTCTCTCTCTCTCTTTCTCTCTCACACACACACACAACTCCAAAACACTATCTACACTGTCACCCCCACTTTCAGAAGTTGTGACACTTCTCTGAGGTAACACTGAATGCAGCTGCTCAGGAGAGAGTAGAGACAGAGATCATTTTACACGATACCTTCAAACTGAATATTATGAAAGACTTCTTTACTCCAAAAGTTAGTTGTCTACAGTTGCCTCAACTTGTCTGAAGTTCCTTTTACATGTTGGCATATTCATAAATGATTCATGATCTGGATCACAATCAGGCAATTTATCGCGAGGGCTACTGACGGCTTGCCTGACCCCGCCCATCCTAGATCTCCTTTCAGGGAGATACTAGTGGGACACGATAATTCACTAACGTTTTCCTTAGACAAAAAAAAAATGTCTGGCCAGTTAGCGACAAGAGGGGAAGATGAAACTGAAACAGTAGCAGCAACATCTGCAAGCATCAAAAAATGCAGTTGGGAAAATGCAGAAATGTATATACAGCAAAGTTGGACCCATACATTGTTTCCTGACTGTTTCCTGACTGGCAGTTTGTAAAGTTTAGGCGAAGTAGGAAGTAACATTAGGAATCTCTAATCAATGTGATTGGTAAGGCTGGACCAATGATTTCAAAGTTAGTGCCCACTGCGATGCAAGTGTTGGAAAGCAATCTCAATCGTGAGTCACCAGGCTCTCTAACCACTTCATGTGGAAAGTTTGGATTTTTCCAGGCTAACTGACGGCCGCCCATGGGTCAAGCTCCACGCCATGCCAACTCCTTCTGTGCTGTGCCACGTGATGCTGTTTATGCAGATAATTAACTGTTGTGCACTGATAGATTTCATTAAGTTTGCTGAGTAGACCACGGTTTTACACAGGGCTGTAGTGCTGGTACTGAGTCTATCTGATCAAATTAAGGTTAAGGTCCCACTTTTCTTCCCTCTCTCTTTTCTGCACTCATGTGTCCTCAAGTAGGAGCTCACTCTCTCCTCCCAAGCTCATTATTTAACGTCCAGTTAACTGAATTCCCACTGACAGCCTCTTCTAACGAGCCCAGTGCAGCAGGCTATGAGGCCACTGCCTTTGGGGGACTTCTGATAACCATGTGTAGCATTTAATGCTAACATGGGAGCATGTCAATATGGTCCCCCATCCAAACCTCAAAGGGCCTGGCTAGCATTAGCGTTAGAGGTCCATAGAACAGGGGTCCCCAATACCTTGTGAGCAACCAGTAGCTTCTCTCCTCTTCTGTTCTGATACAAAATGATAATTTACCAATTAAACATATTAGGCTGTAGCCTGACGAGCCAGACCCAATTAAAATGTAGGGTCTGGGCACTCACCGTTCGAAGTGCTCAGTCCAAGGGGCGGGATAATCGGTTTTTCAAATTCCCTCTGCACGCAATAGGACAGCGCTGAGTCCCATGCTTTTTCCCACCAGCGGAGCTAGTTGGCTAGTTCAAACTTTTGCCAACTTAAAACAAGCTTAACTCATGTCACACTGTTGGCCAACAGCAACATCCATCTTCTTTGTTTTCAAGTAGCAGGGAATTTAAGCCAAACCGTTCCAACTCTGCCATCAATCATTATGTTAATCCCGCCTAATGACTCTATACATGATTTGATTGGCCTCATTGAAGTTTAATTTTTCAAGCTCACAAACCAACGGAGAGTTTCTAGACTAGCCCTGGAAGCAAATGTAATTTGCTGCCGCTAGGGTGCGTCTAGATTTCTAGGCTAATTAGGCTGCTCCCTAGTAGGCTAATGTGGTTATTCGGTGATGCAGGCTTGGCATGAGGTTTTGATAAATGACTACCAAGCAGGCCATTAAAAGTAAATAACATACAATAGCCTGAAGGAGACTGTTTGTGCCGCTACGCATGGGTTGTCTCACCCACTTGTTTTTAAGGTTTTCAAACATGAAATAGCCATTAAAATAAAGGCATTTATGCTTTTATGCTGAGAGAATAGTGTCTTAGATTTATTTTTTTTTCTCCTTCAACTATTGGGTTCCCAACACCACAGAGTACCTTTTAATACCTGGCCTTTTGAATTCCACACTTTGGACACTTTCTTTGTCAAAAAATATACTATATTGGAGGGAGTATTTTTTTTTCAAAAATGTAAATGTCAAGTACATATGTATCTGAGGTGTGAGTTTTTCAGTTGGTAATAATGTAACATCAATTTCCACAGGAGTCTACAAAACAGAGAAGGTATAGGAATTGAAATGAATACATCTGAAGCTTATTCAGTTGTTATGGGAGATCAGCTATGTGAATACAGGCTACTACGACTACTAAAAAACATTAGTTGCTCTCGTCCATGTTCATTTTGTCAAAGTAGCTCTCAGAGGAAAAAGTTGGAGATGCCTGCCATAGAAACACAACTCACTGCTAACACTAAACACAGACTCCTAATAGCGTTAGCCAAGAAGCCTAGTCCTGTCAAGTAGCATTATATTATCAAAACACAGACGTCTCCTTAATATTGAATATAATGAGTAGCCTACACTAATAGCTTGCTATGGTCTTCATTAGGCTGCATTAATCACTGCTTGGCTGGCTGCCATCCAAGCTAGCATTGCTTGCATTAATTATTTATTAATCTGCTCTCTTGCACTCTTAGCATGGCTAGCATTAACTATTCAATCATCTGCTCTCTTGACTTTCTTGTTCGGGGCCGTCATCGATGAGCTGTCCCCACTGGACTGGAGTGTGGGAGTGCAGAGGTCTGGCTGACTAGCAAGCTAACTCCCTCAAACTCACAGCATGGTGTTAGAGGAGGCCTTTAGCTAAACTTTGAGTGGAGTTAGGGAACAGATCAATAATAAGTATCAGGCTCACTTAACCATACAAACATACATACAAACACACACACACACACACACAATTGACCTGTCGCTAAGCCCCGCCCCCCATTGTTACCGTGTGAAAACTCGGACAAACAAACCAGACTTGATTAGAAATACATTGTGGACAATGGCAGCTGACAGTATATGAAAGCAGGCTTTGAGGACGTTTTGATCGATAAAAGGATTTACTTTCCTCCAGAAGCTATCAAAAGGGATATAATTATGCTATGGAGGGGTGTATTCAAAACTTTAGAATACATACAAGGTGACAAGCAGTAGTGGGAAGATTGATACTAAGATATATTAGGTTACCAAGAGTGAAAGATCAAAAATCACCGCACACTGATCACTGTAACTTAATATTTATTGTAGAACGAACAACGCGTTTCGCCTAGCGCTTCATCAGGTTCGCTCTGTACCATCACACTGGGCTTGTCAACCAGATAGCTGCATATGGCAGGCCAATGAATCTCTGGCCACTTGCTAACGTCTTCTACCCATTCTGTTATTAGCTCAGGATCAGGCAGACAATCGGCATTAGCTAAGACTCATTTATAAAGGTACGGTTTGCGGTCCTAGGGTGACAATGAAAGTGCATACCTTGACAGCTCAACATGCCGGTTTATTAGTTGCACCATTTTCTGACCCCATGTTGCGTGCGCACCAAACCTAGGTTCTGGATATTTACATATATTGAAGGGGCCTATAGCACCCTAAAGTGACATAAGAACTCCAACATGTTGTGACTTGTATACTAGGGCTGTCATGATGTCAAAAATCGATCAAAATAACACCCCGATCTCGAACTTAGAATTCAAAAGTAGAATCGACGATGTGACCACAACCTATGTCATGTCCAGCATGAAAAACACAAACACGGGTGTTGACGTGTGGCATGTCAACATTAGCCTATCTCCTTAAACTTGAAGCTACTGCCACTAAAAAAAGACTTCAACCTAACTAGACCAACCTAACTAGAGCTTGTAGATTTTAGCTGTAGCATTGTAGCTTCCTGGTTCGTAAGAAAAAATCTCTATTATATGGGAAACGGAATGAAGTGTTTGCACATACAGTTCAATTCAGTTCTGAATGAAACGGTTTCTGCACGCACAGAGATGAGAAAGGTATGTATCATCTTATCTAACTCTGGGGGAGATGGTGAATAAGCAAATTTCCCAAAATGTTCCTTTAACAGCTGTGTGTCTTTGTCATGTTTAGAGGTGAGTAAAAAAGAAATTTGAACAAAGGCGGGAGCTCTGCCTTTTACATCTCGCCCATGTTCACTAAGACTTGTAGTTTGAATAGTTACAGGAGGTCATTGTGCACATCCCAGGTGCAGGATAAAAAAAAAAAAAATGTCAATAAATATTTAAAAAGTCTGCCTCCTTGATTTTTTCCGTGTTTTGTGTTTTATTTTGTCATGTTTAAATCTAAATGAGACCGAATTTTGAAATGTTGTTCAGCCAAGCATGACAAAATAAGGCACAAAAAAGGGGGGGGGGGGGAATCTAAATCAAAGTGTGTGGCCTTAGTCACTATTTTAGTTTGAATACCCTCAATCAGGTTGTTTAGCCATCTGGCTAAAGCTAGTCAAAACATCCAATTTACTGGAGAGCTGTGTGAATCCTCTGGCAGTGAGCTAATAGTTTTTACCACGACTATCACAGGTTGTAATTAGCAAAAGAACAGTACTTTAGTACTAATGCACCCCAGACGCCCATCCCTCCGTGCCCACCCACAACGCCCCTGGTTTTCTGCCTTCTGAATGTGGTCAGTCTCGTCCCCACCCTTGGACTCCTCAGTCTCTCCTGTCACTGCCCAAACACAACTCAACACACGGAGTCCCGCAGTTGCTGTGTCTTTAAGGAGGGAGCGGAAGAGAGAGGGAGAGAGAGAGAGAGAGAGAGGGGAGGGAGAATTGAAGAGAGGGAAAGAGAAGGAGAGAGAAAGGGAGGAAGAGAGAGACAGAGAGAGAGAGAAAAAGGGAGGGAGAGAAAAACAAGCTGAAAAGAGCCATGTGCACGCAGCACACCACTTCGAGTCCTCTCGCTCCCCTGCGATCCCTCCTCTCTCGTACTCTCCCTCCCTCTTTTCCCTCTCTCCCTCTCTCTCTCTCTGTGCTCCCTCGCTCTGTGGCTGGGTTCAGTTGGATCCAGACAGGACTCAGAGCTGCGCTGCTCTTGGCTCTCAGGGTGAAGGGAGATCTTAGCCCATCACACCTCTCTCTCCCTCCCTCCCTCTCTCTATCTCTCGCTTCTCTCTCTCTCTCCTCTAGCCACTGTTTCTTCCTCTCTCTCTCTCTCTCTGCCTCTCCCTGTTCTGTGTTTGTCTCTGGCTTGACGAGAGTCATCTCTCGGTCTCTGTCACCGTGAGGCTATGGAACAGGACACAGGCCAGGAAATGGACATACCCAATGGGGGTGAGTGTCTCTGGGAGTTCACTAAGAGGGACCAGCGTCCAGGTGGGGAGGGGGGCGTCTGCATGGGCGAACCCCAGGGTCGGGCATCTCTGAGCGGATAGTTTGTGCGGAGATGGCGGCCCTGGCTGGTGTGGCTCTGGAAGTAGTGTTCAGCAGAGGGTGGCTGTGGAGGATGAGGGTAAATATTGGTTGAAGTTTGTGGGATGTTGGAGTGCATAAACTGATTATGTTTTGTGTGTGTGTGTGTGTATGTGTGTTGTGTGTGTATTTATGTGCTGAGCTCCTCTAGAAGGCTAGAAGGACAGAGAGGCTTAATAAAGTTTGGTATGTCGAGAACAGTCAAGATGAGAAGAGACTTGCAGCAAACTTTGTATCTCTCTCTCCCTCTCTCCATCTCTCTCCCTATTTCCATCTCTCTCCCTCTCACACCCTTTATCCGTATCTCTCCATCTCTCCCTATTTCCATCTCTCTCCCTATTTCCATCTCTCTCTCCATCTCTCGCTCCCTCTCTTTCTCCATTTCTCTCTCTCCCACCCTCGCTCCCTCCATCTCTGCCCCTCCACCTCTCTTTATCCACACTGGCTCCCTCTCTCTCTCCATCTCTCTCTCTCTCCCTGTCCCCTCATTTAAAGGAGTTGAAAGGAGAGCTCAGTGGAAAGAGACTCTGTGTGGAATTTACTGTGAAGTTTATTCTCTGAGGTAGATGTGTGTGTGTGTGTGTGTGTGTGTGTGTGTGTGTGTGTTTGTGTGTGTGATGTTTACTCTCTGAGGTAGATTTATTGTTCTAGGAAATGGGACGTACCATCATATGCTTAGAGTTCACACAACTTATGAAACATGTGCACACATGTGAGTGTGTGTGTGTGTGTGTGTGTGTGCATGCATGATTGTGTGTGTGTGTGTTTGTGTGTGTGTTTCTGAGAGTATAACTGTGTGTTCCTGTAAGTCAGAGTAATGTACAGTAGATGGTGTGTGTTTGTGTGTGTAAGAAGACAAAATCCAAAAGAGTCCAAATCTGAAAACAAACCTGTAGACTACCTGCCTCTCTCTCTCTCTCTGTCTCTCTCTCTCTCTTTTAGTCTATCCCTCTCTTACTTCCCGAAGCATCCAAATGAAAGTTTTGTGAAGAAGCTTGTAAAAGTAAAAGTCTGTTTTTCTCTCTCTTTTGTCAGTGGTTGGGACCGACCTTGGCAGACTTTAGAGTTCGTCTCTGAGACTAACCCTGGCAGGGTGCTTGCAGTGGTTTGCGTGTGTGATTGTTTGTTCGTACGTGTGTGTGTGTGTGTGTGTGTTTGTGTGTGTGTGTGTGTGTAACTGACCCTGGTGTAGACCTCTGCATCTGTGGTATACATATATTGTGTGTTGTACACTGTGCCTGTGTGTCTTTGTGTATCTGCATGTGTGTGTTTCTGTGTGTGTAGTCGTCTCTGTGTGTGTGAGTGTGTAGTTCTGTGTGTGTATTTCTGTGTGTGTGTGTGTGTGTGTGTATTTCAGTGTGTGTGTGACCCTGGCGTAGAGCTTTGTGCCTGCGGTGTGGGCCACGCTCCCCTCTGGAAGAATGCGGTGAGAGGAGTGAGTCAACAGCTCAAATATGCTGAGGAGAAGGAGAAGAACTCTCTCTCTCTCTCTCTCTTTCCTTCTCTCCCCCTCTCTCTCCATTTATCTCTCTATAGACCATCACAGTCCCGCCCACAGCCAAATCCGGAAGTAAGATTTCAATACAATTTCTCCATTGACAATTGGGGTATAAACCATAAAAACGTAACCATACATGGTAGACTTAAAACCAGCTACGGCTGTACTAAGAAATTGTATATGCTCATATGGACGGCAAAAATTCATTGGGCACCAACCTTGTTTTGAGATAAATGTATTTTATTTGCGATGTCTTGGATAAGTACTTCATTACCCATAATCCTGAACAATCCCACAATCCCTCAGTGATGCCTCTGATTGGTTGAAAGTGTGTAAACTTTCACAGCGAAAATCCCTGACCATGATGGCGGAGTCTTTTACTGCCTATGGCGAAAATCTTAATGTGAATAAAAACTTTATAGACGAACATTGGTACTTGTATCAACAAGGATTGCGGTTTATGTATCACACAAACTTAGTCAGGGCCAACACACCATCAAACCATCACTGTAAATGCTAGTTTAAACACTTAACTTTTCAGGTAGCCGATAGGCTAATCATTAGCCTTTCAGACATTAGAATGTCATTATAATGCTGCTAACATTAGCCTACATGCTGCAACACAGGTATGAAATATATTATGTTTTAGTGACCTTGTTGTTTCTATGAACATGAATTGTTGTTTCTAGGCAACATCAACTTAGTCGAGGCATAAAGAGCCCTGTATATCCTCATTAAGTACTTCAACTTTTGAACTAACTAGCTGATAGCCCAAGCTGGATGCTACCACCGGCTAGACACTGGAGTAAAATGGTTAGCAAACCGTCCATGCCCCCGTGAATATTTCACTGTTTCAAGGATGAAAACGAAATCAAGAGTGTCCAAAGGGGTGAAAACCACTTTAAATCGGGTCACATTATTGACTGCTGTGTGTCCGAGGGTCAGCTTACGGTTTTGTAAGGGCCAGCATGAGGGACAAGACCTACAAAGTTGTGGTGAGTTTTGCAGGGAGGTTGGTAATGCTAGTTAACATACTGTAGCCTTCATACTGTACAAGTCATATCATCAATCATTAACCTAGAAATACTTCTTCGTACATTTAATGAACATTTTGTGTAATAATTTACAGCAAGTTAATAAACTGAATATGGTGGTCAAAGAGCAGACCATGCACTGGTCCATGCATCAGGATGGCAGTCAGAAATGAAGCACTGCACCATGTTGCTAATGTTAACGTTAACCGCTTTCACACACACACAATATAAAATACACAATGGTAAATAAAACATTAAATACCAAAACACTGTTATTTACACGAATACTCCTGAAATAACTGCTGTTAAGTGCACATTCACTATATAAAAATCACTGTTGGAGGAAAAGGTTCATGTGCTGTCGTCAGTTGTAAGTTGTTCAAATGGCAATTCACGCCAGTTCTGCCTTGCTTCTATATATTATTCAGTGAGGCGCAGTGGTTTATGGGATGAGTAGTTCCTTCGCTCGGAAATAAAATATGTACACAGTCTTGTACCTTTGACTTTTTTTGGACTTTTGGACTCTCTTCATTTTTTCACTCGAAATGATTTGTTGTATGCTTATGAGTTACGCCGTAGCTGATTAGCCTAAGACATGCTCTAAAACTCTTTAGATACGGATTTTTCCAAAACGTCAATAGGAGAACTGAATGGGAAACTTTCTTCCTGAAACTAAGCTCTCTCGGAGGAGGGGCGGGACTGTGATGCTCTATGCTTTCATCCTCTGACCTGTTTCTCTGTCTCCTGCTCTCTATCTGTCTTGTCATTCTTTCTCTCTCTCTCTATATCCCTTGAGTTTCTCTTTTCTTCTCATTCTGTCCATATCATTTCATTCTCTCTCTCTATCCCTTGTTTTTGCTCTTTTCTTCTCATTCTGTCCATATAATTTAATTCCTTCGATCAGCTGCTTTCCTCTCCTTCCCTCTCCCTCTCCTTCCCTCTCTCTCTCTCTATCCCCCTGTGCAGAAGTTTCATCCCAGGTCATCCACCTGAAACAGAGACAACAGGAGGAAGAAAGGTTTGAAGAGAGTGGGAAGGAGAGAGGGGGGGGGGGGGACAGTGAGAGAGAGAGAGAAAGAAAGAAATAATAGTAAAGAGCCAAAATCAAAGAGCAAAAAGGAGATCAAACAGAAATAATAAACTCAAAATAATAAATAGATAAATAAAATGTAATCAAACATTGATAGTAAATATTGTTTTCCTCTCTGTTCTTTTTGATGCATCTGATGTGACATCAGCTGTGTGTGCAGCAGTCTTGTGTGTTACGCAAAGAGAGAGAGAGGGAGAGGGAGGGAGAGAGAGATGAAAAAAGAGAACAACTCTACAGAGGCGAGGAAAAAAAGAGAAATAGATGGATGAAGGGAGAGATGGAGTGAGAGAGGGAGGAGAGCAAGTGTACACACAGAGACTAAAACCACAGCATCACACAAGCATACACAGACACAATCAAACACACTTGCGTGCACACACACACGCATACTCACTAAAACACTACACATACATCATACACACACACACACACCATCCCCAAAATAACACCCTTTCATTAGCCCCTCAGTTACAGTGGTAACCTTCTCTAGGGGCCACTGACAGACCACGGGGCTGCCCACAAAATACACCCCTCCAGACACACACACGTACCTAACCACAAACACACACACACACACACAGCCCACGCGAATATGTTTGCTACTTCTAGCAAATTCTAATTCTGTAGCTGATTCTAATTCTGTTGGCTGTCTTTCGTATGTCCGTGTGTGTGGGTGTGTGTGTATGCCGGCATGGCATTTGTGTGTGTGTGTGTGTGTGTGTCAATACATCGGTAACATTTTATAGGCAGTGACAGACAGAGACAAACAGATGGAAAGAGATGCGGAGAGACAATCAGACAGACTCAGTACCATGACTACCAGACTGAGACAATCAGACAGACCCAGTACCATGACTACCAGGCAGACCCAGCACCAGTTAGACAAACAGACAGATCCAGTACCATGACAACCAGACTGAGACAGCACCAGTTAGACAACCAGACAGACCCAGTACCATGACAACCAGACAGACCCAGTACCATGACAACCATACTGAGACAAACAGACAGACCCAGTACCATGACAACCAGACTGAGACAGCACCAGTTAGACAACCAGACAGACCCAGTACCATGACAACCAGACTGAGACAGCACCAGTTAGACAACCAGACAGACCCAGTACCATGACAACCAGACAGACCCAGTACCATGACCAGGGGCGCCTGCAGGAATTAATGCTATGGTACGCACACCCATCACCCCCCGGCCCCCCCGCAAAAAAAAAAAAAAAATCACTCGTGAACAATATTTGTCTGTTTTAGGTCCGTGCATTGGTCAGTCAGCAAAAAAGTAGCCTACATAGCATAACAACATCCACATGCAATAATACAACGACAACGTCTACAATGACCTATTCATTTGGACAACTTGATACAGCCCTATACAGGCTAAAGTTACTTTTAGTTTTGTTCTAGCGTAACGTGACGTCTGGCTTTGGTGCAGTCTAACGTTCTGACAAGCACACCAATTGCCCACCTTGTTCTTGTCCATCTGGAATAACTCCTAGCTTTGCTGCCGCCATCCTTTCTGTTTTCGTTGTTTAAAACTTGTGATATCCACGATGAGTATTGAGTTCGTGAATTAGCTCAACATTGTGTGCTGATAACCATATATAGATAGCCGAGTAAAAGAAAACAACAAGTAGCCTATTGTGTGCCTGCGTGCGTATTCTCTCTCCTGCTCAAACAAAATGTGTGCACGTTAATTTTGATAACGTGTTCACTAACTTTACGTAATAGAAAATGGTAAATAGCCTGATGGCATGCAGCTAATAGGATACTGTGCATAGTTGGGAAGGTGTGGTAGGCCAATTTGGTGTGAATACACACACACACAAGGGAAATTTTCTCTCGCTGTTGAGTAGCCTGATGGTACGCACAGTGCGTACGGACGTACACCTGCAGGCACGCCTGACCATGACAACCAGACTGAGACAAACAGACAGACCCAGTACCAAGACAACCAGACTGAGACGGCACCAGTTAGACAATCAGACATACCCAGTACCATGACAACCAGATAGAGACAGCACCAGTTAGACCAGACAGACCCAACACAAGTTAGATGAGCCTGACAGACCCAACACCATGACAAACAGACAAACAGAGACAGTACCAGTTAGACAAACAAACAGACAGACACTGCACCAGTTAGACAAACCCAGCAGCAGTTGTGTGTGGGCTGGCTGGTGTTCTCTGCCTCCCTGGTGTTTTAAATGTAAATGGCTTTTCTATGTGATTTACAGGCCCACGCCAAGGCAGTGCAGTTAGTCTTGCCAATCACTAACATCATCTCAACAACCATGGTGTCCCAGATAACAGTGGACTCTGGAAAACACACACACACACACACACACAAACAGACACACTTGGTGTGTTAGCTGCTTCCCTCTCTCTGTTTGTGTGTGTGTGTGTGCAGTGGTTAAAGTGGGATTTGGCAGGTGGGGGACCCTAAAATCCAGTGTTGGTGCAACGGGGAAAAATGACTCACCGTTGGACAACATATTGAGTATTGTGGTGTAGCAAAACATTTTGGACAGTAATTGCTAGTTTCTTGGTCACCTCTGTACACGCGAAAAATTAACTCACCATTTATTTCAACAATATCATCGCGCTATATCATTGGTGTGAAAGAATATATTTATTATTAATTTATCTGAGGTGACGGAACTGCGTTCCTCCCCGTTCCCCCCCACTTTAACCCCTGTGTGTGTGTTAGAGGGAAACATGCCTAATAGAGAATAACACAGGAAACGCTAACACTGAGGAGAGAGAGAGGAAGCAGAGCAGAACTCATGGCCACAGGGCTGTTTGGTTCACTTCACAGGCGTGTGAAGCCCGGAGGAGACGAATCAAACATCCTACATGTTCTTACCTGTTCATACCAATTCAGGTGTACATTTATTCACTGCAGTCTGCCAGGTGGGCATGCCAGGGTCATTTGTAGTTTGAATGGTATTGCTCATTTTTATACATTTTTGGATAAAAGCGTCTGCTAAGGGAATACATGTAATGCAAATGAGGTGATGTCATCCATAGCACTGCTGCAGGATGGCACTTCTGAGATCAGGTGTCGTGTCAGTCACCCTCTTTTCTGGCTAACAGCACATGTAGCATCCAGGCCACAATGAGTTGACCGTAATCATGACAAGTGCCCTGTTTGTGTCACCGTTAGATTACGCTCTCTCTCTCTCTCTTTGTCTCTCTCTCTCTCTCTCTCTCTCTCTCTCTCTCTCTCTCTGTGTGTGTGTGTGTACAGAGAGAGCAGTGAACAATGCAGAGGGGGGTAGAGAGAAAGGAACCGACGAGAAAGAGACTTTTTTTTTAAAAAGACAGGAACTAGAGAGAGAGAGAGATAGAACTGAGGTGGAAGAGAAGGAGGTCTGTGTCCAAGGCCTACGTTCATTGACATTTAAATAGGTCCTTGTGCTTGTTGTCCTATTTCAGCCTCAGCTAGTGCACTGATGGCCTGAGACAGAACACAGAGCAGGATGAAGAGGAGGAGGGGAGGAGAAGGGAGAAAAGTTAAGATGATGTTGGTGTGTTGTGTAAGAGAGATATTGGGGTGTGTGTTTGTGTGGCCTGGCTGTGTTCTGTCAGTGTATGAGAGAGATGTTGGTGTGTGTGTGTGTGTGTGTGTGTGTGTGTTAGAGGGATGTTGGTGTGTTGTGTGTGTGTGTGTTAGAGAGATGTTGGTGTGTGTGTGTGTGTGTTAGAGGGATGTTGGTGTGTGTGTGTGTGTGTGTGTTAGAGAGATGTTGGTGTGTGTGTGTGTGTGTTAGAGAGATGTTGGTGTGTTGTGTGTGTGTGTTAGAGAGATGTTGGTGTGTGTGTGTGTGTGTGTTAGAGGGATGTTGGTGTGTTGTGTGTTTTGCACTCTGAGAACCTTAGAGAGAGTGATCTCTCTTCCCACGGACGTCTCCAGAGGTCTATGGGAAGATCTCTTCCCGTCGCTCAGAACCTCTCCCCTGGGGGACCTCCAGGAAGAATGCATCTGACCACGGCTAATGTCCCATTAGCACCTCGTTAGCATCTCATTAGGGCGCTGGTTAACGCTGTCAACAGTGTCTTTGTCAAAAGACGTGTCTGTGTGTGCGCGTGTGTGTGCGCGCGTGTTTGTGGGTGGCTATGTGTCACTATTTCTGGAGGCCATGTCCATAACGTATCCATGCATATGCAGTGTGTATGTGTGTGTGTGTGTGTGTGTGTGTGTGTGTGTGTGTGTGTGTGTGTGTGTGTGTTTGTAGAAAAATAGCCTGTCTGAAGATAAGAGCTCATTAAAAGCAATCAAGCGCCATGTGCCCAAAACCTCCCCCACAGAGGTGTAAGACCATCAAAGCTTTCGACAACACTGGAAGAGAGAGGGAGAGAGAGAGAGAGAGAACATCAGAGAAAGATAGAGAGAAGAGAAAAAAGAGACAAAACATTTCTTCATTGTGGAGATCATTTCCCTTCCCTGAAAAGACATAACATCTTTCTTTCAAATCGAATGCATCTCTCGCCAGGCCTCCACGTATGCAAATGTAATTTTTCTAAAGGGTCACGACTGCAAGCACTCACATGACAGAATGCTTTGGAGAGAAAAAAAAAACAGAGTTGGCCTGTAGAATCAGCCAATGAGATTTATCCTCTGAGTCGCCCGTGACTCCGACAGCCAATTAGATTTATCATCAACGTCGCCACGGCCTCCAGCAGTGCCTACGTTTGATTGGCAGGTAGTCATTACTGCCGAGTGTTTCGCTGAAAAGTGGCACTTTGCTTTTGGAGACTCAACTCATGGCCTGATATGGGTCCCATCTTTTCCAGCACAGCGTCAGGGTGGGTCAGGGTGTCTGTCTGACTGCCTGTCTGTCTGTGTGTCTGCCAGTCTGTCTTGCCCAACACAGCATCAGGGTTGGCCAAGGTGTCTGTCTCACTGCCTGTCTGTCTGCCTGTCTCCCTGTCTCAACACAGCGTCAGAGTTGGTCTGCTTCTCTGTCTGTCCGTCAGTCTAGCATGCAGAAATAGGAAAGCACAGCCTTGTCTGGTTGATCATTTGTTAAGTTATGTAGTATAAGTGAAGATGCAGTTTTGCAGATATTAAAATGTACAAGTGAGTTAGAGTTTAGATGTACAAAAAAGTTAGAAAAGTAACATTCACTCATTCACTACAAACAACTGACCATGAGGTTCATTCGTACCTGAAAACAGGAAATTGTTTTCCCACAAGGACCAGAAATCAGTGCAGACCGCAGGGAAACTCATGGACTTCTTCGGACTGTGGATAGATAGGGTTCCCCTCATGCTCCACAATACCCGATTGTCCTTTTTATTAGCCAGCTCTGGAAAATGCATTTACTCACTTACAGGATACATGGTTACACGGTTAATAAATAATGTTTTTACACGCTATTACTGCATGGCAGAGTTTGTAGCAAGGATTGCAGCAGTGTTAACAGTGCTCAAGTCAAGTCAACTTTATTTGTAGAGCTTTTAAAGGTACACAAGTTGATGTAAAACAAACTTGTAATAGGGGAATCGTTCACCTAGCATATCATAGCAGTAGCGAGTTGCTAATGAGAGAACAAGGCATGCAACTTCAAGAACAGCACCCCAAATGATCTCGCGAGAATCATGAAACATTACTTTGTCAGTAGATATAGCTTGGAGATAGTTATTGCCTGTTGTTAATCCTTCAGCTCCATTTCATTGTGTACAGAGGGAACAAGTCACAAGAAGTAGGCTATTGGCCAAAAATACCTGAACCTGCAATGTAGTGCAATGCATTTTTACACATCCAAAATACTGCATTCCTGCTCATGAACAAGTGTGTGTGTGTGTGTGTGTGTGTATTTTTACATGAACATTATTGATGAACAGCAAGGAATTCCTTAAAAACTGCACATTTCACACTATACAGCTATCGCGTGGCATATCAATGTTTGCACACCAATGTCTTGCCCATGATGTTAAACTCATCAATGATTGCTCATCAATGTCTTGCCCATGATGTTAAACTAGCTAATTGTTTGTGCCTAGTTACTGTATTATTGGCTTTAGTTTGACTTAAAACTTAGCACTTCGTCCATCATTCAAATAGGGCCCGTTGTCTTTGACATTCTCTGCAATATCATTACCACCATCATCAGCAATGCAACTGCAGGAGGTTAGCAATAGCAATAATGGATGACTCCCTGAATGTCTACTCTAACTGTTTGCTAAGTTAGCTTTATCAGCAGTGAGTGAGGGAGAGTCAGACAAACATCAGCTGTTGGCTGTGGCGGCATAGATAGAGGTAGCAATAAGAAACTTACTGGCAGGTGAATGTCATTTCAGTAGGCCTACAGAGATGGCAGCACAATTTGCGGTTGTTGAGAGAGACTCCCTGAAACGATAAAGTAGCCTACAGCAGGCTAACAGCAGTTGTAGCACAACTGGCGGTTAAAGGAATTGACTCACCAACTCCCCGACATTGTTACATCACTAACATAATTCACATTAGAATGGAGCACACTAATCACGGCGCAGCGAGCTGCCAGCAACAACAGCGGCGCTCGGGGAGCAGTGAGGGGTTAGGTGCCTTGCTCAAGGGCACTTCAGTCGTGCCTACTGGTCGGGGTTCGAACCGGCAACCCTCCGGTTACAAGTCCGAAGCGCTGACCAGTAGGCCACGGCTGCTGACATTGTAATAAATAAAACTTTTCGATGGTTAGTATTCTCCCAATATTTACACTATGGAGGGAATTCTCCCCTTTGCGCGTAAAACAAGTGTAAGCTTTTTTTTACACACTTCAGTTACGCACGTCTGTGTTACACGTATTCTCCCGCTTCTGTCACACCCACACCACGCAAGTTCAAAATCAAGGTGGCCTTATGAAAGAGGAATTTATTTCAAATAGAACCAGAGTGATCCACCACCTCGTTAATTTAGGTTGATATGAAAAGGGGGGATTGTGGACTTTCTCATTGACCTTCTGAGAAAGTTTCAATGACAGCTGCTTCTCATAATATCAATTTATCTATGCTAACAAAGCTGTAGACTGACACCTGCAGTTTTGAATACAGTAAAAAGACTGGCATAACAATCCCAGCCTCTATTACAAACAAATCAAGAGCCAGGTGAATATAAACGCTGTTTGAACATAGTGCAGACGTCTGTGCGGATGGTATGGATGACTGGTCAAATTGGAAAGAAATGGACAGATTAGAACGAAGTAGGCTATAGGATTATGACTTCATGTCAAGTTAAAACTGAAGATGCACGGTAAGCTCAATATCCAAAGTGGGTGATTATAACGGGGTTTTCACTATTTAACAATGTAGCCTTATGGATAAGGTAATGTCGGGAAATATGCCACCGTGTGACTGTAATGGGGGAAAACATGAAGCTGTATCAGCATATTAAGCACCAAATTTGATACTGTAATGTTAATTTACAACGTTCTGTGTAACCTACATGTATTTAGTATAAGCCTACTGCCGACATCGAGCAATATTCTGTTTCACCTTGTAGTGGCGCTCGACCTTAATACAGCTCTCTGGAGCGCGTAGCTAGAAAAGTTTGAATTTCGTCTTGGGGAAGTATCTATCTATCTATCTATCTATCTATCTATGTGCTTAAGCCATGGCAAAATACGCACAAGAGTTCTATAAGAAATGCCCAGATTTTGGGGTTTCTCCTTCCAAAACGTGTAACTCCTTCTATAGCTCGTAAATGACAGATTTAAGCGAAGGGGAGAATTTGCGCAGAGAGAAATGTGCGTAGTTATGCGCTTTTTTGACTTACGTAGCCTTACACACATGGGAGAATTCCCCCTTACAAAGCCCATGTAAGCAATTAGTAGAATGATTAGCATTAGCGAGATAGCAGGGCTCACTTACATGCGGCATGCAGTGCCTGGTTCTTATTCAGCTGCTCATGTTATTGCTCTGACAGGCTGATGTGAAGACAGCGCAGTGGGGAGCCATTTGGCCCCATTTGTCAGGCACAGAACCCCTGCTGGGTGCGTGGGGAGAGCTACTGTGTGTTTGTGTGTGAATATGGAAGAGACAGAGGAAGACAGAGGTACTGATTTGGTGGCACTGACAGGGAATAATTAGTCTTTTTTTTTATTCATCTAGCTGTAGTGTGTGTGTGTGTGTGTGTGTGAGAGACAGTTCCTGTGCAAATTCTGTGCGAAGTCTAATGGCACTGTTGTAATGGATCCATGCTTGCGTGTGTGTGTGTGTGTGTGTGCGTCTGTGTGTGTGTGTGTGAGTGTCTGTGTGTGTGTGTGTATTTGTGTGTAAGAAAGTGTGCTGTTGTAATGGATGCCATCTGAAAGACGCGTGGCTGTCAGTAGACCATGGTCCATTCCTTTCCAACCCAGCGCAAGACCAGACCCAGCACAAGCAGATCTTTATCCTCC
This sequence comes from Alosa sapidissima, assembly GCF_018492685.1. Taxonomy (NCBI): domain Eukaryota; kingdom Metazoa; phylum Chordata; class Actinopteri; order Clupeiformes; family Clupeidae; genus Alosa; species Alosa sapidissima. Next base: position 22,549,720 of record NC_055969.1, read on the forward strand.
TTGTGCTCTAGCTGTTACCCGTTTTCCTTTATCTTTTTGGACTGTTAGTTTGTTTTGGATGTGTGTCTACTCTATGTAGAGAGCCGTGTGGGGAATAAAAGTGCTGCAAGTTTGAGTCCAGACCAGGGCATGACTGTGCAGAATGCGTGTGTGTGTGTGTGTGTGTGTGTGGATGTCTTTGTGTGTCAGCGATAAGACACGTTTGCTCTGTCGGAGCAGTGTGAGATGAAGTTTGCGAAGGAGGTAGAAATGTAGCTCGTAGACGGGGGCCCAAATGTGTTTATTTGTGTCATCCTTTATCATCACCACGGCGACCACAGTGACTTTCAGACGTTCCTTCAGTTTCGTCCCATAACTTTTCCAGCTCTTTCAAACAATACATCACTGCAGGACAGTTTATAACCTGGAGCAAAACAGTGCCAACACAGGCTAGCAAATGACTCTGTTTATGTGCCATATAAATGAGTTCAAGAAAGGCCTCTTGAGGATGAAATTGCAATGTTGTGCCTATAGATCAAAATGAAACTTAATTAGGCAGGAGTCCCCAGCATGAGAATGTTTTTTTTTTGTTTATTCTGTCAGGCTCCAATGTTTGTTTCATCTTGCTAACCCTATGCTCCACTGAGATACACATGTTTGAAATTATTAGCATGTTTTGTTTTTTTGTTTGGCTGCATTATGTTTGATATTGTTTTTATTATTATGGCAAATTATTTCATGTTTAGATAAGAGAAGATTATACCAGCTTAGCTAAATGACGTGTAAATGGCTGTGCTGATGTTAGTGTTATGTGTACTAAAGTATGTATGTGCTTTGTTTCTTTTCTCTGTTTGTTTTCAGTCAGTACCAGCGTCATGGTGGTCTCAGATGTGCTGTGTGTTTAGAATAGTAGCCTATGGCATCTCATTTCTGTTTGTGTTTACACAACACTGGCATGAACAGACAGACAAGTCTCATCATGTTGAGATGGAAGTGCTCATATCCGGCAGAAGGAGTGAACCACTCACAGCAGAGCGCTGTGGACAAGATGTCGATCCTGTTTTAGGCAGGGAGGCTGTTCTTGTGCCAGTTTGAAGCAGGGGGCCTGTTTTAGGCAGGGAGGCTGTTCTTGTGCCAGTTTGAAGCAGGGGGGTGAAAAGCTTGGAATAATTAGGCTGTGCCATTGTGGGTTCGGAATGCCATACTTGTGCTTTTTGAATGAGAGTGCTATTCTGGAATGCTATTTTGGATTCTATTCTTGCTATGCGACACATTGCAGCAGTTTTGGGTGGAGGCAAAAAGACCTCCCTGAAAGATCTCAAGGTTTACACAGCTCTAAAACACAGCTCTGAGAGACACAAAGAGATGTAGACCTTGGGAGTTGGAGTCAGACTGACAGGCTGAGTCTGACGAGTCGATACAGAGAGCAGGAGATGGAGAGGAGAGTAGGGGAGAGAGAGAGAAGAAAGTGGGAGAGGGAATGAGAACAACAGAGAGAGATCATGTCAGCCGGACAGAGAGAAAGAGACGGAAAGGAACTGAGAAAGATGGAGAGAAAAAAAATGTGTTAAAAAAGGATGAAATGCTCGCACTCTGCTAAAAACGTATTTATTAAATACATTTATTAAATACATTTATTGTGTGCTGCAACGTTTCGACCCGGCTGGGTATTACTAAGGCACACAATAAATGTATGGGAGTATTTAGCAGAGTGCGTGCATTTTATCCTTTTTTGAGTTCTAGTTCCATTTGCCCTGCACCTCAGTCCGTGGGGATGTGCGCACTACTACAACTACTCTATGTGAAAAAACAGTGTGACGTGGACAGAGACGCACAGAGCAAGACAGGGATTTCCAGACAGAGGACACCGGGGGTATTTTTTCCTCTCGCTGGTCCGGAAGAAGAACTTGTCACAGCGGCCATTCCTTTTAAGTCCAGGAGATCCCTGACCTCCGCGTTCCTCACATTGGAGGCTTTGTTTCCGTGGCAGCAGCTGTTCACATTCCTCAGCCATCCTCCATTGAAAAGGGGGGGGGGGGCTGCTACTACTCCTGTAAGAACACCCCCCCCCCCCCCCCCCCCCATCATACATACACACACTGATGCCCCATATCACACCACACACACACACACACACAAGGGATTCAAGATTCAAGAGAGTTTGCCTGCCAACCTCGTTTTGCCTGTTTTTAAGCTTTATCCTTGTTGCCAAGACAGTCAAGCAGAAAAACAGATAATGGGAAGAGAGACAGACATGCAAATGACTGAATAACAGACTGGTTATTATCATGATCTGATATCAG
>NC_055969.1:22568138-22570638 GCF_018492685.1 Alosa sapidissima
AGGGTAATGAAATGATCTCCTACAGGATTATTAACAGGAAACATGCAGGTGTATTGACCCTTTCAACAATAAAAATAAAAACAATGCTTGAACGTTCTATTTGCGCCCCAATCTACTTCCTCTGCATTAAGATAACATATGGAATGTTAAAACGGAAGTCTTGTGGGGCCAACTATGATGCTGATAATGGAACTCTCTTGAAAGGGTCCATAGACGGGGCCGGTAAGCCAGCAGCGCCACATATGAGACGTACCTGGTGTGAATACACACATGCAATCACAGCAGTGACGGAAACGGGCGTCTGTGTGTGTGTGTCTTTTATACTGTGCAACAACAGTCACTCAGTGGCTCATTCAGTAGCATGGATGTATTTATTTGTAAGTATGAGTTTGGAAAGTTCAGCAGATTTATGGTATTGTTGTTATTTGAGTTCTCTTTGTCCTCCAAGTTCTGCTCTGTGAGTTCTTAGAGTTCTCTCCGTCCTCTTTGTTCTTGTCTGTGGGTTCTATTCTATCCACTCTGCTTTTCGTGCTCCGTCCTCTGTGTTCTGCTCTTAGAGTTCTTGTCTTCTCTTCGTCCTCTCTGTTCTTGTCCGTGGGTTCTATTCTCTCAGTGCTTCGTCCTCTGAGTTCTGCACTCTTAATGCACTTTCCCAAAGTTCCGCTCCAAAAGTTGCCTCTTCTCTCCCCCTTCTCTGAGACTCCCTGCCCTACTTTTCGCTCATCTGTGGTCTTGACACAGAAGCCTTCTGTAAGAAAGACAAGGACACACACTTAATCAGCTTTTATTCCTCCCCAACCCAAACAGCCTTCATTAGAACCCAGCTAGCGTTCTACAGTAATCACCATTCTTCATCTGCGCAGTCCTCGGGCCCATAATAACGGAACCGTTTAGATGTGTCCCTGTATAGACGCCAGTAATCTAATCTAAGCCCTCTGAAAGCATTAGATGTATGGATGATGAATGAATGATGCAAACTTTGGCGTGTGTGTGTGTAGGCGACGCAGCCGTAAAAAAAAAAAATCTATGGGAATGTACACCCATTTGGAAAGTGAGTGCTGATGCTGATTCTGTTTCTGATTCTGATTTGTAATGTAAACCCATTTGGAAAGTGAGTGCTGATGCTGATTCTGTTTCTGATTCTGATTTGTAATGTAAACCCATTTGGAAAGTGAGTGCTGATGCTGATTCTGTTTCTGATTCTGATTTGTAATGTAAACCGATTTGGAAAGTGAGTGCTGATTCTGATTCTGTTTCTGATTCTGATTTGTAATGTAAACCCAGAGCCATATAAAGGTAGAGTTGCGACAATGGGTGTTCAAATTTCTTTAAGGTCACGTGGTTCATGTAAACTTCAAAAAGTTCCCGGAAGTGATTGACAATGGATTAGAATGCATTAAATAAGCTACTGTTCAATGAGAGAGCCACAATTTTGGGTAATTGACAGACAATAAATGCATTGATATACAATATTTATAACACAGTGTAATTATTGTGTAAACTGTGTAGTTATCCTACCATTACAACAATATTAAATTAAACTCCAGACCGTAGCCTGCTAAATATCGGAAGGTGACCTTTTTTCTCCCTTTTACGTATGTGTCACTTAATATTAATTTCTGTACAAAACCAAGACGGGAGATTCTTTAGAAAACGCACCCACCCCATAAGTGTAGCCTAGGCCTATCTAAATTATCGTTATAAAAAAAATGACCTAGTACGTGACTCAAGAGCTGTAAACCGTGTTTTTGAGACTGCGTGTAGTCTACAAAAGCGCATGGAGATTTTCATTTTGCAACGAGAAACTAACACAGCTAGTCTAAGTCTAACATTAACTTGTCTGAGTTTTCTCCCCAACGTTTTCTCTGGTAGTTCTTCACTGATCTGAGATATTGAGCGAACTATCTTAAGTAGCTAGTGTCTCGGGAGAATAAAAAAAAGTTTAAAAGTTTTTTAACATCTCTCCATTGTAATGGTGGGCATGTTAAGTTAACCGTAGCACTACCTACACAGTAACCCCATGGTAATGCGATGCGAGTGATCATAATGACATATAAAACGTGATATAGTCCTTGATAAATAACCAGGCTATGAACTCAAACAACAGCATTTTGTCACTGTTTGTCATTCACTGTGCTGTGAATACAGCATTAAGATGCTAGGCTAAAGAGCTTGAGATTCAGAGAATCTGCATGGTTGTGCTCATCCTGTCAGAAAATAGCAATTTGATCAGTGATCATGCATCATATCAGCGCAAGCTTGGTTTGAAACTGGTTTCTGGGGATGGGTTTACACGATCCTTCACTGGGCTAGTGCCTGCTGTGTTAATATGACCGTGCTGATGCTGCAGCTCCCTCAAATCTATATAGGTTCTCGTGCATATTAGGCTAGCTTTTGCCAATGAAAATGAATGCAACATAAAAAAAAAGGCTACTGCTCCTAACTGAAGAAACATTTACGTTACTGTAAGGAAATGATTATTATCATTGTTTAACCATTT
>NC_055969.1:22598138-22600638 GCF_018492685.1 Alosa sapidissima
CCAGGTCCCCCTCCACAGAGCTGCTGTTCAGGCCAGTGATAACCTTCATGCAGTCCCATGTATCCTTCAAGTTGTTTTCCTGCAGCTTCTGTTCCACCTTCTTTCTGTAATCCTCATTAGCTTCCTTCAGCTTGAATTTGAGTTCCCCTTGCACGCGCCTCAGCTCTGCCATGTCCCCCTCTCTGAACGCCATCTTTTTCCTGTTAAGAAGGGTCTTGACATTGCTGGTTATCCAAGGCTTGTTGTTGGGAAAGCAGGGGCAGCCGTGGCCTACTGGCCTACTGGTTAGCACTTTGGACTAGTAACCGGAGGGTTGCCGGTTCGAACCCCGACCAGTAGGCACAGCTGAAGTGCCCTTGAGCAAGGCACCTAACCCCTCACTGCTCCCCGAGCGCCGCTGTTGATGCAGGCAGCTCACTGTGCTGGGATTAGTGTGTGCTTCACCTCACTGTGTGTACACTGTGTGCTGTGTGTGTTTCACTAATTCACAGATTGGGATAAATGCAGAGACCAAATTTCCATCACGGGATCAAAAGAGTATATATACTATACTATATACTATACTATACAGTTCTGATGGGAACAACAATGTCCATGCAGAAGTTCAGGTAGTCAGTTGCGCACTGTGTGACCTCCTCTAAGTCCTCTCCATTCTGTAACACACTCCAGTCAGTACACTCGAAGCAGTCTCTCAGAGCCTTTGAGGTTGTGGTCTGACTTTCCCAGTGGGGGGAGGGGGTTTGCACTGTATGCATCCCTCACGTTTGCATACATGAGGTCCATTGTCCTGTTTTTCCTTGTAGGGCAGTCAACATACTGGTAAAAATTCGTGAGTGTGGAATCCAGTGTTATGTGATTGAAGTCGCCAGAGATCACAAAAAAGGCATCAGTGTGTTGGGTTTGAAGCCTTGCGATTGTGGAGTGGATGACGTCACACGCTGTATCCGGGAGAGCTCGAGGTGGAACGTAAACACAGACAGCAATTGCGTGCGAGAACTCCCTCGGCATGTAGTACGGACGGAGACTAACCGCTAATAACTCCACATCCTTACAGCATACAGTCTCCTTTACTGTTACATGTCCGGGGTTGCACCATCTATTGTTAATGTACAGCACCAGTCCGCCTCCCTTCTTTTTGCCAGAAAGTTTACAGTCTCTGTCCAAATGAGCTACACTGAAACCAGGCAGCTCAACGTTAGAAGTGGGGATATGGCTTGTTAGCCACGTCTCCGTAAAGCATAACAAACTACATTCCCTGTACAACTTCTGGTTTCTTACCAGGGCATCCAGTTCGTCAGTCTTATTAGCCAGTGAGTTCACGTTTCCCATCACAATCGATGGAACTGAGGGCTTGTATCTCCACTTCTTCTCCCGACGCCTCGTCTTCACTTTTACTCCCGCTCTGCAACCCCGAAAGCACCACAGTTCCTCTGGGATGTTGTCGCGAACACAGCCAGCATTCCGTCGTAGTGCGATCAGCTGGTTCCTTGTGTACACAAGCTTGCTGTCGCTGGAGCGTTGTAATATGTCCGTATCCATAGGATAGAATAAAAACACTCCTCAAAGTGTGTAATCGAAAAAGTTACGAAGTAAAAAGTAAACAAAAGACGTAGAAACAAACACTAAGACACGGAGCTGCTGAGTAGGCTGCCACACTTGACGGCGCCGGAACCGGAAGAGCTAGTAGATAGCTACTCTCACACACACACACACACACACACACACACTCACACACAGCACCGCAGGCCGCCTCGGAGTAGGACAACAGATAGCTACTTGGGCTCTGGATGACACGTGTGCACACACACACACACACACACACACACACATAGACACACATACACATACACATACACATACACATACACATACACATACACATACACATACACATACACACTAACACAGCACTACGGGTCGCACGGGAAAGGACCAGCAGATAGCTACTTGGGTACTGGATGGCATGCATACACACACGCACACAGACACACACACACACATAGACACACCGACATTCAAAAACACACACAGCGCACTACGGGTTGCTCAGGAGGCCTATCTGCCTCAGCTAGCTGATTCCGGATCAACTCAGCTTGTTTGTGTATATGTGTATATGTGTATATGTGTGGGTGGGTGGGTGTGTTTGTGTCTTCTCTGTCAAAAAGCACATTTTCTTCCCTTTATCCTTGACCAGGCTTTTTATGTCGGAGATGTTTGTTGTGATGCAGCATGTTTTTGTTTTGGTCTGACAGTCTTCAATTTACTTGTTAAAGCAATTGCATTTTCATGCTTCTCTGCTCTTTCTATCTCTCTCTCTTTCTCTCTCTCTTTCTTTCTTTCTTTCTTTCTTTCTTGCTTTCTCTCTCTTTCTCTCTCTCTCTCTTGTCAGAAGCTAGTCTCCCCACGTCTCTCATATCCTCTCCTCTTCTCCTCTCCTCTCCTCTCCTCCTCTCCTCTCCTCTCCTCTCCTCCTCTCCTCTCCTCTACTCTCCTCTCCGCT
>NC_055969.1:22605638-22618138 GCF_018492685.1 Alosa sapidissima
GAGAGAGAGATAGAGAGAGAGAACATTAACCTTGACATTATTACTTCTGTTAATTTTACGGGTCTTAATGCTTTAGACATTGTGCACTGTACAATACACAGTCATGCCAATAAAGCTCATTGAATTCAATTGAGATAGAGATAGAGGCTTAACACCTTTATTACTGTAAAACAATAATGGGTATTTAAATACTAGAGAATGAAACCATCAACAAGAGAGAGGGAAAGAGAGAGGAGGGGAATACAGAAGGCTAACAGAGATGGAAGGAGGACAAGAGAGAGAGGGAGAGAGGGAGAGAGGGAGAAAGATATGGAGATAAATGGAGAGAGGGAGAGAGGGAGAAAGATGTGGAGGGAAATGGATGTAGAGATGCCAATGCTTGATGAGAGAGTAAAATATAGTAGGTGGGTTTACATGAACAGGTTTTTATTATATTCCGATTAAACTATTCTGATTGAAAAATGTGTGCCGTCTGTTTACATGGGGTACTTTCTACTAATATTTATCTAATAAGTATTGTCTCAGAATAGCATTGTTGCTTTACTTTTCCTTGAGAACATACAGCAGGCAATCCGATTGATCGTATACATGGCTGTTCAATCCGATTGTCCGTAGCCTATACATAGCTCTTCAATCCGATTGACCGTATACATGGCTGTTCAATCTGATTGTCCGTTTACATGGCTGTTCAATCCGATTGTCCGTATACATGGCTGTTTGATCTGATTGTCTGTATACATGGCTGTTTGATCTGTTTGTCCGTATACATGGCTGTTCAATATGACTGACCGTATACATGGCTGTTCAATCGGAATAAGAACGGAGTACACAACCTCTTTCGGTTTTGTTCCGATCAAGGTGTTTTTCCGATTCTAATCGGAATAAAAGTGTCCATGTAAGCCCACCTAGAGAGGAAGAGGAAGAGAGAGAAATGAGATGAAGAGGACAGGAAGGAGAGAAAAGGTTAGGAGTTAAAGAGAGAGAGAGAGAGAGATGGACAGAAGGAAGGAAGATGTCTGTAGAGTTGGAAGGAGAGAGAGAGAGAGAGAGAGAGAGAGAGAGAGAGAGAGAGAGAGAGAGGGAATGATGGCAGGTGTGGTGGAAAGCTATCTTTGATGTGAGGGATTTTGTCTCTCTGCGTCATTCTCCCACAAACCCTTCTGTGTGTGTGTGAGTGTGTGTGTGTGTTCTCAACTTTCTCCTCACTAAAGTGTTGCATACTTGTCTCTGGTTGTCGATGCCACTAGGTTTAGACTAGAAGAGTGTGTGTGTGTGTGTGTGTGTGTGTGTGTGTGTTTGTGTGTGTGTGTGTGTGTGAGTGTGTGTGTGTGTTATCAAGTGGAAAGGAGGTTGACCTTTAACTTTTCCCATTATTCGTGACATCCATGAGATGTTCCTATGCTGTTTCAGCTGTGCTGCTGCAAATGTCTCTCTCTCTCACAAACACAAAACACACACACACACACACACACACACACACACACACACACACACACACAGTGTCAATGACATGATCACATGGATGTGTTTTTTATTGAGGTTGACAGAGAAATGAGCAAGAGACTTATGTATGGGTATACTGTTCAATTCAATCCAATTCAATAGAGCTGTATTGGCAGGACAACACATTCACTCTGGACTGCCACTGTATTTGTTTTCTCTGTGTGTGTGTGTGTGTGTGTGTGTGTGTCTTCCACTACTAAAATTGCAGCCCTTATTCTTTCAAGAATGTCGGTGTTTTTCTCTTTCTCAGTGAAAACACCCACTTCCTTGTCCTGGCGTTGACACACACACACACTCTCACACACACAATGTGATTTGAAAATAACATATTTGTCTTGGCTGTTTTGGCCTTTTGTTGGAACACTCAAGGATGTGCATTTGTTTTGTGTGCGTCTGCGATGTTTGTATGTCTGTGTTTGTGTGTGTGTGTGTGTGTGTGTGTGTGTGTGTGTGTGTGTGTGTGTGTGTGTGTGTGTGTGTGTGTTTGTGTGTGTGTGTGTGTGTGTGTGTGTGTGTGTGTGTGTGTGTGTGTGGGTGGGTGGGTGTGTGGGTGTGTTTATAAATGAACACCTGTGGACAACAGGTGGCCAATATCTAAAAAGGAATAACTGCCATCGAAGGTTCCTGATATACAGAATTAATGGACAAAATGGAGGCAGAGAACTCCACAACACAAAGCTATGTGATAAACACACTCCCACACTTGCACACACACACACATACACTTGTGAGAGAAAATAGTAATTGGACCTCAGAAATAGTCAGCTAGAATGGACTTGTCAGGCATATGCTTGCTGTTCTGTTCTTCAAATTCATAATTCTGAAGAAGGTCTTATATGTAATATATTGCTCATAAAAATATATATATTTTTGCTTTTTGTTCTTTGGTTCTCAACTCAGAAGCTCACAGGACCAAAGCATTTAGCGATATAAAACAATGTGTTGTTTACCTTTTCTTTGGATGAAAGATTGTAAGTTTGTGCTAAATCAGTCGATTTGGATGAAAGATTGTAAGTTTGTGCTAAATCAATCAATTTGCCAGTCTTTGGGTGACTGATGTCATGTATCTTGCATTCTAAGATCAATCTTGATATACACACATCTTACAGTAAAACACATACACACACACACACACAAACACACACATGTACAAACATCCCACTGCAGAAAACCAAACTGATACAGACAGACACACAAACACACACACACACACACAAATAGTTGTCTTTTTCTGACACTGGCAGCCAGAGCTAACACAGGCCTCAGGCCCCTTGACAGGTCAGGGAGTTAGGAGTCCTTGCAAGAGACTGCTTCAGGTCTTTATCGGGGAGGTTTGATTTTTTTTAAACTGTCGTTTCTTTTTTTCACTCTGTGTATCTGACAAGCTGACAGGCGGTAGACAGCACTGCAGAGTCTTGTGTGTTTTTTTCTGTGTGTGTGTGTGTGTGTGTGTGTGTGTGTGTTTGTGTGTGTGTGTGTGTGTGTGTGTGGGGGGGGGGCAGACAATGAAAGGAGAGGGGAGAGGAGGAAAGGCACCCCTGGCTACCTCAGAGGGCAAGCACACACACTGGAACACACTGAAACACTCTGAAACACTCTACAAACAAAGGCAAATAAAACTTTTGGTCTCAGCAGCAGACAACACACCACCACAAATATTAGTTTTATGGTTACAGGGTAATTTGAGTCACAATTGCAGCAACTAACTGTTGAAACAAGGTGGGTCAAAGAACTTATAAAATAACTGCCACACTGACAGACACTGAAGGTCATTGCCATGCTAAGCCATGCTTACAGCCTCTCACTGATAGTGCCGCATTAATAGACATGCTATCAGCGGTAACAACTAAGTAAATATTGGCTTTTCATGTCTGTAGCATCTTCATAAGTTTGTAACGCCGGCTAGATGTTGGCTCGCACATTGTTAAAACTACAATTAAGATATTATCGTGAATTATATTGCACACCCCATGCTAAAGTGCCACGCTAACAGCCTGTCATGGACATTGGCATACTAACAGACATGCTAATAACCTCTCATAGATTAATACTTGAACTTGCACATCACACTAATTAGCAATACGCTAATGGCATACAGGGGTGTATACAGTGGTGGCCTTTGACTCAGTGTTAGGGCGCCGTACAGGCTAAGCGTCACACTAATTAGTACTATGCTAATTTAACAGTATGGTTCTTATTCACCGACTTTTGAATTAGGGTGCTCTCTTCCTTTCTTCCCTGCCCTCTCTCTCTCTCTCTGTTCACTCTCTTTTTTACTTTTACCCCCCCTCTTTCTCTCTATATCTACCTCTCTTTTTGTGCCTTTCTCTCTCTCTCCCTTTCTCTTTTTCTCTCTCTCTTTCTCTATCTCTCTCTCCTTCTCCCTGAGGTCATTATGTGTCTGTCTGGCTGGCGAGTTGTGTGCTAAGCTAAGCCGGTGTAATTGTTGGGACTTTATCTCTCCACTTCACACCCTGCCGGGTCATTAGCATCATCGCCGGTGGCGGCGTGTGTGTGTGCATGTGTGTGGGGGGCGGGGGGGGGGGGGGGGGGGACCGGGTGTTGCCGGTGGCAGCCCAGTGCTCACGCCTCATGGCGTGGTGGCTGTTGCCTCCGGCTGGGGACTGAGCTGCAGGAAATTAGGTTCTGCTTTGGAGAACCGGGGCGTAGTGGGGGAAAGATGAAAAAAGTGGAACGAGCTTTAAAAGGGTTAGTGCCAAGGTCCTTATGGAGCTTACGTGCAGAACACACACACACACATGATCTCACACACATGATCTCACACACACACACACACACACACACACACACACACAGGCGATTATAAAATCATTCAGTTGGAGACGGCTGTGTTCTGATAAAGCCCAGCATGCAAAACAGCCGCCAGGGCCACTGCTCCCACACGACTACAGATCACACACACACACACACACACACACACACACACACACACACAGCAGGTCTTATCACACAGATGACCTCATATGAATGACGGCTCTAAACACACACACACACACACACACACACACACTCTCTCTCTCTCTGAACGTTTCTGAACGTTCCAGTAACATTATTGCCAAAGCTCAATTACATACAGTACACATAGAAGGACAAAAAAGTGAGAGACTTCTCTCCCAAGGGCACACTTTCTCACTCAAAGGAACATTGTTTATGCATGCATACACATAACACTCTCACCAGAACGATGTTAGGATGGGATTGGACACCATGGATCTAGTGGACCAAAAGTCTCTCAACCCTACACACACACACACACATACACACCACACACACACACAGATGCTGGAATGTGCTAATGAGAGAGAGGGAGGGAGGGGTGGAGTTCCTGGTGGATGTAGAGGAAGTGTGTAGTCTGACCCCCTGCTCTCCTGTTCCACAGCAAGCCTCCTATCACACACACTTACACAGTGGCTAGGTATGTGTGTGTGTGTGTGTGTGTGTGTGTGTGTGTGTGTGTGTGTGTGTGTGTGTGTGTGTGTTTGTATGTGGGAACATGTATGCTTGCTATGATTTCCTCTGAACTCTCCTTGTTGTAAGAACCTGCACATATCTTTTCAGTCAGAGATTTTCTCTTTCTTTCTCTCTCTCTAACACATACACACACATACATATACACTGCGTGTGTGTGTGTGTGTGTGTGTGTGTGTGTGTGTGTGTGTGTGTGTGTGTGTCTGTGTGTGTGTGATGGGCTCCTTTGTGGAAAGGTGTCATCGGAAGCGTATTCACATCTGCACCACCAGATTCACACTGGCTCTCCCTTTCATTACCTCCAAAGTAAGGAAGCACAGCTGAGAAGTGTGTGTGTGTGTGTGTGTGTGTGTTGTTTGTGTGACTCTGGTACTTGGCAGGCTTGGGCATACTCCTGAACTGACACTGACTGTTGGCTGGTTGGCAACTGTACCTGAGGAGACGGCCATGTTGGTAAAGACCTGCTCCAGCTCAGCTGTAAGAGACGGCCTTACTCTGTGGTGCAGACAGTGTTCTCCTACCACTAAGTATCAAACGCTGTAGTTTATCTCTGGACATATCTGAGTCCTTTACATTGGTAATGTGATTGGTAGATTCAAGTAAATAATTAAGGTGTGTGTGTGTGTGTGTGTGTGTGTGTGTGTGTGTGTGTGTGTGTGTGTGTGTGTGTGTGTGTGTGTGTGTGTGTGCGCGTGCGTGCTGTGTGTGTGTGTGTGTTTGTGTGTTTGTGTGTGGGTGTGTGAGAGTCTCTTCCACTTGAGGTGGTTTGAGTATATGTTTCTACTGAGGTTCATGAGAGTGTAGAGTGCACACATGCCGTATGGGTGAGAGTAAGCTTTTTGTGTGTGTGTGTGTGCATGTGTGTGTGTGTGTGTAAGTGTGTGTGTGTTTGTGTGTGTATTTGTGGTTGTGTTCATCTAAAGTCAGACTTTTTTTGAAATTCTCAGCAACTCACTGGGTTTTGTGTGTGTGTGTTGCTATGGGAACAGTGGGGTGAGGAGATTGTCCTTGGAGGCCGAAGGGAAGGTAGAACACAGAGTCAGAGCGTTGGCAACGACAACGGCAACGGGTCTGATGAGGAGAAAGAGGAGAGGAGAGAGAGAGAAAGAGAAGGTGAGGAAAAGAGAGATAAAAAAAGGTGAAGAGAGAGGAGATAGAAGTGAAAATGGGTAGTGAAAAAAGGAATCTGCTCCCAAGATTCAGAGGAAATTGGAATTAGCATTCTAACATCTATCCTTCTCGGCGGAACTCTTTGAGAGTATGTGTGTGTGTGTGTGTGTGTGTGTGTGTGTGTGTGTGTGTGTGTGTGTGTGTGTGTGTGTGAGTGTGTGTGTGTGTGTGTGTGTGTGTGTGTCTGTGTGTGTGTCTGTAAGTGTATTAGAGTCTGGGTATGTTATCAGTTAGTCACCGACATTCTCTTATCCATCTGTGAGTTTCTTGTCTGAAATTACATTACTTTACATTACAAACACAGATACATTACATTACTTTGCATTACTTTACATTAGTTTACATTACAAACACAAATACATTACATTACATTACAAACAAAAATACATTACATTACATTACATTACATTACATTACATTACTTTACATTACTTTCTGTCGCTCGTGATGTTTGGCTGCTTTGAATGAGAAATATGATGCAATAGAAGGTCACATTGAGCAGATTCAGTGTGGACAGAGCAGAGAGCCACAGTTGGATGCCCGTATGCAGTCCAAAAAGAACATTTAGAAGAAACAGCATAGTTTCTCTTTGCAACAAAATATTTAGGACCGAATATAAACAGATTCCAGGGAGAGGAGTGGAGAAAGAAAAAACAAAGTACTTTTATAAAGATACTGTACTTTTATGTAACAATTGCTTTGAAAATACAAGTGTCATATTTGTCATGCCAATAAAGCACCATTTGAATTTGAATTTGAATCTGAAAGAGAAAGAGAAAGAGAGAGAGAAAGAGAGAGAGATGAGAGGACAATATTTAAACATTTAGCTTGGGCCCAGATGGCACAATAACAGTAACTTCAATAACCTTCGAATAACCTTTTTTTACAATGAGTAGCAGTAAGGCTTCTTTATAGAGGCACATGTCTTGTGTGTGTGCATGTGTGAGAGAGCGATAGAGAGAGAGAAAGAGAGAGAGAGAGAAAGAATATGTGTGTCTGTGTGTATATGCTCATGCGTATGTGTGTGTTACATGTCTGTATTTTCTACATCTGCCAGAGTGTAGGCTATGCTTTTCCTGCAGATGGCTGCAAGATGTGGTGGGGTAGCGATTAATTGTTGTTAAATTAACATGAGCTCTGTGTTGCCCCCTTCTCTACTATAAGCCACATCTGCTCCCAAGATTCAGAGGAAATTGGAATTAGCATTCTAACATCTATCCTTCTCGGCGGAACTCTTTGAGTGTGTGTGTGTGTGTGTGTGTGTGTGTGTGTCTGTAAGTGTATTAGAGTCTTGGTATGTTATCAGTTAGTCACCGGCAGCTCGCCGCCCAGTTAACCCGGCGTCTGCCATTGTTCTCTTGAGCACTTAACCCCTGAGTTGCTCTGGGGAGAATGGCCCTTGTATATTACATTTGTCTTATGTAAGGTACTTACCGGTAATGTAAATGTTAATGATGTTTATGTAACCCAGTTAGGCCTAATGCTCATGTTAAACTTTGACTGCAGCGTAACTACTACTTTGCGGTGAAGCGCTACCTATTTGAAAGCTTCATAAGACAGATATACATTCAGCAGACAGACAGGGAAAGATAGAGACAGACAGACAGACAGACAGACAGATAGTCACAGGAGACATGACCTTTCTTACTGTAGTCCTTTCCCAAGCTACATGTAATGTTTTGGTTTGGTCAGCTATAGGTGACCGCAGGTCAACAGAAGGACAGACAGACAGACAGACACACGCATACATACTGTAGACAGAGTTAACAGACAGACACACAGACACACCTACACACACACACACACACACACACACACACACAGAGAGAGACAGAGTTAGTAGGCGGTGAAAGTGAGTGTTTTTCAGAAGTTTTAGAGGCAACAGACACAGTGTGGGAGACTCCAGTGCTGGTCGGGTTGTTCTGCAGCGGTGCTGGTCGGGTTGTTCTGCAGCGGTGCTGTCTATCAAGCCCAACGTCAAACAGCTGGGGAGACCAGGAGGAAAAAGAGACGTGCGACAGACAGGACGGCTAGACGGACGCTCGCGGAGAGCAACTGACGCGAGACAGGAGACAGAGAGCAGGACACAGTTGGGTTTGTCTGTGTGTGTGAAGCTGATGTGTTGGGGTATACTGAGCTGTGTTTGTGTGTGTCTGTGTGTGTGTGTCTGTGTGTGTGAAGCTGATGAGTAGGGAGGTTGGTGTTTGTGTGTGTGTGTGTGTGTGTGTGTGTGTGTGTGTGTGTGTGAAGCTGATGTGTAGGGTGGTTGGTGTGTGTGTGTGTGTGTGTGTGTGTGTGTGTGTGTGTGTGTGTGTGTGTGTGTGTGTGTGTGTGTGAAGCTGATGTGTAGGGAGATACTGAGCTCAGAGAGAGAAGAGGGTTCTGCTCCGGTACTCATGTGAGTGAGTGAAGGGTCTGTCTGGTATCCAGAGAGCTTTCAGTCATGCGCCCTTCAATTTTCACTCCTTTGGTTTTCTCTCTCTCTTCCTCAGTTCTATCCCTCTCTCCCTCTCAAAGGTGCTTTATTAGCATGACAAATAATTATACATTTGAATCAGATTCAGATTCAGCTTTATTGGCCAGGTTTGCGTAAACAAATAAGGAATTTGACTCCAGTTAATCTTTGCTCTCAAACTACAACACTCACTTAACAAATAAGAATATAAAACAAATAAAAACATAAAAGAATAAAAACAGAACAGTAAGAATAGAATGAAGGGCAGTAGCATAGCAATATGGCTATGTATACGTATAAATACAGTATGTACATTTGCAATAAATAGAACACTATGGGTGGGATAGGGTAGTGCAATTGTATTGCCAAAGCATTTATACATATACAAGTACATCTCAAATAAATACATACATGTGATAAAGTAGCCTCAGGGTCCAGGAGAAGCAGACAGGTTTTGGTGTAAAAAGGTTTATCGACTCAGCGGATATACTCCGAAAACACCCGTGAAAAGTAACCTATATTAATTACAAAAAAAACAATGACTCGTAGACTAGACAAAATACAAACAAAAACGCAGAGGACTATACTAAGTAACAAAAGGACTAAGCAAAAAGCAAAACAAATCACTTTGGACATCACACACACTCTACACAGTCAGTATTGCCTCCTACCCTCAGGCCACAGATACAGAGCACCTACACTAAGGACAAATAGAGCCCTGTCAAGCTTGGTCCCAGCATCCATTAGACTTTTGAATGGTTGAACTGTCTTCTCTCTCTTTTAACACCTTGGACTCTTTTTAACTGTTATTTATTGCCCCTCCACTGTGGAGATATTAACAACTTATTTATTCATCAGGCTCAGCAAAGTTTTTATTATCTGCCATATGTCCAGTGTGGGCTGATGATGATGGTGTGTGTGTGTGTGTGTGTGTGTGTGTGTGCGTGTGTGTGTTTGTTTATTGTATGTATTGTTGGGTATGGACACACCCTGATGCTCTTCCACATGTGAAGTTCCTAACAGAAATAAAGTTCTTTGAATTGAATTGAATAAGCCGCACAATCATCCTAACCACTCACAGCAGTGTCAGGTACGCACAACATGTGCAATTCTAGAGGACTCACCTTCTCCCTCCACAGGGATTTAAAGTGATCAGGTGACCTCCCCTAATTGAAAAAAACAGGCAAACTCCTTATTAGGCTAATCAGCCAATTTGGGTACCCAGGGGCACACGCCCCTTCTTGTGCCTCCAGCGCAACTACACAAACTAAATCAAAGAACCTGCAGTTGAAATCATAACACCATCACTAGCAGAAAAATAACAGTAACAGAATCTATGCACTTTGCCAAAGGAACATACCACCTACAATGAAAAAACATGCATGAAAAAATATAATTAAGTATAAGCATAGTGACAGTGTGGGTCACTCTGTCACAATACATATATATATATATATATTTCAAGGCCCTTGAAAGTTTTTGAAAACAGATATAAATAAATGGAGGTCCTTGAAAGTCCATTCATTTCTTTTTGAGGAAAAAATTCCATACAGCGCCGTCCGCTTATTAACATGTTTCCATTATTTCGCCACCACTTATGTCGATATCCTATGCGTATGCCTGATTTACGTTGGTTAGAACTACACGGCCAGCGTGATCCCTGTGTGTTTCCCGCGTGTAGTGCTTGTTTTCTATCTAGTTGCCATGACGTTCATGCACGCGCACAGATACAACGGTGCAAGATACAGCTTAGGCTACACCAAACCTAAATATGTTTAATAAACAAAATCTTTGTGATAACAAACTTTGTTGTGCAAATATTTAACATATTGATGAATAAACCAACAGGTTCATGGTAACAAGTTTAACTTGTTTAGGAAGATCTAGAAGTTTATTTCAGCTCAGTTTTATGCAAAACACAAACATGAAAATAGAATAGGCCTAGGCTACCAGATCTGTCATATGACCAAACATAAAAGAAAACTGCAACAAGGTATCCTTGGTCTGTTGAGGTAACATGAGTTAACCATGCCTGTGCTTCAAATTTATCGACACATTAGGTCCTTGAATTAAGGATATTGGGCCTGGAAAGTCCTTGAAAGGTCCTTGAATTTGATCTTAGCCAAGGTGTGGGAACCCTGGTGTGTTTGTGTGTGTGTGTGTGTTTGTCTGTGCTATTTGTTAATGCAAAGATCCCTGCCAGTTTGGCTGGTATTATTATGTCTCAGTAAAAGTCATTATTGAGTGATGCAGCAGAATTCTGGGTTATATAAGGCCTAGTGAAGCATCAGCTTGTCTGTCTCTGTCTGTCTGTCTGTCTCTCTCTCTCTCTCTGTCTGTCTGTCTGTCTCTCTTTCTATTTCTGTTTGTCTGTATGTCTCTCTCTCTATCTGTCTGTCTGCCTGCTTGACTGCTTGACTGACTTAGCTTAGCACACATTCAGCAGGGCTCAGCAGACTTTTCTGGCACGTCCTGCTGAAGTGAAACATTGTTTCTCCTCTTCACCTTTTCCTCCTCATTTTCACCTTCATCCCTCTCATCTTCTTCACCTGCTTCTTTTAGTTGTTCCTTGGATTTCCTTGGATGTAGTTGTTCCTTAAATTAGCGTTGGTGTTCCTCTTGAGTATGAGGAGAAAGACAGTGTTTTAATGTTGTTAGCTTTAATGTGCTTCTGTGTTGAGGGTGTTTAATGGTGTATAATGGCATTTTCACTGTCAACTACCCCTCCCATCAAACATGGTAGGACAAAATAAGCCAATATTTTTGTCGTAATTTTTAAGACATGTATAAGTGTCTTAGCGTCCAGGCGGGAGCAGTGATGCCCATGCTGCTCTGTTCGTGCTGCTTTGCTCTGCTGTCCAGGCTTCTCTGCGGAGCACCACTCGTGATAAGAGGCAGGCGGATTAGACGAGCCGTCACTGAGCTCAAACGCAGCGGCTGCCATTAGCGGGAGGCAATTTAATTAAAAACCTGTTGGATAGCTTGATCTGTGTGTGTGTGTCTCTGTGTGTGTGTGTGTGTGTGTGTGTGTGTGTGTGTGTGTGTGTGTGTGTGTGTGTGTGTGTGTGTGTGTGTGTGTGTCTGTGTCTGTGTCTGTGTTTATTTGTGTGTGTGTGTGTGTCTGTGTCAGTCTGGATTTAATCTCCATTCAGTCATTCAACTATCCAACACAGCACTGTGTGTGTGTGTGTGTGTGTGTGTGTGTGTGTGTGTGTGTGTGTGTGTGTGTGTGTGTGTGTGTGTGTGTGTGTGTGTGTGTGTGTGTGTGTGCGCGCCAGAGGAGAGATTAGAATGCCAGGAAGAGCATAAGACTGCAAGAAGAAATGAGGAAGGGAGGGAGGGAGAGAAAAGAAGAGAGGAGAGAAGGAATTAGGGGAAAGAGAAGAAGAGAAGAATAGAAAGAGATGATAAAGGGATAGAGAAGGGAACACCTGAGGACAGGAGGAGAAAGAGAATGAGAGAGAAAAAAGAGATGAAGAAATGAGACATTAGGAGAGGATGGGAAAGAGAGAAGGAGAGGAGAATAAAAGAGATGTGAGGAGTAGAGGAAGAGAAGAAAAAGGGATGCAGAGAAAGATAGGAGGATGAGAGAGATGTGAGGAGGAGAGGAAGAGGGGATGCAAAGAGATAGGGAGAGGAGGATAAGAGAGATGTGAGGAGGAGAGGAATTCAAGAGTTCACAGGGAGAGAAAATAGAGAGATAAGGAAGAGGAGGAAGAAAGGAAAAAAGAAGAGAAGAGAAGAGGGAAGAGAGAGTGATAAGGAGAGGAAGAGGGGATGCAGAGAGGGGAATCAGAGGAAGAGGACGAGGGGGGGGGGGGGGGGGCATGAGAGAGAAGTCATGATTGATCATTTCACGTCTGGCTCGCCTGCTGAGATGTTG
>NC_055969.1:22638138-22640638 GCF_018492685.1 Alosa sapidissima
GATGGTGACGAGGGTCAGTGATGACCAGTGATGATCATTTTCTGTCTTGCTAAAGAATACTCGGTGCTGTTTATTTGTTCTAAAATATTCAAACAAGTTCTGTATGCTTTGACATTTGAAGCCTATTTTAACCAAACCTATTTTAATGTCAGTTTGATGGATTAGTTTTATTACTGTTGTTCACTTGAAAAAAAGTCTGAGTCACCCCAAAAGAGTTTGCAGCAGCGTGCTCTGAATCAAACCTGTAACATTTTAGAATGCATTTAGAAGGTTTTTGACATAAATGTTAACATAAAACTAACAATTACAGAGATAAATATCTGTACATTTCATAGAGATAAGGGTGTGGAGTTGAACCGTGTGTTCTTAAATTTGACCTGTGACCATGGTGATGGTGTAGAAGCAGGCAATGGATTGAAAACAAGTTTCCAAAGTCACATATGTACATAAGTGTAAGTGTTTGTGAGAAACACAGAGATTAAGAGTACTACTTGGCATGGCGGGCAGGCATCGTGTGCCCGCTCCGCGGCCATGCCAATAAAGCAGTCTGAAGGTGAAGCCCTGACACAGGCTGAATGAGGCGCATGCCGACCATCATGCCCAAGGTTAACAGGGAATCAACTCTCGCTCCTGCACTCTCTATGGGCTTTGAAAGCATTAATGACAGCAGTCACTTTCATAATGAACCAGAATCGACATTGAGAGAGAGAGGGGGAGTGAGAGAGGGAGATGGAGAGACTGAAAGAATGATGGACTGAAAGAAAATGATGTCTGTCAAAATTAACTTTGGTCATGACCATGATCTGATATGATCTGTTCTTCTATTTTAACTGCTCTCTTTCTCTTTCTTTCTCTCTCTCTCTCTTTCTCTTTCTTTCTCTCTCTCTTTCTGTCTCACCTGTGTGGAACAGCGGTCATGGTTGTCATGGAAACACTGCCATTGGAATAGATTGCATCTGCGCTTTATTGCCTTATAAATTACCTTCCGAATAAAGGCAGAAATTCATTTCACACGATGAAATCTCATGATTATACCTCTCTTGCCAAATGATTCATTTAGGGGTTCATCTCTGATGGCATCGGTTCAAAATCATCTTGTGCAGCAAATAAAGGGTTATGAGGCGTGTCAGACACGCTTCAGGTGTTACTGTTAAACAACAATAACTGCGTGCAAAACAATCTGAAATATCCCACAACGCTTTGCCTTAAAGCTCTTTCATTGGCTAACTGTAATCACTGGTGGCCACGTCTATGACTCATTTGCTCTTGAGATTAGACCTGAAAGGTGTGGGCAGTAGAAGCTCGTCCACCCCGCCAACGATAACTAGACCAACAGCGGTAAAACCCTACAGTGCCATGTACCAATACACTTCATTAGAATAACAACGTCCGCACCTCATACTATAACGACCCTGACAAGAAGGACGATATCATTGGGGAGCACTTTGAGAGCGGTTTGGAGTATGATAGAAACCTGACTGACAAGCAGAATCCATTAGAATTTTAGAAATCACACACAAGGAATATGAAGATTTTTCCAGAGACTCTCTTAGTCAGACTCCACTGGTCAGTGTGTTCATTAGCCTGGAAATCCAGACCCAAATCCAAAAGATTAAGGGCCCTATCATGACAGTCAAAAGCGCATTGTCACTCGTCAAAAGCTTATTCAAATTTAGTAGGATGTGTCCAGTATTTCGTAATATCTTTATTCTAATTTTGTTTCCCATTGTAATCGTGCAATTTGTAATGTTTTGCATGGACGTGCGCTGGTGTGCGTTCATGGATGATAGAAGGATGGTGCGTTGTGCACCCGCCAATATGACTGTTCACAATGCGCTCTTAAAATAACATATAAACAACTCGCCATCTGACCAGGTGTACAATAGCGGTAAGCCACTCCCTAAGTTGTTAATTGCCACACCCCTGGGCACATTGTTTAAAAAATAAACGTGCAAAATAAGGAATTGACCTTTGCGTCGGGTGGAAAACGAGTTTTACGTCATGCGCCAGGGTGCAAAATACAGCTCTAAGGGTCTGGCTACGAGAAATGAAAATGGCCCAACTCGAGGGGCAGCACCAAGCATGCATTTGAAAATATCACTGCACGCAATTGGATAACACTACGACCAATATTTACTGACTGATTCCGGACTTCAACGTTGCAGCGCTATCGTCATCAGTTTAGCTCGCCTCTGGCCCGCCTATATCAGATACACTGATGTGATTGGTGCATCTCGGCTCCATGGGCATAGATAATGAGCATTGTTACTCATTGGCAGAGTAACCTGCTGAGCAAATTCAAATTTACTCTGGATTTTCAGGGTATGTGCCCCACCAGCATCATACCATTGTACTTACACTATACAGTTACATTACATATAGCTGAATTACTTTATAGAAATAGGTGTCAGAGTGGACAGACCTTAATGACCATAGAATCAGTCAGCTAGTTGGATAAAAGGACACATCGGTGATGTTAGTGAGGTTCCCCTTCACTGTT
>NC_055969.1:22655638-22660638 GCF_018492685.1 Alosa sapidissima
ATCCCTGACACACACACAAAACACAGACATGATCCTTTTTGTAGCATTAGCATAGCATCATAGCATTAATAATGTGTATCACATCGCTCTTTTTATGTGACTAATCTATAAAGTAAATAAAGAAAGACACCTTAAGTAGCTTATTTGAAGTGAAATGGAGGTTGAATGGTTAAATAATGTGTGTGAGTGTGTGTGAGTGTGTGTGTGTGTGTGTGTGTGTGTGGGGGGGGGTTGTTGAAGGTCACCTTGTCCTTCATAGTCTGACCTTTCAGCTCCTCATTATAAAATCTCTGCAGGCTCTCTGTCCATCCCTCCTCCTTTGTCTTTCATGCTTCGTCTATCTCCCCCCATCTCTCTCTTCTCCCTGTTTTTCTCTCACTCTCTCCTCTCCTTTCCTCTCTTCTCCAACATGTCATGTCTTTCTAGAGGCATGAGAGGGCTTGTCAAGAATGTCTCTGTTGTGCTGCTCTCCTCTCTTTTTCTCCCTCTCTCCCTCTCTCTCTCTCTCTCTCTCTCTCTCTCCCTCTCTCTCTCTCTCTCCTGTTCCCTCATTCAGGTTTTCTTCATGCCTTTTCTCTTCATCTCACATTTTTCTCTATCACTCTTCCTTCTCCATACCAGTCTCTCTCTCTGCCTCTGTGTGTGTGTGTGTGTGTGTGTGTGTGTGTGTGTGTGTCGGTTTGTGTGTGTTTGTGATAATTTCTACATCATGTTTTTTGCTGTATGTGGTGAACATATGTGTGCGTGTGTGTGTGTGTGTGTGTGTGTGTGTGTGTGTGTGTGTGTGTATGTGTGTGTGTGTATGTGTGTGTGTATGTGTGCATGCATATTGAAATGCCATTCTCGTGTGTATGCTCAGGGGGAGTCTCTCACCCCGGCAGGAGGCGATCAAGTTTGTCTGGAGTCTGTTTTCCCATGAATATCAAAAACATGGAAATAGCACCACAGCACCAAAACAAGAACACACACACACACACACACACACACACACACACACACACACGTTCAGCCCGGAAAGGGGGACTCTCACACGCACACACACACACATTCACTCATACACAGACGTTAAGCCCGGAAATGGGAACTCTCTAACACACACACACACACACACACACACACACTGCTCTGTGTATGTGCGGCTTATTGTAGCTATTTTCACACCCCCTCTGTGGTTTGTCTTTAACAAAACCAGGCTACACCAAGCCAGCACTGTTTGCTCATGATAAGACTGTGTGTGTGTGTGTGTGTGTGTGTGTGTGTGTGTGTGTGTGTGTATGTGTGTATTTGTCTGTCTATTTTGTTCACATGGCCTGGCATATAACACACATTCACTCTTTCCTCACACACATGAAAATACACACACACACACAAACACTATTTGAGATAGTGTTAGCGCATACATACAATGTACTGAACATGATACTGCCGCCATGTGCTGTGTTTGAATCTTAACACAAAAAGGTAAAGAGGGACAGGGAGAGAGTGAAAGAGAAGGAGGGAGACAGAGAGAGAGAGAGAGAGAGAGAGAGAGAGATTGTGTGTGTGTGTGTGTGTGTGTGTGTGTGTGTACATAGAAAGGCGAGAGATGCAGATGAGGAAAACTTGTGTTTCCCAGTACAAAGGAACATCAGTGCGCTCAAGGCACTGCAAGGAAACACAACTTGTACCCATAGATAGATATGAAACAAACACACACACACACACACACACAGATACAGTAATTTATCACTGAACAGTTTTCCATTGCTTGTGGGTGCTGTCAAAAGAATATTTTGCTTGCAAATGAGTAGCAGGACATGTTCTCACTCACACACACACACTCTTCCTCACACAGACACACACATTAGACTAGGCCTAGCCAGATCTTTCTGTGGGCTCATTATGTCCAGAATTGCTTCCTCTCTTTTCCGTGTCACATTTGTTTACCTTATATATATTATATATATATTTTTTTTGATTCCGTGAGGGAAATTTGGTCTCCGCATTTAACCCAATCGGTGAATTAGTGAAACACAAACAGCACACAGTGAACACACAGTGAGGTGAAGCACACACTAATCCCGGCGCAGTGAGCTGCCTCAACGCTGCTTCAACGGCGGTGCTCGGGGAGCAGTGAGGGGTTAGGTGCCTTGCTCAAGGGCACTTCAGCCGCGGCCCACTGGTCGGGGCTCGAACCGGCAACTCTCCGGTTACAAGTCCAGAGTGCTAACCAGTGGGCCACGGCTGCCCACCTTCAGAATGCTCCTCCATCGCTCGACGACTATTTTTCTTTTCAATTTATTTCTTCCCTTACTTTCCGTGAGCCAACCTTCCCCATTGAGGTGGTGTATGCTGTTACTGTGAGTGTGTGTGTGTGTGTGTGTGTGTGTGTGTGTGTGTGTGTGTGTGTGTAGTCAGCCTTCCCCACAGAGGTGGTGTGTGCTTTGTGTGTGTAGTCGGCCTTCCCCACAGAGGTGGTGTATGTGTGTGTGTGTGTGTAGTCGGCCTTCCCCACAGAGGTTGTGTGTGTTGTGTGTGTAGTCAGACTTCCGTGTGTGGAGGAGGAAGACACATTGTCCCGTCCAGGGAGCACCTGACCGGCCTAAGAGGCCTCCTCATGGGCACTTGGTCGGCCAGAAGGCCAAGACAAGGAGATTCTGAATAAAAGCTTTTTATTTGAAGTGCCAGACCAATTTTCACCCAATTACCCTACTGGAGAGGAACATGTGTGAGTGTGTGTGTGTGTGTGTGTGGTGGAACGGCTGAATGAGTGTGTGTGCGTGTGTCTGTGTATGGTGGATGGCTGAATGTGTGTGTGTGTGTGTGTGTGTGTGTGTGTGTGTGTGTGTGGGTAGGTAGGTACCAGTCGCAGGTAAAGGCAACCCAGTTGACGAGGGTCTTAGAGGTCTACAGGGAGTCTGAGTGGTCTGGTGGCCTATTTGTTTCATGGTGAAGTGTTTTATTTTATTTTGTGACTGTATGTGTATGTGTGTGTGTGTGTGTGTGTGTGTGTGTGTGTGTGTGTGTGTGTGTGCGAGTGTGCGAGTGCATGTCTGGGGAGTGATGTAAGAGTCTTTGACTGGTCTCTGAAAACAAGGTAGGGCTATATCTGGCATTACTTCAGGTCCAGACCCTCAGAGCCATACTGGTACACACACACGCACACACACACACACACACAGAAACACACACACACACCATACACATACACAAATACTGGACATACTGTATTTAATTAAACACATGCACATACCTACCACAGTTGTGCTACCTACACTTTCACACAAATACAACTCCCCCCACACACACACACACAGCCGGTCCCATGACTGTCTACCAGCCGGACTTGCTGCTGGGGAGGCCGTTTCCTGTTGCCCTGGAGTGTTGTGTGTGTGTGTGTGTGTGTGTGTGTGTGGGGGGGGGCAGGTAAAATGGGCATGCATTAGCCTACTGTTTCAGATTCAAAAGAGGAAGTGAACCACCCAAGAGAGAAATGCACACACACACACACACAGTCTCACATACTTATTACTCATACTCCCATCCTCTGAATTCATAAAGACTACATAATTTATCTCTCTCTCTCTCTCTGTGTGTGTGTGTGTCCAGCCATAGTCTGGACTCTTGCCAAATTCCAGATTGACCACTGTGCAGAGAGATCAACACAGGCTAGCATTCTACATTAATCCGCATATGTCCTACAGATGAATTTCCCCTGGGGATCAATAAAGTATCTATCGATCTATCTATCTATCTATCTAGATGTATCATATCTATGAGATGAATTCTTTCTCAGACTCAAGTAGCCTATGTAGGTTAGTATTATGTTCTCGACTAATAATTCACCATAATGTGCAACCGTGACTTCTTTTGTTTTACTCGCGCTGAGGTCAGCTTTCTTTGGGCAGGCTCTTCCGATGAAACATTAGCCTAGTTTGCTTAATGGACAACAGCGTGGCTTTGGAGGCTTCTGAAATGACGTGACTTGAAGTGATGTCATCTATTCATTTGTCCCCCCAATACATAATGCTAAAGTATTGCAGTGAAACGTCCTGTTGTGTAGGCCTACCCCTATTTGACACTGATGTCACTGCTAACGCATACAATTATCGGAAGGGAGGCGAATTAAAACAAGTATTCTTACTGAAGGTGAAATGACAACCGTATATCGTCGGTGCGTAGCCTTTGGTGGTCAGCGAGTCGTTCTGTGAACTGCTCTGTTGGATTAGGAGCGCTATCTTTTTAAATGAACAGAGTGGAGGGGTGTGTTCATCGAGCGGCTGATATCCCGGGGGACCGAACGCTTCCGTCGGTGCAGAGAGCGGAGGGCCAGGCTGCGGACACCAATTCCCAGAGTCTCAAAAATAGACGGGAAACAGCCGGAGGATTTGGGTCAAAAAGCGAAGGAATGCCCCTCACATTTGAGTCGTCTGTGTTTGGGACGCCGCGTTTGGTTCGATGGCGCGATGTTTCACCGCTTTGGTAAAGCGTAAGTTATTTCTTTTTTACAATCCCGTTCCTTCCTTCCCGCGTTGTGTGTTAGCTGACCCGTTTGAATGTATTTGTCCAGGAGTGCAGCACGTCATCTTTGCCTTTTCCGCCTCAGTTGAATATCGGCTGGACTGCTTTACAATAGTCGCTGTAGGAGAATGTTGCGTTTTTCCTGTTGGCTGAACCGCTTATTCTTTTGCAATTCATCTCTGAAAACTGTTTTAGGATTTGCCTCCCAAAAAACGCCACAGATGATTGCTAAACGGGCACATAGGTTTATGCATAGCCGAAACTATTTTAGACAGATGTCTCGTTTTAGGTAGCAAGCTTAGAAAGTTGGTCGCGTTAGAGGACTGGACATGTTTAAACATGCAGACGGCACAAGAACAGCGAGTCAGAAGAGGGGGAGAGGGAGAAATATGTTTCAGTGCAATAACAGCCTCGATCAGTCAACCGTGTGGGGCGTCCGGAGATGCTTAGCCTATGTGTCAGATCTTTGGTCGGACAAGGATGGACAGAGTCCCGAATTC
>NC_055969.1:22675638-22681771 GCF_018492685.1 Alosa sapidissima
CTAGCTGAGATGGAGAGAGAGAGAGATCCTAGAGTGAGCTCTAAATAAGCTAGCTGAGATGGAGAGAGAGAGATCCTAGAGTGAGCTCTAAATAAGCTAGCTGAGATGGAGAGAGAGAGAGATCCTAGAGTGAGCTCTAAATAAGCTAGCTGAGATGGAGAGAGAGAGATCCTAGAGTGAGCTCTAAATAAGCTAGCTGAGATGGAGAGAGAGAGATCCTAGAGTGAGCTCTAAATAAGCTAGCTGAGATGGAGAGAGAGAGATCCTAGAGTGAGCTCTAAATAAGCTAGCTGAGATGGAGAGAGAGAGATCCTAGAGTGAGCTCTAAGTAAGCTATCTGAGATGGAGAGAGAGAGATCCTAGAGTGAGCTCTAAATAAGCTAGCTGAGATGGAGAGAGAGAGATCCTAGAGTGAGCTCTAAGCTAGCTGAGATGGAGAGAGAGAGATCCTAGAGTGAGCTCTAAATAAGCTAGCTGAGATGGAGAGAGAGAGATCCTAGAGTGAGCTCTAAGTTAGGTGGAGAGAGGGAGGGAGGGAGTAGAGAGGTAGAGGGAGAGAGAGATCCTAGAGTGAGCTCTAAGCTAGCTGAGATAGATAGAGAGAGAGAGAAAGAGATAATGAATGAGGAGAGCGGTAGAGAGAGAGAGAGATCTTAGAGTGAGCTCTAAGCTAGCTGAGATAGAGAGAGAGAGAGAGAAAGAGATAATGAATGAGGAGAGCGGTAGAGAGAGAGAGATCTTAGAGTGAGCTCTAAATAAGCTAGCTGAGATGGAGAGGGAGGGAGTTGGCCAAAAGAGTGTGGAATATTGAGCCGTCGTCTCTGGCTGCATCTGCAGCACAGTGGGTGTGTCTGGGATTATTAAGATGTTGTCGAGTGTGTGTGTGTGTGTGTGTGTGTGTGTGTGAGTGTGATTTATGGAAATTCTTGCCAAGTGACTATTGTCCATTTCTGGCTAGGCTGTGTGTTATTAGAACGGCCAGCATTGCTGATCGCTGCAGAGGGAGTCTCTCTTCTCTCTCTCTCTCTCTCTCTCTCTCTCTCTCTCTCTCTCTCTCTCTCTCTCTCTCTCTCTCTCTCTCTATTTGTGTGTGTGTGTGTGTTCTATAAAGAGCCTACTCCTAAGGGCCTCCGACTGGACAGTCATTCCCAGTACTGGTTATTCATGGCTGTGTATGGGCCACACAGGTCATTACTGAGACGTGTGTGTGTGTATGCGCGTGTGTCTGTCTGTGTGTGTGTGTGTGTGTGTGTGTGTGTGTGCGCGTATTGCACTCCCACAGTGTGCAGCACTAAAAAGATATTGCATCTCATTGTCTGTAGTTATTGACCTGGTGTGCCTGTCACAGGGGTTGTTAAGAATGCGCTAATGCATGTGTCTACGTGTGTGTGTGTGTGTGTGTGTGTGTGTGGCACATGCACGTGTACACACTCATGTTCTCGCTATCTGATGAGTGAATGCCTCCAGCAAGGTTAATGATAATGGAATGTCTATCTCAGTGTGAAACTATGTGTGTGTGTGTGTGTGTGTTAGTGTGTGCGTTTGTGTGTGTTTGTTTGAGTGTGCTTACCTGTAAAATGAGATATGCATAATAGTCTTGGGTATGTAATCAGTGAACAGCCTTGCACATAATTAGGAGGTAATTGGTTCGTTATGGAGAGCTAGCCAATTGGCTTGGTTTGGATGGGCTGGCCTGTAAAACACTGGGTTTGAGGGGAGACCAGGGAGAACACTGTGTGGGAGTCTCTCACACACACACAAACACACACACACACACATGTTATGTGCTTAGTCTTATTTTAGTGTTTTTCTTTGAATATGTATTTCTGTGTGTATGTTTGTTCCGTTGTGCATTGTATATAGTGTGCATAGTGTGCTTAGGGGTTATTAAGCATGAGGCGCTTGCAATGACTAAGGCAGGGACTGAGCCTGTGATTCACTGTACATAGTAAGGTAAGGTAGCCTGGCGGGCCATCCTATATCATTGAAATGTATAGTCGGGAATCGACCCATTCACTTCGCTTAATCCAAGGGGCAGGCAGAGAATTGTCTTTCAAACTGCCTAGGCATGCAATAGGCCAGCGCTACGACCATATCCGTATCCGGTCGGCAAAACGGCAAATACATCCTTCTTCGAAAGGAATGACTTAAGTGCATTGTGTTGCTCAACTTTTAAAGAAAAGCACAAGTCCAACTCCTCCAAAGTTGACGCCAACGCCGATTCAAACAACCGCTCTTCGTTCGCCATAGCCACCTTCCTTGTTGTTTACCGTCGTAGGACTGTCATCATCCTGTTAAGCCCGCCTTAAGACTCTCTAACAAAATAGAGCGCTGTGATTGGATGACGTCCACGGCGTCAGTCAATAGAAATTCCTATGGTTTGATACTAGACGTACAGGCTGAGCAAATTAATTTGCCGCCGCTAGGGTGCGTCTAGATTTCTAGGCTAAAGGTAAGGTGCTCTGTGAGGGTGAGTGTCATGGTGATCGTGCAAATTAGTAAGTCCAACAGTGCAAGAATAAAGTCTAGAGACCAGCATAAAATAAATATAGACATATAAGAGAGTAGGCAAGGTAATATAGAAAAACTATATCAGTGCAAGAATGGGTTGACGTAATAGGGTTACAGCCATTATACAAGTATTGATTATTAAGCATTAAGTATTAAGTATAGGTATAAGTGTGACCACAATCCGGCTGTGGGATGGAGGGAGGGGTTATGCGTACTGTATGTGCTAATATAGCATGCAAACAGTGAAGCAGTAAGACAGTGGTAAAAAGTGGCTAGTGGACAGACAGTACACAAACATGGAGAGGGTGGAGAGGCAGACAGACTATCTCTCCTCAGTGCTTCAGTATGGGCTAATTGTCCAGGTGGAGACCCAGATACTTGTAGGTGCTTACCACCTCCACATTGACCCCATCATATTAATTCTGAATAACGGGACACCTATGAAGTAGATCTGTTAAAAAAAAGTGTAATCACCGTTCCATATCAATGCTTAAGAATGGTAACTATAACAACCATAGTAGGACGACGGTTGATTCTGGAAGCAGGCTTCGCAACAATGGAATCAACTGTAAACAAGCTATCGCTATCGCTGTTATAGGGCCAAAGAAAGTTGTAGGCTACAACGAACAAGTCGGCTTCATTCTAAACGGAGCCACTTGTTTCCTTTGCATGCTATAAAGGCAAGACTATTGCCTAGAGTGGCTCAACTACAATTTTTTTTTTCCTCAAAATATTTTTCTGCGCTCAAATTGTGCTACTGCTCACTCATAAAAGTGAAACAAATGTAACTCCATAGCAACCGGGTGATAAGCGGGATAACGGCCTTCGAGGTGTGTCCTGTTATACGGAATTAATGGACTCGGGCGGAGGCAACTCCCCTCCGCTGCGCGTCAGAGAGTTCTTTGCCTCTCGCCCTCGTCCATTAATTCCGTATAGCAGGACACCTCAGCGGGCGTTATCCCTGTGTGTGTGTGTGTGTGTGTGTGTGTGTGTGTGTGTGTGTGTGTGTGTGTGTGTGTGAGTGTGTGAGTGTGTGAGAGTGTGAGTGTGTGTGTTTATTGCTGTTTGACTGTTTGAAATACTCCATGGTATCTGATCATTTTTTTTCCTTGTTGCACTAGCCCACGAGTCAGTGACTGTTTGGGGTTCTTCGTGTGCGTGTGTGTGTGTGTGCGTGTGCGCGTGTGTGTGCGTGCGTGTGTGTGTGTGTGTGTGAATGCATTCCATGACTCAGGCTTTTGTTTTTCTCTCGTTTGATTCATTCCTTCATAGTTTTCTTCCTTCCTGCATTTGTGTTAGCCTCCCCTCTCTTCTTCCATTCCTCACCCTCTCCCTCCCTCTCCCTCTCTCTCTCCCTCTCTCTCCCCTCTCCCTCTCTCTCTCTCTCCCTCTCTCCCTCTCTCTCTCCTTCCCTGTCTTCCGCAGTGCTCAGTACAAATGACTTCACATAAGCGTGCTGATGTATGTTTAGTCCTTTCTCCACCTCCCCTCCTCTCTCTCTCCCTCTCTCCCTCTCTCTCTCCCTTTCTCTCTCTCTCCCTCTCTCTCTCCACCTCCCCCCCTCTCTCTCTCCACCTCCCCCCCTCTCTCTCTCTCTCCTCCTCCTCTCTCTCTCTCCACCTCCCCCCCTCTCTCTCTCTCCTCCCCCCCCTCTCTCTCTCCACCTCCCCCCCCCTCTCTCTCTCCTCCTCTTGCTCACTCTCTCCTCCTTCTCTTTCTTTCTGCCATCTTTCATCCACTCCCTCTCTTTCTCTCTCCTCCTTCTCTCTCTCCCTCTTTCTAGCTGTTTGTGGAAGTCATATGACGCAAAGGTTGGATGATCATTTATCTGTGTGTGTGTGTGTGTGTGTGTGTGTGTGTGTGTGTGTGTGTGTGTGTCTGTAGAGCTGATGACTTAATTCCTTAGTCATTTGCTTTTTCCCCTTTCTTAGGCGTGTGTGTGTGTGTGCGTGTGTGTGCGTGCGCACACGCATATGTGGTCTCGCTCTGTGACTGTGTAAGTACAGTAGATCCCACGTGATGAAATGGTAAAGGAGTCTTTTTGTGGATCCTAGTTGATGCCGGCATCTTGTCTTTCAGTGCACTGATGTTGTCTGATGTTCTGGTTTAGTAAATAAACAAGTAAGTAAGTATTCTTATGTTCTCTGTCTCTCTCTCTCTCTCTCTTTCTCTGTGTGTGTGTGTGTGTGTGTGTGTGTGTGTGTGTGTGTGTGTGTGTGTGTGTGTGTGTGTGTGTGTGTATGTGTGTGTGCTCACAGATCCCATCTGATGCCGAGGTTGAAGGAGTCTCGCTCCCACGAGTCGTTACTGAGCCCCAGTAGTGCAGTCGAAGCTCTGGACCTCAGCATGGAGGACGAGGTGCTCATCAAACCTGTGCACACCAGCATCCTGGGACAGGACTACTGCTTTGAGGTACACACACAGACACACACCACACACACACACACACACACACACACACACACACACACACACACACCTCTCAGCATGAAGGACAAGGTGCTCATCAAACCTGTACATAGCAGCATCCTGGGACAGGACTACTGTTTCAAGGCAAGCACGCACGCACGCACGCACACACCACTTTCACCCTTGAGTGTAATGTCTTATGTCCCTCTCCTCAGGTGACTACATCGACGGGCAGTAAGTGTTTCTCGTGCCGCTCAGCCCGCTGAGAGGGACAAGTGGATGGAGAACCTGAGACGAGCCGTCCACCCAAACAAGGTGAGGGGAGACACACACACACACACACACACACACACACACACACACACAAACAAGGTGAGGGGAGACACACACACACACACACACACACACACACACACACACACACACACACACACACACACACACACACACACACACACACCCACCCAAACAAGGTGAGGGGAGACATCGGCTCCAGCACTAGCACCCAGGGGCGTCATGCAAGCCAAAATTCAGGGGGGGCACAATCAGCCTTTTTTTTTTTTCGAGAGGGGGGTGGGTCATGTTAGAGGGGGGCCGGAGATTTCTCCCCCTGGAAATGTTAAAAATTCTGGCTGCTAAACATACCATTTCAATGCAGTTTGGGAGGGACAGAAATACAAGCAGAGCAAGCAGCAACCCTCCTATTTTGTAAGTTAATGTAAAACACATACAGTAGGTTGCTCAAATTCGGCTCATGTAAGCTCAAATTCGGCTCATTAAAGTGTAAGCTCATTAAAGCATGTTTAGACGCACACATTTACACTTAGGCCTACTACACATGACTTTAAAAACAGTACCATTGCAGTTGTTATGATTTGATTGATATGTGACCTAAGAACAATCTTACATTTAAAAAGGTGCTGAGGTCTGACTTTGTGGTGCTCAGAAATTAAATTATTTTAATCTTAATTCATTTGATGAAGGACTTTGAAAGAAGTTTGACAGGTTTCAGTGCTGAGTAAGGTTAGGTAAACACTAAATATTTGAATATTTTACTACTAGTAATATATTTTTTCATTACCATTATGGCAAGCAATAGGCTACCTCATTTGTAAGTTACCTGCAAATCATGAGCAAGTGACCTGATAACCTAAGTTATGAGCACATGAGAGAGACTATTATACTTTCTTGCCCTCTACATCACGGTCATATA
>NC_055969.1:22691247-22698747 GCF_018492685.1 Alosa sapidissima
ATCTCATCTCAACTATGGGCGCAGCCATGTTTGTTGTAAGGTCGTACGTCCACCTCGGGGTACCCTCAAGTACTCCGAGGTAAAGTGGGCGTGCCTGTCCAAAATGCCGCAAGAAAGCTGGGTAATTTACACTTTCCAACTCGGGCGGCGGATTTACGAGACATCTCGAAAGCAGCATTAACACCGGTCCAAAGTAATACTACAGAGTAGTAAAAAACTACAAGTCCAACTACACTACTATGAGTCTACCTACACAACTACGAGTATAACTACACTACTATGAGTCTAACTACACTACTACGAGTATAACTACACTACCGGTACTACGAGTATAACTACACTACTATGAGTCTAACTACACTACTATGAGTATAACTACACTACTATGAGTCTAACTACACTACTATGAGTATAACTACACAACTACGAGTATAACTACACAACTACGAGTATAACTACACAACTACGAGTATAACTACACTACTACGAGTATAACTACACTACTGGTACTATGAGTATAACTATGCTACTACGAGTATAACTACACTACTATGAGTATAAATAGATCTAAAGTAATGTGTGTGCACTGCAGCGTGTTGCGCAGTCAAGAGCCCAGTGTTAGCTTAGCCTGGTTTTGCCAACACTGACCTTCCCGGCATGTGAACAGGTCCACTCCACACATCAAAACAGTGTTAGCTGTGAGTGTTTGTCTTTCTGCGTGCGTGTGTGTGTGTTTGTGTGTTTTATTTCACTGGGACAGGGCCAGTGTGGTGGCGAGTAGTCTCATGACAGTTGGCCTTGGCTGAGGAGGAGTATGGGAAAACAAGGAGACTCCTGTGCAGCGCAAGGTCGTCTCCATGACTACCACCTCTCAGGATTCCATCTGGGTGTCACGGAATTCCCCTCCACTGGTTGCCATGACCACAGCAGGGCCCTGGGGCACTTGTGACAGACTGAAATAATTTTAGTAGCTCTTAAACCATACACACACACACACAACCTGACAGAGAGACACATAGCCCCTCAAGTTGTCAGTTCAGCGAAGCAGGAGACTGTTTTGAGTTCCTTATTGTTATTATTATTAGTTCTGCTCTTCATTTGCGACACAGCTGCCAAGAAATCTGTCAGTTAAAACAAAGGTAGTGAGAGTGAGGGGGGGGGGGGGGGGGGGGGTTGGATAATTCAATATCAGCTCTTCCTGTCATTGTGAAGCAGAATTCACCAAACGTTGAATGGTTCACCCACTAATGGGGAACGTGAGCTGTTTAGGTCGTCGTGAGACATGTTAGTTTTACCCTACAGATGATGTATTGTTGCAGTGGTCATCCAGTCCAGTGGTATATGGTCTCTTCCTCCTCATCTCACACACCCACTGCAGCTCAGTGCAGAGCTTGTGTTTGAGCCTCTTGCAGAGAATCAGGAATCAGAATCAGATCTGGATTAATGAAGTGAGAACTTGGTTCTAGATTAATGAAGGGAATTAGTTCACACACAGAACTTGGTTCTAGATTAATGAAGTGAATTAGTTCACACACAGAATTTTGTTCTAGATTAGTAAAGTGAGCTAGTTCACACACAGGATTTGGTTCTAGATTAATAAAGTGAGCTAGTTCACACACGGGTTTTGGTTCTAGATTAATGAAGTGAATTAGTTCACACACATAATTTGGTTCTGGCTGATGGTGGAACTCCAGCAGAACAGACAACATATTCACATGTAAACATAAACATAACAAAACAATTACACAGTGCTGTTTTTTAGATACACGTCATGGTGTGTCATGGTGTGTTTGTGTCGTAGTGTTCTCAGGATGAAGATTGATATGGCGTTAGCAGGATGAAGATGACTATGGTGTGTTTGTGCTATGGCATTATCAGGATTGGCCTTGGGGGCTCTAGGCCCGCTGATAGCCTGCAGCTATAGCCTCTGTGGTGGGGAGCTGATGGCATCTGCTGAGCCTCTGGCTGTGGCTGTGGATCAGTGCACGCTGCTTACATGAGCACAGCTCTCTCTCCAGGGACACCATGGGAGGAGTGGGATCCACAGCTACTCAACAAATATGGAAATACGAGCATATGGGGAGATTTGTAGGCAAATAAATGTTGACACACACACACACACCTGACATGCTTGTTTGTCTTAGCAAAGCTCTGATATGGAAAGTCTGTGGAACTCCTTATCTTAAAGACTTCCCTAATGGGTTTGTGTGTGCGTGTGTGTGTGTGTGTGTGTGTGTGTGTACACTGTGTATGCTGTAGGTAGTAGACAAAGCTCTGTGGAACTGTTGTGTTACTGTTGTGTCACATCATCTCTTACCTCTGGGTGTGTGTGTGTGTGTGTGTGTGTGTGTGTGTGTGTGTGTGTGTTTCTTTGTGTTTTTGTTTGCCTTGGGTTGTGTTTACATGAGCATTCCTCTAGTACAAATATAGTATAGTGTGTGTGTGTGTGTGTGTGTGTGTGTGTGTGTGTGTCCGTGGCAATCAATAGTACACTGGCTGCACCTCAGCTGACACCAAGTAGCAAATGGAAAATAAAATGTTGAAAGACTGCAGGCTACTCACTAGTTCACTCTGCTGTGGAAGAAATACATCCTGTTAGGGACACACACACCACACACACACACACACACACACACACACACACACACACACACACACACACACACACCACAAATATGGCATAGTGTCTGTGGTGTGTGTGTGTGTGTGTGTGTGTGTGTGTGTGTGTGTGTGTGTGTGTGTGTGTGTGTGTGTGTGTGTGTGTGTGTGTGTAATAAAAGCAATACATGAGCCAGAATAATTCCCTTTGAGGAAGCTTGGGAGAGAGTAATCCAAGCAAGTCAAGATGAAAAACCTGTGACATTAATAACAAGGGGGGGGGTGTTCACAAACTGACCTTGTTGTGTATAGAAGTAAGGTGGAAAGAAAGTTTAGAGAGAGAGGAGAGAGAGGAGAGGAGAGAGAGAGAGAGAGAGAGAAAAGAAGAGTATAGGGATGGGTCATTGATTATCCTTTCTCGCTTCTTTCGCATTTCAACTAGTGCCACTTGCATCAGACCAGAACGGCAGTCTCACAGGGAAGTGAACACACACACACACACACACACACACACACACACACACACACACACACACACACACACTGTGGAATATCTAAATCTAGAACATTGTGCATTACTGTCACACTAAGTCAGACTGCACATAACTAAACCCAAAGACAGAGTGTGTGTGTGTGTTTTAGTATATAGTTTCTCAGTTGGATCCTGTAGGTTTATATTTTATTTTCAGTCCTGACTATGAATAGGTTTGGCACACACACACACACACACACACACACACACACACACACACACACACACACACACACACACACACACAGAGAGAGAGAGAGAGAAAGAAAGACGTGAATGTAAATGAGAATGGACGCATACTTTGGGAGAGGAAAGCTGGGGGTTTATTTTAAGAGTGTGGATAGAGAGGGAATAAAGGACGACCAAATCAAACAGGAATAGAATAGACGCCCCGACTTACCACGGTCACCCACTGGACCTCTTCCTTCCGTCTATCTGTCCTTTAACATAATGACCACACACAAACATTACTACATTAGTACACCGACACACACGACATTACATCATCACACCAACACACACACACACACACACACACACACACACACACACACACAGATATTATATGGGCAAATATGCACACTCCCACTGTTACCACACACACACACACACACACACAGATATTATATGGGCAAATATGCACACTCCCAGTTACCACACACACACACACACACACACACTTTAGATATTATGTTTCATCTCATATGAGCCCTGTGCTGTATGACTGAGCTTGACAGTAATGCACAATGTTCTAGCGCCTCATATTAGTCTGGAAATAGAATGGATGGTGTGTGAGATATTGTCTCTATATGAGCTGTGCGTGTGTGTGTTTAATACTGACAGAAAGAAATAAAATGATTCTATGAAGAAAAAGAAGAAGACTGGGGAGGCTGAGAGGGCAAAGTGTTGTACAGCCATGTATTAGTGTGTGTGTGTGTGTGTGTGTGTGTGGTAACAATAGATCCAGAGCAACTGTATTTCTCCTGAAATCACTAAAAATGATGGAAAATGCTGTTTCAGGGTTCCTCTCTACAGACTGTCCTCCCTCACCTTCTGTGTTCCGGTTCTCACTGTCCTCCCTCACCTTCTGTGTTCCGGTTCTCACTGGCCTCCCTCACCTTCTGCGTTCCGGTTCTCACTGGCCTCCCTCACCTTCTGTGTTCCGGGTTCTGGTTCTCACTCTCCTCCCTCACTTTATGTGTTGCGGTTACAGTTCTCGCTGTCCTCTCTAACCTGCGTTGTGTTGAACCTGCGTGATTCAGCCCTGCACACGCCCGGACTCGAACCCGCGAACAGCAGCACCTCGGATCGGGAGGCGAGCGCGCTAACAATTGAGCCAATAGCCCGGGCTACTGGCTCGCATGCCAGCAGCACTCTTGAGGCGTCGGGGAGTGAGGTTTACCAACGTTCCACAAGCACAGCTAAGCTAGCTGGCATCCGTTACACCTCTACATTCCGGTTCTATCCTTTCTAACCCTTTGTACACCTTTACAAGCGGTCATCTCCAAGCCTCAGCGCATCCTCTGATTGGCTGGTAGGCGGTTGAGGCAGAGCTCACTCCTGGACGTGTTCTGGGAAGGCTTTGATGAACATGTGCCTCACCATGTCCGTCTTATGTCCGTCCGTCTTAATACTCTGTCCTGCCTTCTTGCCTGTACTCCACCCCCCCACCCCATGGTTTTGAAAATCAATAAAAAAGAAAGGCTTTGATGGTCAAGCCGAGCGCAAACGGTCTGTGAGTTGCAGCTTGTCTGTAGGGGGGAATATGAGAGAGAGTGAGTTCAACTGCGTGCATGCGTGTCTGTGTGTGTGTGTCTGTTGTGTGTGTGTTTGTGTGTGTGTGTTGGTGGTGTGTCGGTCTCTTTGACTCGTTCTCCGTGCTCTACAAATCACTTTTCTCCCTTTGGGGACCAACAGGGACGGTCATGGCCGCCCGTGTGAGTGGACCGCTTCAGATAAGCTGAGCTGACGTGAGGCGCTTTCAGACACACGTCCAGCTCGGCCTGACAGGCCTGCGTGGCGGCCGGCACTTGAAGACGTCTCCCCGCAGATGAGTCGCTTTGCTCAGACAGCCAGAAAATCTCCTAGCAGGAGCGGAGAGAGGAGAGGGGGAGGGAGGAGAGGGGGAAGAGGGGGAGAGGGGAGGGAGAGAGGAGAGGGAGAGAGAGAGAGAGAGGAGAGAGAGGAGAGAGAGGAGAGGGGGAGGGAGGAGAGGAGAGGGAGAGGGAGGAGAGGGAGAGAGGAGAGGAGAGGGGAAGGGAGGAGAGAGGGGGGAGGGGGAGGGATAGAGGAGAGGGGGAAAGAGGAGAGGGGGAGAGGAGAGGGGGAGAGGAGAGGGGAGAGAGGAGAGGAGAGGGGAAGGGAGGAGAGAGAAGGAGGGAGAGGGAGAAAGAGCGTCACAGAGTCTGTTGGGCTCTTATGCGCAGTTTCATCCTGGCTATAAACACATCTCTTCATCTTAGTGTTTGGCTGAAAGCCTGCTCCTTCTACACACACACACACACACACACACACACACACACACACACACACACTCAGATCTCTTAAACTCTCATGTTCTTGCCTGAAAGCAGTGTGTTGGTGTCTGACTGTTTACTCACACACACACACACACACACACACACACACACACACACACACACACACACACACACATACTGTACACACACACATACCCTCTTTAACTTCTCTGTTAGTGATGTGGTAGCGGTGTTTGTTTGTGTGGATCCTGCCCAATGAGAGCTTTAAACTGCAGCACTGTGGCTGTGCAGCACTTCCTCAGACACACCCATCAGTGTGTCCTCCGCTGGCCCTGCTGTCCGCTCGGATGGCGATGATGATGTTTGAACATCGGGTCATCTCTGCCGACCCAGGCAATGAGCTCTGGGGTTTCTCAACAGCGGGCGTTTCCTCCTGGGGGGGTCATTTTTATGCAACTGCTTAAGTAGCCGCTGCCGCTGGAGGTGTTGTAGACGTGCGTACAACCTCAACGGCGCCCTCTGCTGTTCGGCAGTGCTGTGTTTACCACATGTGAATGGGCCACAGAGACCGGGAAGTCCCCTCTCAGCCCTGGCTCAGAGACACACCCTCTAGAGGTTGGGGAGGAGAGGAAGGTCCTTGATGTCTTGGCTAGCAGAGACACGCAGGGGTTCGGTGCAGGGGTTGACCACAGGAGTTCACCACGGATTGACCAGGCTACTCTGGTCTCGGGTCTGGGGTTCAGCGGCTACTCTGGGTCTCTGCTCGGAACTAAAGACTTCATTGGTGTGAGGGCCACGGATGGAACATGTTTGTGCTGCAGAAATGCCGACTAAAAAGGGTTGTGCAATTAATCGAATTTTAATTAATTGAATCAATTCAATTAATCGAATTTCAATTGCATGTTATGACGTCCAATGATTATGAAAACAACATTATCGAGATAATACTATTATTTTGTCATATTATTTTGCAACTCATTTTGTTATGAGTTATAAATCAGCTATAAACCAGCACAGCTCTTTGCTTTACAATGGCAACTGTGATCTACATGTGTACATATTTACATTTATTTCAAAACAAATTTTAGGCTATTCAGTTGAATTTGTTGGAATATTTTAGAAAATGGATTATGTTTTTAAAATCATTGTGTAATCATGTGTTAAATAATCGTGATCTCAATGTTGAACAAAATAACCATTATTAACCATAATGTTCCCTAATAAAGAGATTAGTGCTTAGTTTTGACATCTTTAGCGTCTTTGACCCCACATCTGGCATGGAACTGCTGGATATGTGACTCAGTCCTCCTCTGCACTGATTTGTAGTTTTCTGTTTTCTGTCTAGACCCAGTCCCAGTGAAGTGCCCTGACATCATGGATTAATTATATCTTGGCCTGTTACCCGTCGCTCATAAACTCATGTGCTGATGAAGGGAAGTGGGAGGGTATTTATGGCACAGGCGCTCAGAAATGCTCCAAGATATGAATACAGGTCAGACATGACGGCTCCCCTTTAAACAGGAACGCTGTGCTGAAGACGTTTGAGGCAGACGGTTTCAACCAGGAAGTACTTTACTTTAGCCTCCTACTCATCACACTTCTAATCGTCAATCATCCTCTTTCCCCCCCCCCCTCTCTCTCTCTTTCTTTCTTTATTTCTCTCTCTCTCTATCTCTTTCTCTCTCTCCCCTTCTCCTGCTCTCCCTTTGTCACTCTCCTCTCTCTCCCCCCCTTCTCTCTCTCTCTCTCTCTCTCTTTCTTTCTTTCTTTCTTTATTTCTTTCTTTCTTTCTTTCTCTCGCTCTCTTTCTCTCTCTCTCCCCCCTTCTCTCTCTCTCTCTCCTCTTCTCTCTCTCTCTCTCTCTCTCTCCCTCTCTCTTTCTTTCTTTCT
>NC_055969.1:22701247-22713747 GCF_018492685.1 Alosa sapidissima
ATGAGCCATCTACCTCCTTGAACTCTTTAAGAAGTTGCCGTGGCAATGGAGGTGGAGATGGGATCCGTCATTCCTTGATTGACAGCAGTGTAGCATTTTGGCTCACTTTCTGTGTCTCTTCAGAGCTTCCTATGTGCCAAGGTGCACAATGGAAGATGTAGTATTGTCTGGTCTGGATAATTTTCTATTTGGAGACTTCCTGAAGGCCTTGATGAAGTTGGCAGTGTGGATGGGATTTGTAGTTCTTAGGAATGATTCACAGCCTGACTCCCTTCCTGATTTTATTTGCAGGACTTCCTGACAGACCTGATGATGTCAGAGGTGGACAGGTGTGGCGAGAACGAACACCTGATCTTCAGAGAGAACACACTTGGCACCAAAGCCATCGAGGAGTACCTCAAACTAGTGGGACAGAAATACCTACAGGATGCACTGGGTAAGGAAAACACACACACACACACACACACACACACACACACACACACACACACACACACACACACACACACAAATACACACACACCTGCCACTACCATCCTCAGTGAGAGCTCATAGTCAGGTTTGCTCTTCTAAGATGAACCGGGTGTGTATAACTGCATCAGCCAAGCACAGTGCTCCATTTCTCACACATACACACACACTCATGCTACACACACACACACACACACACACACAACCAAGGCTTATCAGTAGGAAAAATACCCTCTTGAATTTTATGCCTGTTCCCTTAGTCACAAGCCATCTGAAATTTTGTGTGTGTGTTTGTGTGCGTGCGTGCATGTAACTAAGCAAGAGAGTGTATCTTTCTCTCAGGGCCCTGTTAAAAATATATTCAGTGATGGGGTGAATAATTGATGGGTGTTTTTC
Organism: Alosa sapidissima; assembly: GCF_018492685.1. Taxonomy (NCBI): domain Eukaryota; kingdom Metazoa; phylum Chordata; class Actinopteri; order Clupeiformes; family Clupeidae; genus Alosa; species Alosa sapidissima. The sequence continues at coordinate 22,702,115 of NC_055969.1, forward strand.
TTAGATTAACGGTGTTTGAAGAAGTCCTGCATTATTTAATGTGTCACTCCTCAAGATGGACTGCCAATGTGCTGTCCCATTTAGTGCAAGGACTGATGTGTGTGTGTGTGTGTGTGTGTGTGTGTGTGTGTGGGATGGGGGGGGTTGTGTGTATGTGTGTGGGTGTATGACATACTATGTCCGATAATGTATGATGTTATATGAGCTCATTGAAAGAGTGCTAGTAGGTAGCCACTGGACCAAGCCATAGCTAGTGGTGACTAATGGCCTATGCTATATTCCATTAGCTGGTTGAGACTGAGGGTCTATGCTAAATCCCATTAGCTGGTTGAGACTGAGGGTCTATGCTAGATCCCATTAGCTGGTTGAGACTGAGAGTCTATGCTAGATCCCATTAGCTGCTTTAGACTGAGGGTCTATGCTAGATCCCATAAGCTGGTTGATACTGGGCCTATGTGAGATCCCATTGGTTAGCAGAAGTGCTCCCCCTGCTGTTTACTGGGGAATGTGGTTTATGTTAGTCTTCTCTCAAGTCCACCAGGTTTTAAATGGAAACACTTATACACACACATACTGAATGTAGATAGATAGATAGATAGATAGATAGATAGATAGATAGATAGATAGATAGATAGATAGATAGATAGGTACTTTATTGATCCCCAAGGGGAAATTCAAGAATGTGCACACTTACTGTACACATACTCACACTCACTAACACTCACTTACACACATGCACACACATACTCTCTGTAAAGACCTCTTGTGTTCACCACTGAATTAAAAACAGTGTCTCACCAAATCAAATTACACACACACAGGAAACCCACAATCAGAACACTCCAGAGACCACACACACACACACACACACACACACACACACACACACACACACACACACACACCGCGGTCGGCTGGCCAGCAAGTTGACTGTTTTTCTCTTTCTTCTTTTTTCTGTTGCTCAAATCTCTATCCATCTCTTCTCTACTTTACCCCTCCACACACACACACACACACACACACACACACACACACACACACACACACACACACACACACACACACACACACACACACACACATTCCCTCCTCTCTCTTTTACTGGTCTCCAGGTGAGTTTATAAAGGCTCTGTATGAGTCGGATGAGAACTGTGAGGTGGACGCCTCCAAGTGTTCGGCGGGGGACCTGGGGGAACACCAGAGCAACCTGAAGATGTGCTGTGAGCTGGCCTTCTGCAAGATCATCAACTCCTACTGGTACACACACTCTCACACACACACACACACACACACACACACACACAGACACTCACACTCACACAGATCGTCAATTCCTACTGGTACACTCACACACACACTCACAGATCATCAGCTTCTACTGGTACACACACACACACACACACACACACACACACAGAAGATTAAAACACATTTAGTTACACACTACTTATGACACACATATACTGTTGTCACAGACACAATAGCACAGAGCTATGATATTAGTGAATGAACTGTCACAGATGTCACATGCTACTCATCTCTGATTGGTCACTTGTCTGTTTGATCCCGCCCCCTGGCAGTGTGTTTCCACGGGAGCTGAAGGAGGTGTTTGCGTCGTGGCGACTGGAGTGCGGTAACCGGGGGCGACCGGACATCAGCGAGCGTCTGATCAGCGCGTCGCTCTTCCTGCGTTTCCTGTGTCCGGCCATCATGTCGCCGTCGCTCTTCAACCTGACGCAGGAGTACCCCGATGACCGCACTGCCCGCACACTCACGCTCATCGCCAAGGTCACGCAGAACCTCGCCAACTTCACCAAGTGAGTGTCTTGTGTGTGTGTGTGTGTGTGTGTGTGTGTGTGCGTGTGTGCGTGTGTGCGTGTGTGTGCGGTGAGTGAGTAGCTTCTGTGTGACTGGCACATGCATTAGTGTCTGTGTGTATGTGTGTGTGCGCAACTCTAAAGCTGAATTGAAATTTTGACATGTCACTTATCAGATATTCACACTCACTCTCCCTCCTCCTCCTTCTCTCTCTCTTTCTCTCTCTCTCTCTATCTCTGTCTCTCTCCCTCCGTCCCTCAGGTTTGGTAATAAGGAGGAGTACATGTCCTTCATGAACCAGTTCCTGGAGCACGAGTGGACCAACATGCAGCGCTTCCTGCTGGAGATCTCCAACCCTGAGACCATCTCCAACACGGCCGGCTTTGAGGGCTACATCGACCTCGGCCGAGAGCTGTCCACCCTGCACTCACTGCTCGCAGAGGTCGTCTCACAGATGGACCAGGTGTGTGTGTGTGTGTGTGTGTGTGTGTGTGTGTGTGTGTGTGCACTTGATTGTATCTTTGTCGTCATCCAACTGTCCACACACAATGTGGACAGTTGGATGACAGGACAAAAAGACTGAACCAAGGCACTCTTCTTCGTATAGAAAAACTTTATTCTATATTTAAAGTTCATAATAGAACAGATACAATTTTGCCAACATGTTTTGGGCAACATGGCCTTCATCAGGGCAACATACCCTTCATCAGGGCAACATACCCTTCATCAGGGCAACATACCCTTCATCAGGGCAACATACCCTTCATCAGGGCAACATGGCCTTCATCAGGGCAACATACCCTTCATCAGGGCAACATGGCCTTCATCAGGGCAATATACCCTTCATCAGGGCAACATGGCCTTCATCAGGGCAACATGGCCTTCATCAGGGCAACATACCCTTCATCAGGGCAACATGGCCTTCATCAGGGCAACATACCCTTCATCAGGGCAATATGGCCTTCATCAGGGCAACATGGCCTTCATCAGGGCAACATACCCTTCATCAGGGCAATATGGCCTTCATCAGGGCAACATGGCCGCCATCCTCACACAACTTCCAGACTTACACAGCTGTCAGTTGTCCCATGTGCAGAAACAGCTCTCACTCTCCATCTCAAATGAGCTTCTAGAGGTCACCTTCCAGTGTTCCCAGACACTCCAACACCTCTCAGAACGAGACAGGACTGGAAATGAAGTGTGAGTTAAAAGCCGGCTCTCCATCAGAGGCACTAAGCTTCTCTGTGAACGCAGATGTAGCGCGGCGTCTCTTAGGCCGCTGCACTGTGTGGAGCTCTCCGCTGGGACCTGCTCAGGCGGTTTGATGAAGGCTCTTTGAGTTGCGCTGCCTTATGTAAGAGTTGCACACACACGCGCACACACACACACACACACACGCACGCACACACACGAGATCTCCTCCTGCCTGCTCTCGCTTGTCACATTCACACGCTCACTATGCTCAATAATGCAGACATCTACACACACACATGCACGCATCCACGCATACAGTACACACAGACACACACACATACATACACACACACACACACACACACACACAGACAGATGTGGTAGAGACACACAGACACGCAGCTCAATCTAACACACACACAAACTCACACAGATGTGGTGGAGAAGCCCAGCTCAATCTAACACACACACACACACACACACACACACACACACACACACACACACACAGACACACAGACGTGGTGGAGACACACAGCTCAATCTAACACACACACACACACACACACACACACACACACACACACACACAGACACACACAGATGTGGTGGAGACACACAGCTCAATCTAACACACACACACACACACACACACACACACACACACAGACACACAGACGTGGTGGAGACACACAGCTCAATCTAACACACACACACACACACACACACACACACACACACACACACACACAGACACACACAGATGTGGTGGAGACACACAGCTCAATTTAACACACACACACACACACACAGATGTGGTGGAGACACACAGCTCAATCTAACACACACACACACACACACACAGACACACACAGATGTGGTGGAGACACACAGCTCAATCTAACACACACACACACACACACACACACACACACACACACACACACACACACACAGATGTGGTGGAGACACACAGCTCAATCTAACACACACACACACACACACACAGACACACACAGATGTGGTGGAGACACACAGCTCAATCTAACACACACACACACACACACACACACACACAGACACACACAGATGTGGTGGAGACACACAGCTCAATCTAACACACACACACACACACACACACACAGACGTTGTGGATACACTCAGATGGGTCTTATTTCTGTAGGAGTTGGTGCAGTGCAAACGTGCTCAGGGTACCGAACTCATCAGTCCCGAGAAATAATTCACCATCGGGAAAGACTGGAGAAGCTGTTGGTTCTGTCTTTCATTTTCCATCAGCGATGGCTCTCCAGGTATGAATAAGGCACCAGATATCTGGGAATGCTGTTGTTTTTTTCATCAGCGTTACCGCTCCCTGCATTAATACACCATCAGATGGCCAAAGAAGCTCCTGTTTGTTTCATTACTGATGACTCTCGATGGATCAGCCAGCCATTTGATGGCTGAGAACACTGTTGTTTATTTCATCAGTGTTAGCTCTGGGTGGATGAATAAACCATCCGATGGCTGGTGGGAGGCTGTTGTTTATTTCATCAGTGGATAAATAAGACATTCCATGTTTACATAATGGAACAGCCTGTCAGCAGAGCTGCACAGGAACACAGGAAGTGCATCTATCCTGCTGTTAGCTCGGATAGCACCAGCCAGCAGAGAGAGAGCCTAGATTTAAACTCATCTATAATCCAGATATCTACTGGCACGCAGTGGTGTGTGTGTGTGTGTATGTGTGTACGTGTGAGGGTGACTGTTTTAGTCACGCACTTGTCTGTATGTGTGTACGTGTGTGTGTGTGTGTATTTATGCATTTATGCCTGCAGTGACATAATTAATGGAATGTTCTAGAAGTGAGACAGAAACTCATTCCCTGAGCTCCCCTCACAGGGTGGCATCACAGCAGGAGTCCTGCCAGCGCTGCACCAGCCACCCACTGCACACACACACACACACACACACACACACACACACACACACACACACACACACACACACACACAGACAGACAGACAGACAGACAGACAGACAGACAGACATCCATCCATCCATCCATCCATCCATCACCCAACCAACCAATCAGACATGAGCGGGAAAGCTAACCCTCCCTCCCTACACACACACACACTCACACACACACGCACGTTCAGCTCCATCATCCATGAGCACGCACCAACACACACCTCTTTAACTCACTACATAAATAAACACATACATAGGTAAATAAATGGAGGTCCCAGCAGTGACAGAGCTAGAGTAATATGTAAGCAAACTTCTAATCAAATTAGGCAAACAAGTACGCAAACAAACAACAAAACAAACCAAAAATCCATTGTCTGTCTTATCACAAGGCCTGTCATCTCCTCTTGTCTCCTAGGTGACAGGCTTCAAACTTTAATGAGTTTTCTCTCAGAGCGACCTGCCAAGTTCAACCTGCTCTGACACATCAGTGTGCCGGGTGCTGAATTAACAAGGTGGTGTCAATCAGAGAAATGTCTCCACAGATGTGTGTGTGTGTGTGTGTGTGTCTGTGTGTGTATGTGGCCACAAACAGCTGCTGCATCTCCCCTGGAGCTAGATCTAGCTTGGATGTGTTTCAGTGTTGGCTCCTATAAACTGATGTTAAGCTGTGAAGCTGATGCCATGCTGTATCATTTATGACCATAGACCACTGTTAGTGTGCTGGCATATCATGACCATAGACCACTGTTAGTTTGCTGGCATATGATATGACCATAGACCACTGTTAGTGTGCTGGCATATCATGACCATAGACCACTGTTAGTTTGCTGGCATATGATATGACCATAGACCACTGTTAGTGTGCTGGCATATCATGACCATAGACCACTGTTAGTTTGCTGGCATATCATGACCATAGACCACTGTTAGTTTGCTGGCATATGATATGACCATAGACCACTGTTAGTGTGCTGGCATATCATGATCATAGACCACTGTTAGTGTGCTGGCATATATGACATGACCATAGACCACTGTTAGTGTGCTGGCATATATGACATGACCATAGACCACTGTTAGTGTGCTGGCATATGATATGACCATAGACCACTGTTAGTGTGCTGGCATATGATATGACCATAGACCACTGTTAGTGTGCTGGCATATCATGATCATAGACCACTGTTAGTGTGCTGGCATATGATATGACCATAGACCACTGTTAGTGTGCTGGCATATCATGACCATAGACCACTGTTAGTGTGCTGGCATATGATATGATCTTCTAAAACTGATAGTTCCGATCCTTGATTGTGATTGGCTGAATCACGTTCGATGTCGTTGTAAAATCCAGCACAAACATACACCTTCTCCGCTAGCACGTCATGCCTAACAACGCCCCTTAGCTGTTGTAGAATCAGCGTAACCTACGGCCTCTCAGGGCTTATTGCTTAAATAGACCACTGGCCCATGGTAGTGCCATCTTAGTATCTCAATTATAAGTCAATGTAAAGCTGTTACTATGGTGACGTCTTAGTATCTTATCTATAAGTCAATGTGAAGCAGTTAGCATGATGAGATCTTGGTATCTTATTATAAGTCAATGTGAAGCAGTTAGTATGATGATATCTTGGTATCTTTTTATACAAGTATACGTATAAGTATATATAGTCTTTTGATCCCGTGAGGGAAATTTGGTCTCTGCATTTATCCCAATCCGTGAATTAGTGAAACACACTCAGCACACAGTGAACACACAGTGAGGTGAAGCACACACTAGTCCCGGCGCAGTGGGCTGTCTGCAACAACAGCGGCGCTCGGGGAGCAGTGAGGGGTTAGGTGCCTTGCTCAAGGGCACTTCAGCCGTGGCCTACTGGTCGGGGTTCAAACCGGCAACCCTCCGGTTACAAGTCTGAAGCGCTAACCAGTAGGCCACGGCTGCCCCAAATACAGTAAGTCAATGTGAAGCAGTTAGTACTGTATGATGAGATCTTGGTATCTTATTAATTCAATGTGAAGCAGTTAGTATAATGAGATCTTGGTATCTTATTATACAGTAAGTCAATGTGAAGCAGTTAGTATGATGATATCTCGGTGGTGCCGACGCAATGCAGTCATCCTCTGTGGCAGTCAGTGTCAGTGTGTATAAGAGTGCAGCTGCCGGGGAGCAGGTGTGACCCCAAATAAAGGGGATCATTATTGTAGTGCTGGCGTGTGTGAGGCATCCAGCAGGAATGGGTCCTGTCATCTCCCATCTGTGAGCCCAGAATGGCTGTGTTCCTGTTCACTCCTGTAGTACACACACACACACACACACACACACACACACACACACACACACACACACACACACACACATATACACACACACACACATACACACACACACACACACACACACACACACACACACACACACACACACACACACACACACATATACACACACACACACATACACACACACACACACACACACACACATATACACACACACACACACACACACATACACACATATATACACACACACACACACACACACACACACACACACACACACACACACACACACACACATATATACACTCACACACACACTCTCACATACATACACACACACACATACACACATACACTCACACATACACACACACTCACATACACACACACACACACACACACAGTAACGCGGGGATCTAAACACACTCTTGTAAGAACACGGTACTGCTGGAATCTAAACACACTCTACTAAGAATACAGTAGCACTGGAATCTAAACACACACACCTGTAATGCTGGAATCTAGACACAACAACAAGTTGAATTTGTAGTGCTTCATCAAGGCAACCAAAGTGCTTTACACACACACACACCTGCAGGAATACAGTTACTCCCGAGTCTAAAGTGTGATCTACCCACTGCCACTCATGTACAGTCGTGGCCTACTGGTTAGGGCGTCAGGCGTCGGGCATCACTGAGCGCTGACCCAACAACACTGCCCACGTAGCAGTGTCGTGGAGCGCCGCGGACGATGAGTCACCCGTCCGCTGGTCAGGCAGGGCATCTGGGGCAACAGAATTAGCCCCGGGGGGTACAGAGGGGGGGTTAGATGTTTCCCTTTACAGTGCTGGTCACTTTCACCATCCACTTGGAGACTGGACACTGGAGACTTTATATATAGAGAGACACTGTGGTCTGAAGATGGTGTTGTAAAATGGGGACACTGTTAGTCCAGGGGGGGAAAGTTGTGATGTCATAACATTGGGACAGGGTTAGCCCTGGGGTGAAAGTCATGTCCTGTTTTGAAGCGTTGCTATTCCTCTGCCTGGTTTCTGAGCAGAGGAGAGATGCTCTGCTGATGAAGTCATAAAAGGTGGACAGAATTAACCCAAGGGCAGGCAGTGGATATGAAGGGTTGGTCACTTCTGCTGACCATAAACCACAGGGGAGAGACTACATAGAGAAGCATTGTTGTGTGTCCTGTCATCAAACTGGGACATCATTTGGTTGGAGGGAAGCACATACAGTATGTCACTAACAACCAAATAAAAATACAACTCCTGTCTCCTACACATTGTGTCATAAAAGTAGGAGACTATTGGTTGACCCTGTTGTCATGTGACTGTTGGGTTAGTTATGTGAACTTTGACCTCTGCCCTAGACTTCAGCCTCAAAGCTCGGCCCATTACCCAGAATCCTCCGGGACGTGCACACAGCGCTGACCAATCCAGCGGGTGTTCAGATGATGGCACCGCCCGAACGCATGCCCTCTCCTCCCGCCCCCAGCTGCAGTATCTCCACCGGCCTCCAGAAGATGGTCATCGACAGCGACCTATCAGGGTAAGGCTTCACCACACGGCAGCCAATCAGAACACAGTATGTTCTCACAGCATCAAATCAAACCACATTGTGTTTTTGCAATTCTGATGATTGATCAGTAGGGTAGCGTTTCTTGGTTTTTTAAGCCCCCAACGTTGTCTTGAAGGCAGCGCTGCCTGGAAGGCGCTAGGGTTAGGCATGGGTTAAGGTTAGGATTAGGGTTAGGATAAGGCACATTTAAGTCAACGGTGCCAGCGATTCCTGGAAGACGACGTTGGGGGCTTAAATCACCATCGAGCATAGGTAACAGAGAAGTAAGTGAGATAAATCAGACTTTTGCTGTTTTTGGAGCACATGTTTGGCATGGACTCAGGAATCTCAGAGGGGTCTCTTGATGATAAATGTGTGTGGAATCAGCAAGTCCCCTAACAGCAACACAAAGCTGTGTCCACACAGCAAACTAATCCTGCATGATGTGGTTACTTGGCAACAAGTCCCAGCAAAGTATTGTTATCAACTGAAGAAGGGAAAGAGTGGGAGGTGTGATCAGACAGTCTTCAGTAGCCATCTTCTCCTCTTGTCCATCAACACTTGTACAGAACTTATGCTGGCCTGAGTTCTAGAATTCTCTTAGAAGTCAGGTGACCCAGCAGAGGTGCTTCTGGCCCAACAATGACTCGGCAGAATGGGATGCAGAGGTTAATAGACACCAAAAAATGTGACCTGCCCTTAAAAAATGCTGTCTCATCCCCACTGCAGTGGAGTTATCTCAGAGTATTGATTCACGATTGTGGTCCAACACCTCACTCCATTCTATTGCTTTCTGTATTATCGGCTAATTCTGTTCCAGTGCTGGTGTTGTTAGATCAGCTAAGGGCCTCTCTTGTCCTTATCAGACTGGTGGGTGTGGGGGCTGATGGGAAATGCAGTCCCTGGAGCTCATTCCCAGGCCTTATCAGCCTGGTTTCAGCCCAAAATCTCGGCAGAGGCACTCTAAGTGTGTGCAGAGAGAGAGAGACGGGCAAACTCCCAGAGCTTAATAACGACCTCGAGTAATGAGCTCCCCCAAACGCAAGCTGAGAGGGGGAGAAAGAGGTGGTGTGTGTGTGGGGTGTGGGGTGGGGGGGGGTGGAACAAAGAGAGAGGGAGAGAGATGGAGGGCTAGAGATAGGGGGTGGAGAGAGAGAGAGGGAGAGAGAGAGCTGGGTTAATGTCTTAGAGCAGATTAGGGAAAATGCATTAGCACTGTCTGGGTTATTAAACCAACACAATCGAGTCTGTCTGGCTCCAGTATGAGAGACCAGAGAAGGGGAGGAAGAGGAGGAGGAGGTGAAGAAGAAAGGAGAGGGTGATGAAAGAGAAAATGGGAGTGCAGAGAAAAGAAGATAAAGAGAGCAAGAGAGGTTCAGGGAGTGACCTTGCTGGCAGCAGGGATACTAACAGCACACACACACACACACACACACACACACACACACACACACACTCTCACACACACACTCTCACACACACACTCTCTCACACACACACACACACACACCAACTGTGAGAAGCATCTATACACACACACACACACACACACACACACACTCTCTCTCACACACACACACACACACACACACACACACTCTCTCTCACACACACACACACACACACACACACACACACACACACACACACACACACACACACACACACACACCAACTGTGAGAAGCATCTACACACACACACACACACACACACACACACACACACACACACACACACACACACACACACACACACAGCATGACTGTGAGAGGTAGCTGCCTCCACTGTGTATTTGCCTACTGTTCCAGACAGCTCTGTGTGTTTCTGCTGAGAGAGAGAGGGATGGAGAGAGGAGGGAGAGAGAGAGAGAGGGGGGATGGAGAGAGAGAGGGATGAAGAGAGAGGGGAGGGTAGAAAGAAAAGACTTAGAGATGGTAAAGAGCCATGAGGCTGAAACGGGGGCCGAAAGAGAGAGAAAAGAGAGAGAGATGAAATGAAAGAAATATGACTGATAAATAAATAAAGAGAAATAAGAGTCTCAAGAGCTCTCCATGTCTCGGTGGAATTATGGAGGTGGAGGAGGAGGAGGTGGTGGAAAAGAAGGAGGTGGAGGAGGAGGAGGAGATGGAGGAGGATGAGGAGGAGATGGAAGAGGAGGAGGAAGAGGAGGAGGTAGTGGTGGAGTTGGAGATTGAGAAGGAGGAGAAAGCAGCTTCTTTTTTCTCTGGGCTGCACCCCCTCCTCTTGTCTCTGTTTTAATGAGTTTGAGCTGGTGGGCCGGGACATCTCAGCCCTCCTGGAGATACGAGATGAAGTCGGCCATCACTGAGACTGACCAGGCCGCTCCTCTCCCTCCGGCTTATCTTCCCGCTCAGAACACTTCAGTGGGCACGGCAACACACACACACATACACACACACATCAGCAAAGCGAAAAATGGTTAGAATTGAAGTCAAACATAGTTAATGTTTCTGTATTTCTCTCTCTCCCTCCCTGTCTTTTTCCCTCCCTCCCTCTTCCTCTCTCTGTCCCTCTCTCTTTATATCTCCTTCATCTCCCTCAATCTCTCTCCCTCCATCCCTCCCTCCCTCCATCTCTCCCTCCCTCCTACCCTCTCTCTCTCCCTCCCTCCCCCTCCTTCCCTCCCTCCATCTCTCCCTCCCTCCTACCCTCTCTCTCTCCCTCCCTCCCTCCCTCCATCTCTCCCTCCCTCCCACCCTCTCTCTCTCCCTCCCTCCCTCCCTCCATCTCTCCCTCCCTCCTACCCTCTCTCTCTCCCTCCCTCCCCCTCCCTCCCT
>NC_055969.1:22718747-22726247 GCF_018492685.1 Alosa sapidissima
ACACACATACGCCCACACACACATATACGCCCACCCACACACACACACACCCACACACACACACACACACACACACACACACATACACACATACACCTTACGCAGAGAAAAAGGGCATAGTAGGACCCATAGAGGAAGGGTATTATCAGCAGGTATACACACATATACACACTCAGACACACACACACACACACACACACACACACACACACACACACACACACACACACACACAAAGCAACCTGAATGCCTGCTCAGGAAAAGAGACTGACAAATGGCCAGCCAGCAGAAACTGGACAATAGAGTGAAATGTGTTATTTGCATAAATATTTTTAAATATGAACTCTCTCCCTCTGTGTGTGTGTGTGTTTGTGTGTGTGTGCGCATGTGTGTATGTGTGTGCAGATTGATGTCAGTGGAAGAGGAGCTGAAAAAGGACCATTCTGACATGCAAGCAGTGATTGATTCCAAACAGAAGATTATTGACGCACAGGTGAGTGTGTGTGTGTGTGTGTGTGTGCGTACGTGCATGCATGGGCGTGTAGGTGCGGGCGTACATGTGTGTGCACATTTATTGTCACGAGAGATGAGTTATGCAAATATGCAGGGTGTTGTATGCAGACCTGTGAAAGTAAACAACACACACACACACACACACACACACACACACAGAGAGAGTGAGATGACAGTGGAATCATAAATAAATCTGTACCTACTAAATCACCCTGTTCCACCTTCCCTCTTTCTCACTTTCTCCCTGTCTTTCTCCCTTTTCTCTTTTTCTCCATGCTTTCTCTCTTCCCCCATCTCCCTCTCCATGTGTGTGTGTGTGTGTGTGCAGGAGAAGAGGATAGCGTCTCTGGACGCGGCTAACGCGCGGCTCATGAGCGCCCTCACGCAGCTGAAGGAGCGCTACAGCATGCAGACCCGCAATGGCATCAGCCCCACCAACCCCACCAAGCTACAGATCACCGAGAACGGAGAGTTCAGAAACAGCTCCAACTGTTAACCTGCTCACACACACACACACACACACACACACACACACACACACACACACTAACCCCACCATACTATAGATCACAGAGAACGGAGAATTCAGAAATAGCTCAAACGGCACACACAACACACACACCCTCACATACATACACTTAAATAAGTGCATGATCAAAACGTCATCAGTCTCACGAACTCTAAAAACTACAGATTACTGACACAGGAGGATGTAGGAATAGCACACAACAGTACACAAACACACACCACCACCACCAACAACAATAACAACAGCAGCAACTACAGCAGCAACAACCTAAAACTGCAGTTTGATTGAAAAGGGATAGTTCAAGTACAGCTTCAGAAGATCGCAGTCAAAACACATGCAGAAATCAAATACACACACACACACACACACACAGAACTTCGTGTAGATATCCACTTTTGCCAGGTGTCAGTGGACAACACTCAGACAATCTGATTGGACAGACTGCATTGGACAGACCCCATTGGACGGACATTACTGGGTGGACCGTATTGGACAGACTGCATCGTCATGTTTTGCTCGGATTCAAGAGGAGGAGCATTCGCATAGACATGCTGCTGTCACCTGGGACTGAACCACTATACAGCATAACCATAACCACACACACACACACACACACACACACACACACACACACGACACATCTGGCCGCAAACATTTTCCCTCTTCCTTCTCCTCTTTTCTCTCTTTCCCTCTATCTGTCTGTGCAATCGCTCCAAGCTCATTTGACTCTAGCGGACTCTCCTTCCGACTAAAAACAAGACGGTCATCACGTGCAATGATTCTATTTGTCCGTTTAGAGTCCAAACTGATTTGGGCTTCATTAACCAAATAGGACTTCTGACCTCTGCTAGTCTCTGGCCCAGGCCCCAAGGCAAGCCCCTTACCAATGCGACCTCCCCTTGACTCCTTGTGTGCTTTCGAGTGCACTTCTGTGTGTCTGCCTTCATAGTCTCCTCAAGTCCTCCAACTTTGTGCACTTTGCGAAAAGCTCTTCAGTATGAGAAGCCTTAAAATGAATGGATCGTCCCTCCTCAACTTTTACTTCAATCAGCAAAAAACTATTTTTTAACATAAATATACAGAAATTATATTATTATACACTACATAATTTATCCCGGAAAATAAATTACATCTGAGATATACAGCATAGTTATATATAAAATATATTACAGAATCTACAAAGCTGGTAAATGTATTGGACTGTATGCATTTGAAATCAGTCTCTTCCCAGGAAAAGAGCAGAAATGTACTTTGTGATGTTTGATGTTCACCCTGTCTGGGTGTTTCTATTTTATTTTGACTTTTAATTGTTATTTTTAATTATTTTCCTGATGGTCAAGTCCCAGGTCACTGCTTCATGTGCACTTAATGCTAGGACACTAGGTCCTGTGGCCTCAGGAGTGCACACTTCAGAATGAGTGCTCTTACTTGGGGGAAGGTGTAGTTTGAGCGTTCTTTGGGTCAATTTGTCTGTTATGTATGTATGTATGTATGTATGTATGTATGTATTGTTGTTTTAATTTACTTTTTAATTAATATCTCTCACCCCTTGTTTCTACTCCTGAATGTGGTCTTGTTTGCCTATGAGAGAGAGAGAGAGAACTAATAAAATAAATAATCATCTAACAAGCATTGTGGCAGTATGGCCCCCTAGGGGATGGGAGGGTGAATGTCGCTACAGCACACGCCCGTAGTGGTCTGCTGTGAAGCTCCCCCTGCCCTGGTCCCAATGCAGACTCTAAAGCCCACCAAGGACCCTAGAGATAGATTGCTATCTCAAGTTGAAAACCCATCACTCCTTCCACACTCTTTCTGTTCTTTTCTTCTCCTCCTCCTTTACCTTGCCTTCACCCCTCTCTCATTTTCTTAAAGACTGTGGATGCTCAGCCTTCAATGTACCCAACACTGATGTGAGTTTGCCACATTGGATGTCCAGAAGTCCACTCAAAACCCAAACGCTGACGTGGTTTTGCCAAGTTGCCCCCATCCCTGCCTCCTGTGTTCTCACGTGTCCGCAAGACATTTCAGCATTTTTACTTTGTATATTTTTGTATTGTATTTTTTTTTTATTATTATTGTTAATACGTACAAAACAATCAGCCAGACAGAGAACCAGTGGACAAGTGCATGCCTGTTGGTCAGCTTGCAGTGAGCAGCTGACCGCACTGTTGCCATTTGAATTCCCCTGTTGCCAGTGAGGACAGTGTGTGTGTGTGTGTATCAGGAGAGTTTTTGCAGAGGCAGACCTGTAAACATGTGTGTGTGTGTGTGTGTGTGTGTCATCAGGAGAGTTTTTGCAGAGGCAGACCTGTAAACATGTGTGTGTGTGTGTGTGTTTATTTCAGTGCAAAGGGGTTCTGAGTACATGTGTAAATATGAATAAATATGTCTGTGCTATTTCCTTTGTAGTAGCCGACACTGGAAGGGTTGGCCCGCATTCTTAGCTAGATGCTCGGCCAGAGCGGTCCAGCCCAGCGCGGCTCCTGAGTCCAGCCCAGCGCGGCTCCTGAGTCCAGCCCAGTCCTCTTTTGGGTGTCCACTGGGTCAGGCCAGGGGGCTGCAGCAGTCCGCAGGCGACTGGGTTCTGATGGTTCTGTTTGTAAATGTACTCCAACACTGAGTGCCACTGTAGCCGAGACCGACCCAGGTGGCTGGACCCAGTCCGGTTTGGAGTCGGTTTCGATTTCTCTGGGGGCACTTTTAATGTAAATAGCCCTGTTTTTGTTTGTTTATTTTTGCCTTTTTTGTATATCTTTGACTTTAGTGCTGGTGGTGTAGGACACTCAAACCCAGTAAACATCTGTTGTTGTTTTGTTTTGTTTGATTGTTTTCCTGCCACTGTTGGATACAACATTCAGTTTTCTCTTGGAGCAGCCGAGCCTGACTCGGACAGACACAGAGTAAGACAGGGCAACGAGGGTGGAGAGTGGCCAGTCATGCAGTGAACTCGACATGAGATGATGTCAGCCGATAAACAGAAGCACAAAGCCTCGTTAAGGCTCTCCGACTGCCTCGTTAACCTCGTTAAGATCAAATGAAATCAGGTCTTGGATAAAACAATCAAACTTCGGGAAAAGATCTGGCTCAGATACACAGAGAGCAGAACATGAATGTTTCAGACTCACAGAGAGACGACTGAATGTGTCGTGTGAGAAGGAGAGGAGTCATGATTCTTTTATTATTATTATTATTATTATTATTATTATTATTATTTTTGTTCCAAAGCAGCCCTCCACCCTTTCTCTTGTAGTCTGGTCACACACTTTGATGGTTCTGTCCATTCCCAAGACTGTTGAAGAACGTGCTGATCTAGTAAACTCCATTTGGTCTGAGACCAGGTGGAAAAACAAACAAGGCCGAGAACAGCAGCATCAACACCCTGATATGGCCACACGTCTGAGACTGTAGAATGCCTGTGGAGCGCTGTGGTTGAATGTTACCTTTTGGTTCAGCTTTTTCTGATGGACATGATGAATGAGATGTGATTGTAAGCATGCGTCTCTTGAGGCTTCTTTAAAGAACGTTAGCCAAGGGCCTAAGGAACGTCGGTGGTGGAAACCCCCCCTTCCCCCGTTGACTCGTGTTGAGGCGTTCGTAGTCACCGGCTGCTCATCTTTCCAAAAACAATTCTGTTTGCACACCATGCCTTCATACGGTAATGTCACAGACTGAGAATCTAAATATATATAATAATAATTATTAAAAAGTGAGAAAATATTCATATACTGTATCTCCATGGTAATACAGACTATCCTCTACTGCAGATATAAAAGGTTAGCTTTGTCAAAAGTATGAATCTATGAATAAAGTAACAGATGTTCTATGTTTTATAATCCTTGTAGAAAATACTTTTGTATGTCTGTGGACAGTAATGTATTGGGTGGATTCCACTTCACTGGAGGATCATGACTTGCTTATTAAACAATAATGTACAGATGAGTTTGTGTCTGACAAGAAATGTGGCTGTGCAATTTATGTACATTTGCAACTAGAATGATTAAAGTTTTATTTAGCTATTTTACATTCCAGCCTCTTCTCTCTTTTCTCCGGTGTGTGTATGAGTGTGATCGTGGGATCGTGTGTGTGTGATCGTGGGAATCAGAAGTGAACTCTTCCTAAGCTTTTGTCACCATCAGAAAAATGACAGAATAAAAGAGTTAAACAAAAAAAACAAATGACAGATGAAGAAGACGCATAGACAGAAACAAATGACAGATGAAGAAGACGCATAGACAGAAACAAATGACAGATGAAGAAGACGCATAGACAGGAACAAATGACAGATGAAGAAGACATAGAAAGAAAAAGAAATGGAGAGAGTGAAATAAGAGAAGAGAGAAACACTGGACATGCCTCTTCATCAGGCAGGGCATGTTTTGGATTGTGGTATCCAAATAAAACTACAGAAACACACACACACACACACACACACACACTTGTTGATAGTGATTTTGTAATATACTGTTTATTAAGTCCCATCCCAGCCAAGTTGAAGTAGTGGGATTAATACCTGATGGGGTCTAAGACTCAAATGCCACTGATATGGTTCCCTCACAAACACCTTCTTATGGAGACCCTTGGGTCGCTCTTTTCAGACAGACCTCTGACCAAGTTCTGAGGCTGAACCATTCCAGAGTGGACTGCAGTCTGCCACCATGCTGGAGTGTATTTCTACCAAGAACCGGGAGAACTGTTCCGCTGTATCTATTATGTCAGAGCAGAATCACGGCAGAGCTCTTTGCCCAGGCCTACCGTGTGTGTGTGTGTGTGTGAGAGAGTGAGAGACGTGCTAGCTTTCAAGTGAAAATAAAAAAGTTAAAATCTCACAAAATAAACTTAATTTCAACAGAATATAAAGAGAACTCTAGAATATATATGATAAATAGAATAAGTAAACGCGTAGTGTTCTCCAGAGGAGACAGTCAGTCACCAGGCTGTGAGGTCAAAGTAGCTGCAGACCAGAAGTCAAAGGATCATGGGAAATAATGCCAACTCTCTTACTCAGGCTTTGATTGGTTGAGCCAGGAGGAGTGGGGTTTGGCCCTGCCTATGATTGGTTCACACACACACACACACACATCACTCAAGTGTCTATGTGCAGGAAATACTAAGAGGAGGGCAGTGCAAATAAGGCTCCGTGTCACACACACACACACACACACAGAGCGAGCTGTGATAGAGCTGTGTGACAGAGAGGGAAAATAAGTGTGTGTATGTGCGTGTGTGTGTGAATAATGTGGTGAGTTTAAGCTCCATAGATTTCCCTGAAAATAGAGCCATTTTGATTGCACTTGTGCATACACACATACAGACATTCCCCCTGTACAACTGTACATTTTCTTCGACTGAGGTTGTGGAGGGAGAGTTTTTTTTTACAAACCAAAAGCAAGCTCTCACCCCCTCCTCCACCCTCTTTAAAATCACACACACACACACACACACACACACACACACACACACACACACACACACACACACACACACACATACTTCCTATCAGATACGTAAAGCAAACAGGTCTATAAGAGTTTCACTCTTGCTCCACCAGTCACTTGGGTTTGCCTGTGTGTGTGTGTGTGTGTGTGTGTGTGTGCACTCAGTGCTCCGTGTTCCCTTTCGCTGTCGGCCGCAGTGTCTGGTGCAGCCGGTAGTCATGGCTACGGCGTGCAGGCGCCGGTGAGTTGGTCTGGGCGGTGGGGTTGATGGAAGGGGCGTGGTTACGTTTGGGTGGGCGTGGCTTCTCGTCTTGGCTCTGCCCCTGGAGGGCGGACTCACACTGCTCGAGCAGCGACAGCACCTGCTCCCGCAGGGGGAGGGACTTAAAGCGCCGGCCCGCCAGGTAGAAGAAGGCCTCCACAAACGCCTGCAGAGTCATCCCTATAGAGAGAGAGAGTGAGAGAGAGAGAGGTAGGGAGAGAGAGGGGTGGAGAGAGGGAGAGAGCAAGAAAGAGAGTGAGAGAGAAAGTGAGAGTGAGAGAAAGAGAGAGCAAGGGGTAGAGAGAGAGAGGGGAGGGAGAGAGAAAGATAGAGGGTGAGGGGTAGAGAGAGAGAGGGAGGGAGAGAGAGAGGGGGGTGGAGAACAAGAAAGATAGTGAGAGAAAGTGAGAGAGAGAGAGAGAGAGAGAGAGAGAGAGAGGGGGGTGGAGAACAAGAAAGACAGTGAGAGAAAGTGAGAGAGAGAGAGAGAGAGAGAGAGGGGTGGAGAACAAGAAAGATAGTGAGAGAAAGTGAGAGAGAGAGAGAGAGAGAGAGAGAGAGAGAGAGTGATTGATTATCCCAGAGCACTCAAAAACACATTTATATGTCAACCAGACAGGTGAGTTTAGAAAAACAAAGACAACACCATCCACCTGTGCAATCTGGTCTTGTGAGAGCACTCACTTCAACTCCTTTAAGGTGGTTTCTGATTGCACATGCACTGACTCCTTTAAGGTGGTTTCTGATTGCACATGCACTGA
>NC_055969.1:22731247-22733747 GCF_018492685.1 Alosa sapidissima
ATCACCTTGTTGCGCTCTCAAATGAGTTTGAGCGTTACTTCCCATCCTTCAAAGATTCACGGCAAACCAATGAGTGGGTCCGCAACCCATTTGTCAATATCCCGAATAGTCCTAACTTGTCAGCGCAGGAGGAAGAGCAGTTGATCGAAATTGCAAATGACGGTGGTCTTAAGAGTGTGTATAAGGAAACCTCTCTGGCGGGTTTTTGGATCAAAACCAAAGCAGAATATCCCGAGATAGCCGTAAAAGCGCTGAAAATGTTTCCCACCACGTATGTATGCGAGGCCGGGTTTTTGGCAATGACTGCAACTAGACAAATTGTGCAATCGACTGGACATTTCAAACACACTGAGGGTGTCACTGTCTTCCATCACCCCCAGATGGAAGCTTCTTGTTGCAGGGAAACAAGCAGGGCTCCCACTGATTATATTCGTAATGCACGTTTAGTTCCCATGTTTTGTTCCCATATTTTGTTAAGCATGTTCACACTTATAGATGTAGCTTCAAGTTGTTCAATATTCATAGTTCATATTGTTCAATTTTCACTTCTTCAAGTTCACGTTTTTCACAAGAGATTGTTACCTTCACTGTTCATACATAACTGGAGCTAGTTCTTTTCAAGTAATGCATGCATAACACATATGGAACATGGAACCCCCAACCCCATCCTGATCTCCCAAATAGACTCCTAGGTACTTAAGCCCACCCCTTTTCCATTCAAGGCCAGTAGGAAGCCTTAGCTGTACCCCTGACCAGTCCCCAAAAAGAAAAGCATCACTTTTGTTCCAATTCACTTTTGCAGATGAAATCAAACCAAAGGTGCCTATTATGTTGGTTAACATGTCAATGTCCTTTTGCTCACTGACCATCACAATCAAATCATCAGCATAGGCTGAAACCTTAAACACATCGTGACACAAAGGCACTGAAAACCCAGAGAGCTTAGCCCTCAGCTTATTTAACAGAGGTTTAATGGCTAAGGCATACAGCATTCCAGATAGAGAACAACCTTGTAGTACACCCCTTTGAACTCTGAAGGGAGCGACCAAACCACCGTTGATCTTCAAGACACTTTCAATATTACAATACAGGGCCTGGATCATTGCTATAAAATTCCTACTAAAACCA
The DNA here is from genome assembly GCF_018492685.1 of Alosa sapidissima. NCBI lineage: Eukaryota > Metazoa > Chordata > Actinopteri > Clupeiformes > Clupeidae > Alosa > Alosa sapidissima. The sequence goes on from NC_055969.1 coordinate 22,732,376, forward strand.
AAGTGTGTCAGGACTTTCCACAGATAAGCATGCTCAAGGCGATCAAAGGTCTTCTCTTGGTCTAAAGAGATGAGACCTGTTCTGAGACCAAATAGATTGGAGACGTCTAAGACACCTTTGACTAGTTGGATATTATCAAAGATGGACCGCTCAGGTACACAGTATGTTTGATCTATGTGTATAACCTCTGCCATGACCTTCCCCAATCTAGTGGCCAAAACTTTAGAAAAAATCTTGTAATCTGTAGAGAGCAGAGCGACTGGACGCCAGTTCTTCAGCTCGTTTAGATCGCCCTTTTTTGGTAGTAAGGTGAGCACTGCTCTCTTACAAGATAGTGGTAACTCCCCCCTACCTAAACATTCAGTGAGCACCTCTTGAAAGTCCTCACCCAGAACTGGCCAAAAGGCCTTATAGAACTCAACAGACAAGCCGTCAATACCTGGTGCCCGCCCATCCTCCATAGCCATAAGGGCATTGTGAAGCTCCTCTAAGGATATATCTTCACCAAGCATCGTAACTGAATCCTCGCAAAGTGTGGGTGAATTCTGAAAAAAATCAGCCTCCACATCTGGGTGTTCATTGTGCTCATTTTTGTACAGATCAGCATAAAAGAGAACAGCTAGCTTCCGTATCTCAATCGTGTCAGTCACTAGGGTGCCAGACTGGGCCCGTAAGGCATGAATATATCTTTTTTGACCATTTTTCTGTTCAAGATTGAAAAAGAACTTGGAGGGAGCATCCATCTCTGAGATGTTTCTGAAACGTGATCTAATCAATGCGCCTTGAGCTTTGAGCCGTATTAGTTCAGATAATGCCACCTTCCTTGTGTTGTAAGTCTCAGTGTACTGCCCAGTACCAGATGTTCCCATCAGGTTCTGCATTTCTATTATGTCAACTTCAAGGTTCTTGAGGGACATGGTTATGCCTCTTGTGACATTGCAAGTGTAATCTTGGCAGAATTGTTTAATTTTCGTTTTTGTTATATCCCACCACTGAGACAGTGAGGAGTAAAGCTCCTTGTCTGCCTTGAGTGCATTCCAGAGATAAATAAAACATTCTTTAAAATTGAAATCATCTAAAAGTGATGCATTGAAATGCCAGTATGCACTCTTGAAGTTCCCTGTCATCAAAGGCCCCTTCCTGTCTATGATGACAGACATCGTTTATAAACTGCATACTGTCAAGGAAATGATCCTCGACTCGAACCCCCCTTTTCCCTTTTGTTTCAGCCAAGAAATTACTAATGTCGCTAGCACTGTACATCACCATCACATTATCGCTACCAGACCAGGAAAACCTGCTCGAATCGGTGGAATAGCCATCACTGTCCGACTCGGTATAGTTAACATGTCCTTTCTGTTTAGCCTGCTTT
>NC_055969.1:22738747-22741247 GCF_018492685.1 Alosa sapidissima
AAGCAAACTCATCACACACACACACACAAACACACGCATACAGTACACACACACACACACACACACACACATACACACACACACACACACACATACACACACACTGCTGACAATCACTGCCCACCAACCCCACTGTAAACCCTGTCTAATCTAGGGGCTCAGGGGAACAACACACACACACACACAAACACACATACAGGAGTTGTTACGTGTGATGATTTGGAAGTAAGGACGGGCCTACTGGATCAATGGGGAGTTCATCTACTGGTCAAACAACTCACAGTTCATTCAGGTTAGCAAAGACATGCACACACACACGCACACAAACACACATTGACACACGTACAAACCATTAGATTACACTCATATGCTCATGGCAAAAAGACACACCACACGGTGACAATACTCCCAATGTAAATCGAACGAAACGTTTTTGTGCCTGTAGGGTCTGCTAGGGTTGCCGTGAAGACATGACTTTGTACTGTCAAGTCTGTTCTCTCCAGCTTTGTGTGCCATCCACAAGAGAGTCCAGAGAGAGTAGCCTTATGTAGTTCTGACTAACATATTCCTTGGGTTGAGATGCACCGCATGACAAGTGAGGAGTCAGACAAATTTGAATGGAACGTTAAAATAGGTTAAGCCCACAAACGGACTTCAGACGATCTATAAAAGCAACGACTGCGCAGCCACACCTCTCAGCACCGGTCCCGGGGTGTGTCCGCAAGCAACTTCAACTTTCAGCTTTACGCACATGGAGAAAGAGAGAGAAAGAGAGGAGAGAGGAAAGAGAGAGAGAGAGAGAGAGAGAGAGAGAGAGAGAGAGAGAGAGAGAGAGAGAGAGAGAGAGAGAGAGAGAAGCACACTTATTTAGTGAGGTTAGCTGGGAACTGAGGCTGCTCAAACTAGCCTGGGGTGCAGTGTGGATAAATGGAACAAGCTTTACACTTGTCTGTTCCAATGCAATCCTTCTTAATCATTCCCTCATAACTCTACTACTCTTCCCTTATCCTAACTCTACTACTCTAACTCTACTGCTCTCCCCTTATCCTAACTCTACTACTCTCCCCTTATCCTCTTCCCTTATCCTAACTCTACTGCTCTCCCCTTATCCTAACTCTACTGCTCTTTCCTTATCCTAACTCTACTACTCTCCCCTTATCCTAACTCTACTGCTCTTCCCTTATCCTAACTCTACTACTCTAACTCTACTGCTCTCCCCTTATCCTAACTCTACTACTCTCCCCTTATCTTAACTCTACTACTCTCCCCTTATCCTAACTCTACTGCTCTTCCCTTATCCTAACTCTACTACTCTAACTCTACTGCTCTCCCCTTATCCTAACTCTACTACTCTCCCCTTATCTTAACTCTACTACTCTCCCCTTATCCTAACTCTACTGCTCTCCCCTTATCCTAACTCTACTACTCTAACTCTACTACTCTCCCCTTATCCTAACTCTCCTACTCTCCCCTTATCTTAACTCTACTGCTCTCCCTCCCTCTCCTCTCTCCACTGGTTCTGCCTCTCTTTTTTCTCTCTCCAACTATCCTAAACTCAGACACACACACACACACACACACACACACACACACACACACACACACACACACACACACACACAGAGTCACAGTCACAATACACAGTTACACACACACCACTACCCACAGGAGGCTCAACACAAATGATTAATCCATCTTCATTTTCCCTGTGCATATGGATGGATCCTCTGATTAGGTTTTTCTTATCGGTACATCAGGCCTAATGGCTAAACAAATTAGCATTAGCTGCAGACACATACAATTACTTTCTGCCCTCTACAGTCAGTGTGCACACACAAACACACACACACACAGTCTCACACACACACACCACTACCCACAGGAGGCTCAACACAAACACACAAACACACACACACACACACACATTGCTCAGTCACACACGGTTTTCTAAACTGACAGCACATCACCACCATCTGACACAATCAACAAACTTTTAATTCCCTCCACACTCCAAAACTACATGGGGTAAAACTGTGTGTGTGTGTGTGTGTGTGTGTGTGTGTGTGTGTGTGTGTGCATGTGTGTGAGTGAGTGTGTGTGTGTGTGTGCATGTGTGTGAGTGAGTGTGTGTGTGTGTGTGTGTGTGTGCGAGTGTGTGTGAGTGTGTGTGTGTGTGTGTGTGTGTGTGTGTGTGTGTGCATGTGTGTGTGTGAGTGCGTGTGTGTGAGTGTGTGTCTGTGAGTGCGTGTGTGTGAGTGCGTGTGTGTGAGTGCGTGTGTGTGTGTGTGTGCATGTGTGTGTGTGTGCGTGTGTGTGTGTGTGTGCGTGTGTGTGTGTGCATGTGTGTGTGTGTGCGGTGTCATTCCGGGCCGATGATGCATTATCCCACTCTGCTGTCTGTCTGCTCCCGTCGGATAAGAGAACCGATCCGAACACTCCCCGGGGCCGGAACCGCAGATGCTGGCTTAATGAGCCGCCGCTGCAGAACTCTCTAGAACCC
>NC_055969.1:22743747-22746247 GCF_018492685.1 Alosa sapidissima
AGACACCACTTGAATGAAACCAAACATACAAAACACATCTAATCCACCACTCCACAGAACACACACACAGACACACACAAAACCTTATCTGCGCATCACCACCCACACATCGGTCACCTGAAAGCAGGTGGGCCCTGGCTTGCCCGGCGGGATGTCGGCCTGGTAGAAGACCTTGAGTTCAGGCACGAGGGCTATGACCGTCTTGATGACCAGCGCAATGATGTCGGACCAGACGCGCTTCACGTCGGCGCCCTTGGCGGCCAGTCGACAGAGCACGCTGGAGAACGTCCGCTTGCTGCCCGTGCTGCGGCTGTCGGAGTGGACGAAGTTCCCGCTCTGCACGTTCAGCGAGTAGTTGGTCAGGTGCATGAAGACTCGGTGCAGGTTCTTGGCGCTGGGTTCCTGGTAGGGTTCCGTGCAGAACCGCGACAGGCCCTCCTTGGCCACGTAGATCTCCAGCGGCTCCAGGGAGCGCACGAGCACGTAGAGTCGCACGTCGAACTTCAGCTTGTCGATCAGCAGGGGGCGCTGCATGTACTCCTGCACCACGGCCTGCCGGACCGCGCCGGACCCGCCCACGCCCACGCCGCCCGCCGCCATGGAGCGCAGGTCCGAGGGGTCGCGGATCAGGTAGATGCCGTCGCCCTGGGAACCGCTGTCCGGCTTGACGATGAAGGTCGGCCGCGGCGAGGAAGGGTCGCAGTCCTTGGCCAGGCGGATCTGAGACGGGAAGAAAGAAATGGAGGAACAGGAGGATGAGGAGAGGAAGACGAAGAAGAGGAAGAACAGGGAGAGGAAGGGGGGGAGGAGAAGAGGGAGAGGAAGGGGAGGAGGAGAAGAAGAGGGAGAGGAAGATGAGGAGGAGAAGAGGGAGAGGAAGATGAGGAGGAGAAGAGGGAGAGGAAGGGGAGGAGGAGAAGAGAGAGAGAGGAAGATGAGGAGGAGAAGAGAGAGAGGAAGATGAGGATGAGGAGAGAAAGACGAAGAAGAGGAAGAAGAGGGAGAGGAAGGGGAGGAGGAGAAGAAGAAAAAATAGTAGAAGAGGAAGCAGAAGATGAAAAAGAATAATAAAGAAGAGAGGAGAAAAAGAAAAAGGGAGAGAACAGGGGGATGAAGTTAGAGAAGCAGAAGAAGAAGAGAGGAGAAAAAGAATACATTTGCATAAAAGAGTTGAAAAAGGGAGAGAACAGGGGGATGAAGTTAGAGAAGCAGAAGAAGAAGAGAGGAGAAAAAGAATACATTTGCATAAAAGAGTTGAAAAAGGGAGAGAACAGGGGGATGAAGTTAGAGAAGCAGAAGAAGAAGAGAGGAGAAAAAGGATAATTAAGAGGTCAAAACAGAGAGCCAGAGGAGGAGGAGGACAGCGAATCAATACTCGGGAGCATTCAGGGCTGGACTGATGTGCACGGACTCACACACTTGTAGACCACACACACTGCAATAAGGATGCCTGACGCACCCACACTGTGAAGCACCAGAGCCCAGACGGAGATCCCATCAACCTCCCGTTGTTCCATTACAAACATCCATTCAGCCCTGTTGGCCTCCGCAACAACACAAATGACAAACGACTCCTCCGACTCACACAAGCAGAGGTCTCGCACATAATCACTGCAGGGAGCCGCCACGCGCCGTGGAACAGCTTCAATTTAAAAGTCCTTTTGTTAGACTGGAGTAATTGCAATCAGAGAGAGCACAAAGGCAGAAGCGTCCACACAAAGATTCTAATCAGAAGACACGCTCCGGTCGGAGGAGACGAGGAGCGCAGTGGGAACGGCCCGCGTTTCACAGAGCTTCACTCTGGCGCAGTTTACGAATAATCAAACGGATGATCAGCAGCGATGAGTTAAACAAGAAAACACATCGTGACTCAGCAGCCTGCAACACACACACACACACACACACACACACGCGCACACACACACGCACGCACACCACACACACACGCACAGACACACACACACACACACACACACACACACACAGGCAAACATTTTACTTCTTTATTTGTGTCCACAATTCAGAATAGATATAGATATGGACACAAATTTGACAGGTGAAATAACTGTTATGACAAGATCCAGTCATGTGACTCTGTTGACAATAACAAAGTTTGCTCTTTTAATAAACATTGAGGACCTTGGCGACTGACTCCTGTAAGAACTCATCCCTTGTGCCTGAAGATCCTCTCAGTGCCTAAACCTGTCTCCCCCTATGAGAGTGCCATTGGCTCCCATCGCTGTATCATTCCCTGCTACCTACAGTACACACCACAGTGTCACACTGCTGCCCCCTACAGGCCTGCATGGGAACTACTCGAGATATTCTCCAATACTGCACAGCTCGTCAAACTGCATTTACTGATAACGATCCAATCAGGGAGCTTCGCCAGGCGTCGTTTCCATCCCTAAAACAACAGCGAGATTCGGGTGTGATGACTACTTGGCAATTACGTGACAACATCGTCCATGTGTGCGTTTTAATCAAATTTTAATTAAAA
>NC_055969.1:22751247-22753747 GCF_018492685.1 Alosa sapidissima
AGAGGAGCATACCACTTGCTTAAGAAGGACAACGTCTAACAGTTCCCAACTGAAAGATATTTCAAACATCCATCGCAAAGCAGCCAGTCTATGATTGCACATACAACACATGAATAGTTTTCAACTAGTGGGACACGATGGTGTGACACATTTGGGGTCTCATGTTCGTCATGAAGAACGGCACAACTTCAAGTGAAAACATTAATAAAGGTGCTAATATCTAATATCACCTCATTTCACTGTTGAATAAAGTGGGGCATTTAACTGTGGTATTAGCCACATGCTGTGCTTCGCATCAAAAGCAGAAAGTTTGCAAACGTTAATGTGCTAAAAAGCTCTAATGCCCCTAAGCTCAAACTCAACTCTATATGCGTGATTGGCATGTGAGGGGCACACAAAGCTATAGCTAAAGCCACGGGTCTGGTTAGTTGGAATAACCTTAGACCTTGCCATAATCCTAACTCCATAATCCTAACTCCAATTATTTCAGCAAGGAAGCGAGACCTAAATTTAACCGCTTCTAACACAAACCCCTTACCCTCTCTCTCGCCCACTCCCACTCTCGCTAACTCTCGCTAACTCACGCTTAGCATGTGAGAGAGTTCAGAGAGGTGGTGGCCATCTGGTCACCTGTGGTTGGTTTCCGTGCCCTTCTCACCGTACAGGCTGATAATCAGATGCAGTTTCTCCGTCATGATGACAGGGACGGACTAAGCCTGCTGACCTAAGCTCAGGGCTAGCACAGCATACAGCTAACTGGTGTAGAACAAGCTCAAGACCAGTGGAAGACCAGTAAAGTATAAGCACTGGACCAATAGCAATGGTAATAAAATAAGGAGCTGTCAAGTCATGAGACCTATCCCCAACTGCCACCGTTGTGCCCTTGAGCAAGGGACTTAACCTCGAGTTTCTCCAGGGAGTCTGACCCTGCAAGTAATTTACATTACATTATATTACATTTGACTGACGCCTTTTTAGCCAAAGCGACTGACAACATGGTAAACAGTTTAAAGCATTTTAAAAGAATTCTCTCAACAATTCTATTTTTTTTTTTTTACTATTTAGGTAAAGTACAATAATAAAAAGTGCATCAGTGAGTGCTGTTTTTATACAGTCAAGTGTCAGTTCTAGTCAGGTGGTAAGGGCCAAAATTGGTAATTGACATCTCTAAGTTACTCTGAATAAAAGTGTCAACCAAATAAATAAAAAAATAAATAGAAACAAAATAAATAAATAAATAAATAAATAAAAATATAGCATATGCTAAGCATTTGAGCCTTACATCATGAACAGGGAAATAGGACCCTGCGTACCTGGGAACTTGTTGACCTGTCCAGAGACGATGTTCTCGTTGTCATGGAAGGACACCCCGTGCCAGTAGATGTCACAGGCAGTGCGGCGACCAGCGGGGAACTGGACAGAGAGAGAGGAAGAGCCACACGAGCAGCTCTGTGAGACGCTGCCAGTTTATTCACACCTCAGATGTCCTAATGCAGTGGTTCTCAAACATTTTCTGTCATTCCGCACTTTTCCGGAACACACATTCCGAAATTTTCAAGCCCCACCTGACCCCATCAACCTGGCAAAATGGTAACATTAAAACACGTTTTTCACATCTTGGTTTCCCATTACGTTTCCCGTGGATCAGATGTTCTTTTAATTCATATATCGGTCTGTTTATGACTCTAATGTTTGTGTGTGGTATTTTGTTTTGAATCTATGATCTTCCTTGTCAAAAAAGAAAGGCATTATTAAAGATAGGCACAAAAGAACAAATTTCCTCCTGTTCTTCGCGCCCCACCTGTCATGTCTCTATTCCCCACTAGTGGGGCCCGCCCCACACTTTAATAGCCACTGTCCTGATGTTTCCTAAGAATCTAGCAGAGATCCTGCTAATGTGTCGCAGGTAACATGCAACATTCTAAAACAAAGTGCTAAAACTCCAACAGCCATCCTCCGGGTGTATACAACTATGACATGGTGAGCTACTCAGCTTAATTATTAGGGGACTTAGTGAACTGAGCGCATCAGTGCTGTTTCATCCTTGCATCATTTAGAACATTAGATGATCAGAATTCATGATATTACACCTCAAACAGGTGAAGAGAATCTTAAGCAGCTGATAGCTCATACCGTGGTTTTATTATACAGTGGTATAATGTTAAACGGTCTATAATCATTAAGCTAAATGGTGGATAAGCAATAGGGTTAATTTGGTTAATTTTTGGTACAGTAAGCCTGTAGGTATTGCTAACCTAAAATTCACTAACGATATTGATGATGTGCAAAGGGAATAGAATTTTGAAAAGGCGTTGAATGTTTTTTTGATGTTAATTGACTAAACTGACATATGGTCCTCTTAATATGTCTGCGTGGGAACTCAGATTTGAAACATGGTCCGCAAGCAAAAAAGCCTACAGTACCACTGATTTCTGTTAAAGACTGCATTTGGTACATTCGGTACACTTCTTAAATCTGTAAATTGAACCTTACATTCTGT
>NC_055969.1:22758747-22783747 GCF_018492685.1 Alosa sapidissima
AGGCTTATGTTACAGCTGGCGCCCCGGGCCTGCTCGCTCGCAATGAAACGTCACAGGCGCTAGTTTAACGTAGCCTGTTGCATGTATAATTTAGAGCGATAACATGCCGGCGGTGGATATGAATTGCATTAGTTTCAAGGGACAGTATCTCCCTGGCTTCTATCAACGCACTCATTAATGTACTTAGCGAGGGCGTGTAACACCAGTGGCCGGCGGACGTATTGTGCGCCAAAGCGCACGGTGAAAAGGCAGTCGTTTTCCATGGTAGGCTGCCACACCTAGTCAATTAAAATGTATGGGAGAGTTCGGGTTAATTTCACAGTAACGTGTCATGCTTAATGTTAAATTATAAAACCCCATTCAGGGACATAATTTCCCTTAACCAGGGACACGGAACTAGGCCCTACTGGGAGCTGGCGGTGTGTATGGGTCACCGCCGGTGCCTGCCTGGCGCACATTACAGACTGCCAACGGGGATGTTGTGATTTCATCAAAAGCTTGACTCATATTTAAATCTTTTCTACTTACTTCATGCCTTCTCTGGTTGAATCCACAATACGCAATATAATATGTTGAGAGCTTTTGGTAAAACGTCAGTTAAATGACCATTCTGTAAGCAGGCCACGCGATTCCTCATCGTGGAAAGTATAATTATTGTGAGGTTGCATAACACAATAAAACATATGAAAATAAAAACGGAAAAAACACAAGTAGAGCATCTCCGCTTTGGTCTAACTTACCTCTTTCCATTTGAGCTGCCGGATGCTGAGTTTGAGCGCTTCTAGAGATGTCTTAGCCTTAGACGTATCCACAGTGACCGGTCTCCTCTTTTTGGCCAGTTTGTTGGCATCCTCTTTGCTTTGTGCACTTTTGGTATCTTTCTGTTGTGTCTGGCTGCTCACCACGTTTCCGTTGGCCTCAGCTTTCTCCTGCAAAACCTTACCGGTGCCTTTAATCTGGAGCGAGGGCGCATTGTCCAGGCGGCTAACAGGCGCGTCCGGTTTAATGTTAGGGTTGCCGAGCTTAGTTCGACTTTTGCTCCGGTTTCTGGCCGTGCCGAGAATCTTTGAGGTGTCCCTCCGGACCTCGAGGGCCGTAGGAACAGGTGAAAGGGATGCCGGTGGTGTTTCGGTATACACCTGTTCCTCCTCAGCCGCATCTACCTCCTCCACCTCGCCCGTGGATTTTAGCTGTTCAAGCTGAACTTTTACCTTCACATAATGATCACTCATTATGTATGCCCAAAACGCGAGCGAGTGTGTAAACAGAGTGCAATTTGTGTGCAAAAGCGTCTATGGTTTGGTAATTCACAGACAAGCAGCATATGACAAGTGGTTTAACTTTGTCTCAAAATCAACTAAAGCTAGCCGCTGTTCTGATCTGTGCTATAAAGCACGCTTCAGCTGACACGACTCGGCAGGTGCAAGTAACGGAAAATTGCATAGCAAGCCATATGGCTAGGTTAAACACGAAGACAACCGAGAAATTCAGCTATGGCCAAACTTACATTGAACTGCAAGAGAGGTGGCAGAAGTGTAGCATAGGTATGCATTGTCAAAGCAATAAGTTAACTTCATCTGTAAATAGGGCGTGGGATCCGCGTTGCATTGTGGGACGTGGCGGCCATGTTGATGGCTACGCGAACGTTAACATAACGTTGTTGAACGAAGAGACGTAGCTACTAGAGTTGAGAAAGAATAGATAGAAAAATAGATAGAAAAAATATGTTAAAATCCCGAAAAGGATCTGGAATTTACCGGGACACATTAAATAGAGAAGCCAGGGACCGGTATGTTGACAAAATCAGCATTATTAATCATTTGGATCCATATGAAGTTCCAAACAATGAGTGGAGCACCGACGACGACTTGTTGCCACTGTTTTGCATATCAGACGTCTTCGGCTACCTTGTTTGTGGTGTGAGCGCCTATACTTCAGAACAGTTCCGAAGCTACAAGTCCTTGGAGTCTCATGTGCAGTTCACGAATGGGTGGGTTCAGGAGCTGCAGATCATAAAGCCAGCAAACAGTGGGAACACAGTAATTCGTACAAAGGTAAGCTGTGCTCCGACGGGCTCTGGCACCTGCTAGTTTAGTAGCTGCTAACCGTTAGTGCTAATAACCACTCACACATGTAATGTACTTTTAACTAGCTGCTATGTGTTTCAAATGTGTAGTTAGTAACGTTAACTGTCAACCCTCCCTAAACCCTCCGGGTTTCTCACGTATTTGAGCCTTTTCCCGCTGCCGTTTTAGTATTTTCCCGTAAAAGATCCCATATTTTAACTCTCATAACATTAACGTTAGCTCTTCCATCGGACCTGTCAGTCTCTGTTGTCCTGTTGCTACCCCCTTGCCTTTCCAGAAACACGACGCTTTTCAAAGCATCGTTTTGCTTACTTGAAGGCAACCTTTGCGTGATGTCCTTTTTAAGATAACAGCGTGGTTGTTGTGAGAGCATGATTTCACGCCAATCTGTAAGCAAAATCACGTCAGACTTCACAACACGCTTAGTTAATGCAGCAGTTTTGTAGTACGATTTTTTGCTGTCAGCAGAGGGATAGCAACAGAAAGATGAATGTTGAAATAATTTTCAGATGTTATACTTTACTGTCGTATAAATGTCATTTATATGTCATGTATACACATTACTGAGGGGTTGAGGTTAATGTTTGGTTTCCTGCATAGAATGAAACATAATGAAGTGGTGTCCTTACCTGCATAATGTATGTCCATTTATTTCTCCTCAGGTCTTGCACTCTCAGCGCATCAATGAGACTCCCCTGAAGCCATGGGTCATCATTGCCAACGATGGCCAGGTTTCCTGTGCACACTGTACATGCATGGCTGGCATTGCAGAGGCATGTACACATGTTGGGGCTCTATTGTTTAAGATTGAGGCAGCAGTCCGCATCCGTGGAAAAAAGACCGTGACAGATGTGCCAGCTTACTGGAAAATACCAGCAGGAATTAACAAAGTCCACGGAGAAGTCGCCCACAAGATGGACTTTACTTCAGCAAAAGCGCAGAGGATTGCTCTGGACAGAGTCATCAATGACAACAGTCCCATGCCTGGCCTACGGACACGGGCCAGCAGACACACGCCCCAAGCCACGTTGGACGACTTGTCGTCACTGCTCCCTGTTCTTCATAAGCATAGGGCAGTTTGTATGTCGACAATGGAGACCTACTTTCACGACTATGCTGACCCTGTCCAGCCAGCTGTGATGCCAAAACCCCTGCAAGACCGTCTGCGTGACCCACAGTTTGATAATGCTCCACTAGCTGTCCTTCTCCAGCACTGTGAGACAGTGAAAGACATTGCAGCTGTGTCAAAGGAACAAGCCAACATCATCAGCAGCCACACAAAGCAGCAACATAAGTCATCTGCCTGGTATGGAGTACGGGCAGGGAGAGTAACTGCCTCAGCAATGCATGCAGTTGTTGTTTGCAACATTGAGAAGCCGGCTGTGTCCACGGTGCGAAAATTGTGCTACCCAACAGCACTGTTGACTACACAAGACACAAGATGGGGAATTGAGCATGAGGAGACTGCAAGGAGTGTGTATCAGGCCAAGCAAGCACCACACCACATTGACCTGAAAATTGAGCTGTCTGGTTTCTGCATCAACCCTGAGTTTCCTCAAGTAGGCGCTTCACCTGATGGAATACTTCACTGTATCTGCTGTGGGAAAGGCTGCCTGGAAATAAAGTGTCCGGCAAAGCACAAGAACAACACTGTCCAGGAGGCTTGTGATGGTGACAGGGACTTCTGTCTCCAACTTGTGGACAACACATATCAACTTAAACAAGGCCACAGATACTACACACAGGTGCAGACACAGATCTTTGTGACTGAGTCCAAATACTGTGACTTTGTGGTGTGGACACAGAAAGATCTCATTGTTGTCCGAGTCATGCCAGATGTCAGGTTCTGGAAGTCATGTCTGCAGAAGGCACAGGAATTTTTCCTGAAGGTTTCCCTCCCTGAGCTCATTTGCCGCCACTACACACAAGATGCCTCCACACCGCAGACCTCAAGAGTTATGGCTGTCAAATCTCCTAACACTGTAACAGTCCCACAAGTAAGAGGGCAAAAGAGAGCGAGGAAGAGGACCACAGAACATAAAGAGAATACGTGGTGCGTGTGCCAAGGGCCTGAGGAACTGGATGACATGGTTGCGTGTGACAACGAGAACTGTGCGACGCAGTGGTTCCACCTTTCCTGTGTTGGACTTGATGCAACCACTGCAGCAGGTGACTCCTGGTTTTGTGATGCATGTCTGTAGTAGCTGTCCAAAGACATATATTGTATATTATATATTCTATATTATTAAATATTGTTATATTATTATATTAGATTGTATATTATATTATTGTATATTATTATATATTGTATAGATACCTTTATTTATACATTTTAAGAAATGTATATTCATTATTATTATATAACAAAATGGAAATCCCATTTTTAATTGTATCTGTTATTGTTTACTATAATTATAATTTGCACTACCTCCATTTTTTATTTGTATCTGTTATTGATTATTTAATTTGCACTACCTCCATTTTCTATGTGTCCATTGTTGTTGTTTTATAGATGCCTATTTATTAATAGTATTTAACATTTTTTATAAAAACATAGTATTTGTTATTGTTATAAGAAATTGCACTACATTTTCTATGCGTCCATTTTTTATTTGTAAGCTTTTACCTTCAAGCATTCCAACTGCACTGCACCGTTCTGCACTGCACTGTGTTCTCAAGTTGCACTACTTGCAAATAAACACTGAAAAACATCTGATTGTCTGACACCTCTTGCTTTTGGGTATAGATGCAACAGAAACTTATGGCTGAAAACCACTTACTTGTTAGATGTTAGCTTAGAGTATATTGTCAGTACAAATAAATTGTCAATTCAATATTGATCAACATTCTTTGTGTTAATACAGTACTGCAGAAACAGCAGAATGAAGTTGTTGAAACCAATTTTAAAGTTAACCAATAATGATAAGGGAGAAACCAGATGCACATTTATTTCAGCACAACACTAGGGCTCATGTTTGTCAGAGCACAACATACAGACACAATCTTATCAAGAAATGTCATGTCTTCATCCTTGCACGGCAACACCATGTGAATAGGTACTTTAGCTGACAAAATGGTGTACTTGTTGCGGACGGTTCCGATCACCCTTTCCACATGAATTCGGAGGTGGGCAATTTTTCTTGTGCTCTCCACGTCTCTTGCATCCAGCTGACAGCGTCCTTTTGTGAAAGCTGGGATCTTTACTTCGGCACACATAAGTCCCACACTGTCCTGTATGTCAAAGCCGCGGTCAGCCAACACCAAATCCCCAGGTAACAGTTTGTCCAGAATCCCACAGTTATCAGTTACGTGCTTATCACTGACACGTCCCCCCCATCCCTTGGAAATGAAAGAAATTGAGCCCTGTGGTGTAATACCAATGAGGAACTTCATAGTTGTGTTGTGTTTGTAGTGGGAATATGACTGAGCTTGAGCTTTAAGATTTGATGGTCTCTGTATAAATATTTCAAAACAGTCCAGAATAACAGCAACACGCTTCCCAAAGGCCTCCACAAACTGATGGGGCATAGTTGCATGCAACGCATCTCGCCCTGGCCAGTTAATCAAAGGGCTGGTGCGTGCATGCAGAACATTTATGGTGTCGCTGAACGTTTTGGAAACAGTTTTTCTGTCTACAAAAAAGAGGTGGGCAATGTGTTGTATAGGTAAGTTTAGTCTAAGGCGCATGAGGGTCAGGAAAAGCATCTGAAAAGGTGACAGTACTTTACTACTCTGTGTCATGTACGGTCCAACACAGGCTAGAACACCCATGACAACTTCAAGGTGTGGAAGTCCAGTGTAGTATTTCACTTTGACGTTGTCATCCTTCAGGAAATGTTCATCCATTTTTCTCTGGCCAAGCTCACATTTCAGGGTCCTGTTCTCTTCCAGCAGCCGGTTGATTTCAGCACGCCGGCGCTGACAGAAGTCACATTCTGTCAGCAGTGTCTGGTCAGCTCCATCCTCTGCTGGTGCTGGTGTCTCCACTGTGGATCAAATAAGGAAATATTTTAGCTAAATGTGCATCATGCAGCTGAAACAGCAACAAAAGCAATATAAGGTCTTGTATCTGCTGGCTCTGTAAGGCTTACCTGGTGGAACAAGGTCATCAATAACTGTCTCATCCATCGCAGGTGTACTGTCAGTCCTTTGCCGTTTTCTCTTTTCCTGTCTCTCATAGCGTGCAGTCTTTGTGGCCTTCATCTCAGTGTGGCCCAAGTGTCGTGATGGTGCCCAATCCGGATGCGAGTTGTACATTTCATTTGCTGGTTTTCCTGGTAACACAATTTAAAATTATTATCCATAGCAGAAGTGTTGAACACATATAGAACCATAATGTTATCAAAGATCCTTAATATACATATTATTATATTATATGATTACATTACATTACAAGACGGCTGGTAAGTGCTAGGATCAGCAAGACTTGTAAGTGGTGCTATGAGAGATGTTGTTCTCTAAAGAGCTGAGTCTTCAGGAGTTTTTTGAAAATGGAGAGGGATGTCCCTGCCCTTGTAGGAACTGGCAGTGTGTTCTACCGAAGAGGATGAAATGCTATATCAAATGTTATATCAACCAACGAGGATGAAATGCTATATCAACCGTCTCTGGGCGCGCATTCATGCATGTATGTGGTGTCGCGGTTGAAGGAAAGAAACAATGTAGGCTATAAAAATATCTTTAACTTACCAGAATGAAAATGCAGGGAACACACTCTCATCGACATCGGGATACTGTGGAAAGTTATGTTCGGTCGTCTTACAGCCGCGATCCAAGCGAGCCGACGACTCTTCGTTATCTCTGACACTTGGTCTCCGTGGTTGCGCCTCCAGGCAGGAAAGCGGTGGAAAGTTAACCCATTTTCTATCTTTTTCCCTTGGCGATCATGTGTTGCGCTGTTACAGCCCACAATACAGCAACGGTTTACCATGGTTGAAATCAAGTTAAGGTGAAATTAATCAAATTAAAACACGGCTGAGAGGGAGTATAGCAGGCAGTAGTCATAGGCAGTAGTCTGAGTAGCGGTAAAGGAGGCAATCAACATGGCGGCCACGCAAAGTAATTACGTCATGACGCCCACACCCTATTCAGCGATTCTGCCCTGTGTAAAATAATAAAACTGCAATTCTGTGCAGAATATCTAGCTGACCGTTACATCACAGATTGATGAAAAGAAACAGCTAACGCCCATCATAAGACTGACGATGCAGATACTGATCTACCAAGGTAACTAGCAAGCTGTCGCAGAGTATAGACCAGACCCGTCACTGAACTTTTGTAGTGACGTTAAATTATCCCATGTTGACACATGCATAAATAGGTTGGTTAGACCAAAAAACATTAACGTTAGACAACCATTTCACGTTATGCAGGCCATCTGGCAAGCTATTGAACTGACTAACTGAATTAGCTTGCTGGCTAACTGTAACTGGCTAACTAAACCGAAAAAATATGTTCCCTGAACGCGTTCACGCTAACATTAGAAGCAAGACTGACTTGACAAGCTACTAATGTCTTAGGAAACTGGAGCAATGATTTCTAGCTACCGCAACCATTGCATGTAGGCTAACCGTTACGATACATTTTACCTAGAGAGTGGGCGAGGTGGAGGAAAAGATGACAGCATCGGAAGAGCTGTCAGAGCACAGAAAACAGATGTGTCCAATGCCACAGCCCGGTTAGGCTAGGCGTCCGAAGGACTGTTATTTCTGCGGCCACAGCGCAACTGCTCCTGCGCTTATGTTTGGTCCTGATCCATGGTTTGTCCCGTTGACAACGCAACTGACGGAAGCCCATAAGGCACACGACAGTTACCGCACTGCTCCTGCCACTGCCGATTAGCCTACCCATGAGCCTACCGAGGAAAAAAGCGATTTGGAAAATAAAGTTGCAGCATGCGAACCTTTCAAGCTAAAATCAAAAGCGGCATCAATGTGTGCAGCTTTTAGGCGAAAAAAAACACCACAAATTATAGAATATATAAAGTTAAGAACAAAAATATTCATACCCCTGGCAAATATAGATTTAATGTTGCTTTTCTCTTGACCAATATGTTTGTTCTGACTAAAAATGACACTGCCACATGCCAAAAGGTTGCAGCCTAAGACAATGTGGTAGAAACATGGAATCAAAAAAGAAGCGTTTTCATCTTTTTTTTTACATTTTTATGGAAAAATGGTGTGTCCAAAATTATTCATACCCTTTTTAAATAATCAATGTAAACATCTTTATTTGCCATCACAGCTCTCACAATACCTAGGCATATCTCTCCATATCACCAAAATGATTCTAGACCGCACCTTTTTTAGCAGCAATCCTGGTTTTGAGGCAGGAACGATTATTTGCCTTGGCCTTGTGCTCACTTTTTTGACAGATGAGGTCTGGACTCTGCCTGGACCATTCTAAAATGTTGTTCTCTGTTAACCATTTCTTGCCTCGTTTGGCTGTATGTTTTGGATCATTGTGTGGTTTAATGGTCCAATGTATATTGGGGTAGGTCATCCCTCCAAAAATCTTGATGTAGCCCCTTGGTTTAGTGTTATTGAGAAGGTCATTATAAAATATTGCTGTTGATGTGGTAGGATAATAACTCACGTTAAAGAACGAAGTCTTAGGGTAGAACAAAACTTGGTTTTGGTGTAAACCTGCCAATTAAAGAACTCACATGCTTTATAATGATAGTTCGCCAGCTAAATAGTTTGACAGTAGTATATTCAGCAGTCGGTCAGAGCCAATCACGCATAGGATAAGGATATTGTCTTTCCAACCAGCAGATGGCGCTCTTGTGCAAACTTAAAATGTGCTATCCTGAGGGATGAGGGTGCAGCGCATAGGAAGAGTCCCATGACTAAGACGACTCGTCTGCCCTCTGATGTTGTGACATAGGTGTTATGATGGACCAATTTAGCAACATATAGGCTTGCGCAAATTTGTTTTCATTCGTTATAGGCTTAAATAATAATGGCATCATTAACAATGTTCGAATGCTTTCTAAAAACTGCTTATGACCCCTGAATGAACCGCTCACAACATTTCAACCCTTAACTTAAGTTTGAACTTCTGATAGGCTTGAAGTGTCATTGAATGGAAAGACATATTAGGCCTACTAAAGGATCACAACAAGTAGCCAAAAGGTTAAACTTTCACTTTGCTGTATGAGAACATTAAAACAACAAGCAGACGAATACTGTCCAGTTGGAGGGCTCTTCCTCGTCCTACCATAACCTCTCTGAAAAAAAAAAAATACTTCCGATCTTTTCACGCCAATGTTCTCCTCCCGGTGGACGGAGTCATGTGACGGAACTTTGCTCCAATCGGGAATCAGTCCAGAGGAGAGCGTGCGGCGCTAATGAGCAATGCCACCCGCCGTGAGATTCAAACCCAACCCCTGTGAGAGAGCGACGGCGACCGACCTGCAGGAACCGCAACAAATTAAGCACTGACCGTCTGGATTTATAGGCTCTGTGACGGACTGCGATGAGACCCTGTACGATGGATTAGGAAAATAATTGACAATCGCCTAGTGGGTTTCGAAAGTTGTGTTTGTAGCCTACGGAGAGAGATCAGCACGACAGTCGAGATTGGGGACAAGGGAATAGGCGCCTAAACGAGCCCTTTGTGGATACTCCTCGCCGATGCAACCGCAGACAGGGGTTGTCATGGGCATTATTCATTCGCTGCCACTTGCAGTCTGCGCCGTGTTGTCGGCGTGTTAGATATATCCGGAGTGGGGCAGGCAGCCGTCCACCTGCGATTAGGCATAAACTCTCCTGGTTATTTTGTAGCCGTGCCGGACGGACCGGGCTTATATTACCACGTAGCCTGTTTACGTGCTATCTGAAAATAAAATGCCCGGACGGAACAGGTACAATCTGGTGGACGATGTGGCTGACTCCCGGGTCCCTCTCCACAACGAAGAGGCTTTTCAGCACGGGATTCACTTCCAAGCCAAGGTAAGATGCGTCCAGTTAACAACGCTGGTGTGGTTAGAAAGCCGAGGGTTTCATTGAAAGACCAACTTAATAAACCTAGGTGGACTTCGTTAACACTGCTGTCAAGTCCAAACTGCTTTATTCTGCAGAGTTTGATTTAAGAACTTTTTGGAGTAACTTGGCACTTTGGTACGTTGGGTGTTTGTAGCCTTGGTCTCTGGCTTTTCAAAAAGTGAACTATGTGCCAACCAACAAACACTATTTATGACAGAATCATTTTGGTGGATTTATACGACGATTCTGCGACTGACAGGGCATTTGGGGATGTGATTGAAAGGTGGATGCTACCTAGAAGGAACCTACATGTCAAACAGAGGCACTATAGTCTAGCCTAAGCGCAAATTCATCTCTTCATTCAAAACACCAAAGGTCGAGATGCGCACCAAATGACGTTGCGCACCACATCCGTCTCACCCGTGTTGGGAAATGAAAAGATCTAGGCTATGATTTTGACACCACAAACCTACACGCTTTCCTGCCTGCCTGTGTTGAACACACAACAGTCAGCTCCTTGCTGCGATGATGTTCATGTCTCAATTCTTGTGATCATTAGAACCTGCCCACGTAGCTGTATCCGTTTCCGTGATCAATCGTCGTGCCTTGAATATACTACTGTTATTCCACAGGGCAATACGATGCTTTGTTGTTTTATTTTGCCACCACTGCACTATAGTCATGCTGATAAAACAACAGTGAATTGATTGTCTAACGTATGCGTAATCTTTTTTTTTATCATAACAGTCTGTCGGTACAACGTTTGTGCCAGTGCGGCCCGAGCCTTTTGGGGGCCCTAAGCAGAATTTGATTTGGGGGGCCCCTCCCACAATGCGGAGTCACCTGTGCTTGGCGATAATTGACAACTTCACACTATAATGTTATATTATAAATTAATACATTGAGGTTATGTATTAATACAGTGATTGATTATAAACTACTGTCCCCCTGGACACAGATGCATAAGGACCCTCTCCTATTTGTGCAAATGTGGGTACAAATGGGTGTGTGTGGGGGGTGGGGGGATTCAGAATTTGGTAGATGTGATTTCCTGTATTCTGGTGCATTTTTGGGATGGTCAGCTGGAGAGGGGCAGTACCTAAATTTGTTCAGATTCATAGCCTTTTGCTTTTTGACTTATAGAGGTAGTGACTTCACACAACTACTTGGGGTTCAGGGTCCCTTGACCTCTTGGGCTCGGTAGGCTCATTCAGTAATCCATCCTTGCTCACATGTCAAAAATGTTTTGGGGCTCCGCTCTAGACTTCTGGCCCCATGTGCTTGGTAAACCAATGTATTAATATAGTTGTTATTTACACCAACCCTGTCACCTTTTAATCTTAGAGGGTACTAAAATCACAGATTTATTTGAAACTTTCATATTCAAAGTGAAGCACTAAGGGTGGTTTACTGAAGTTGAATTGACAAATAACAAAATACAACATCGTTTGTATTTGTTGTAAACAAGTACATCAGTTTAATGACTTGTTTTTCAACAGATTTGCAGAACAAATCCACAAATGTGCATTAACTGAGCAATCTTCAACTACAAAATAAAACCAAAATAGACAAACATTAATAATCAAAAATAAAATGTCCCAAAAAATTATTCCTACTTCGTTCCTGGCTTTCAGGCATCTGCAACTCACAGTGGACTGCAGTGGACAAATCTGCAATGAGTAAATAAATACATAAATAAATTTTTAAAAAAAAACTATGTTAAATGTGTCATGTCATATTAACAGGCTATGTAACCATTTGCCATCAAGAAAACCTCACCTTCTGTGTCATCAGCCGAGGCAGACACTTGATGAGGTAGAGTTAGAGATGTGCTCCAAAGTATTTCAACAGTGTCCCTGAAAAAAATTAAAATAAGTGCATAGTTGATCGAGCAGAATGAGCTCATGAGCTACACTCATCAACAAGCAATTCCACGTCTAACAATTCATATTCTATTGGCAAATGAGGCATAATTGCAGTATGGTGAACGCTTAACATGGTGATCTACTGCAGCCTAAATATTAGGGTAGCACCGCTACATCACTCGCCACTATCTTAATCAAATTTAAGTTTATTTTCATCACAGAAGTCTCCCCACCCAACATGGTATATTTTCTTATAAACACTAATGTTACCATCTCTCACCAAAGATCTTAGAGCAGAGCGCAGGTACTGTTCCATCTTTGCCTATGAAGCTGGAATGTTACCGATGCCCAGAGTCGCGCTAGTAAGTGAGTTGGGGTTGGGACTGGGAGCCTGAGCTTAGCCTGCTGTTGCTATCAGACTTACCACTATGTCACATATTATAGAACAGTAATAAACTATCAACACTTTCAGGTGCGAAATCAGAAACAATACCTCTGTGGTAAAATTGCCTTTAGCTACGTTTTCATGTAGCTAGTGCTAATGTCCACTTCAGTCAGCTATCTTCTAGCTAGCTAACTTTAATTTACAACATAAGCCCACCTAGGGTACATGCTTGATTGAACATCCAAAACAACCCCAATATCCTTGACATCTGAAATACACCTAGATAAATATATATTAATGGGAGACATTTCTCTGTTGATGGCGGGGATTTAGTTAGCCCTGGCAGCAAATGTAATTTGCGGCCGCTAGGGGCGCGTCTAGATTTCTAGGCTAGGATTTAGTAGCTCTGGTGATGGCTTATATTAGATCATGACAGTTAGCTAGCTACCTCAAGCACAAAACATACTGTAAATAATAATGCAAACATACCTGTATCTTGCTTGTTTTTCTCCTCCTCTGTCATTTTCTTCTTTCTGTTTTCGGCACCAGAGGGATACGTCCTTTTTTGTGACTTGTCTTAACATTACCGTCTCTTCCGATTTTTGAACTTGATGCAGTGTCTGCACGAATTGTCTATGCACCCGAGGTGTCTACTTTATGCCCATGACTCAAAGGCTGGCAGACACAGTAGCAGTAGGCAGGTATATTGATCATGAAATCAGATCATGAAATCAGATCTTGTTTATACGATGTTTATGTTATTTATTATGTAAAAAAAAAAAGAAGAAACTCGATTGCAACTCAAGCAGCCGCTTAGTTCGCTTATGCGCTTGTTTGTTCGCCTGTTTGTGCTGAGGTGTGCCTTTGTCTTGTCTGATGCCTGTAGATTGCATTAATGCTTAACACATTCACTTTTATTTTCAGTATGTTGGCAGTCTGGATGTGCCAAGGCCCAACAGTCGCATGGAGATTGTTGCAGCAATGAGAAGGATCCGAGTAGGTTTTACACAACCACACACACACACACACACACACACTACATCAGACTTATTACAGTGTTATAAATAATCATTGCTACATTCTCTGGCTACCTTCAACATTTCCCCTTCACACTCATTCCACCCACGACCATCATTCTCTTTTTCACTCTTGCTGGTAAATCCGTATGTGCTGGTTAAGTGCTGTGTGTGTGTGTGTGTGTGTGTGTGTGTGTGTGTGTGTGATTTAACAAGCATGGCGCTGCTGGTGCTGGTGTTATCTACAGGGAAAGAACAATAAACACCCTGCAGTGCTCATATTTGTGTGTGTGTGTGTGTGTGTGTGTGTGTGTGCGCGCGTGCTCTGTTGAATCTTGAACCATACCTTGCCATACACAGAAGGAATAGGAGAGTGGACAAGGAGACAGATACACACACATACACACACAGAGAGAGAGAGAGAGAGCGACACACACACACACACACACACACACACACACACACACACACACACACACACACACAGAGAGAGAGAGCGCGACAGACAGACACACAAACGCTGTGAGTAGTGTGTAATTAGATTGGATTTGTCGTTTGAGTGCATTGCTCCACTACTGCTCGTTAGCTTTACAGGAAACGACGGCAGCACCTCAGGAGACCTGCCTCTCTCTCTCTCTCTCTCTCTCTCTCTCTCTCTCTCTCTCTCTCTCTCTCTCTCTCTCTCTCTGCGCATGGACTGAGTGAGTGGGCGGAGCCGGAGCGTCTGTGAGTGAGCGTTGTGTGAGTGAGGCCGCTGTGCCTTTTCTTACCTGTTTTCTCTTTCTTACTTTTTCTGTTTTTTATTATTTTTTTCCTTTGTTGTTTGTTTGTCTTGTATGTTTTTGGGTTGGTAGGGTTAGGGGTTAGTGGAGTGCGTGTGTTTTTGTGGTTTTACCTGGGCGTCAGCTCCTGGTTTGGAGTATGGCTGCCTCAGGTAACACTAGGGGAAAGTTTGTTTGTCTCACGCGGCGGCATGGTATAAAGATATCCTCTACCGCCAGCGTAGAAGAGTGTAGCCTGGCAGTAGGTGAAATGGTTGGGCATGACAAAGTTTTGTCTGCTGCCCGTATGAATCAAGCAATCGTTTTGTTCCTTGAGTCCGTGGAGTTGGCCAACTTAGTGGTTGAACGCGGAGTAGAA
Organism: Alosa sapidissima; assembly: GCF_018492685.1. NCBI lineage: Eukaryota > Metazoa > Chordata > Actinopteri > Clupeiformes > Clupeidae > Alosa > Alosa sapidissima. Next base: position 22,773,226 of record NC_055969.1, read on the forward strand.
ATTGATGGTATTTTTAACTCCGTACTCCCTTTGTCTACCCCATCTAGGAAAGTAATCATTTCAAACATACCACCTTTCATTAGTGATGACATTCTTGTCCAGTCTCTATCCCGCTATGGCAAATTAGTTTCCCCGATCAAGAAGATCGCCATTTCCACGAAGTCTCCGCTTTTAAAGCATGTGGTATCTTTTAGGCGATATGTTTACATGGTTTTAAACAACAACACAGATGATCTTGATTTGACTTTGAATATCCAGGTCGACGATTTCAATTATGTCATATATGTCACAAGTAATCTGATGAGATGTTTTGGTTGTGGTTTGACGGGTCACCTAGTGCGTGCCTGTCCAGAAAAGTGCCCCAATACTACCGCCAATGTCAATGGTCAAAATGAGAATACTGGGGAGGGACAGTCTGCCAGTGATGAGGGGCCCACAAATGGTGGAGAGGCTGGGGTGGAGGGTGATCAGTCACCAGGGGAAGGTTCTTCTAATGCCGATGCACCTGAAGTTAGACCATCAGATCAGGATGTGTCTGATGAGACAGTAAGGAACGGGGAAGAGGGGGCCGAGGCTGAAGCTCCAGAAAATAATGTTATGCATACTGATAACTCGCCGAATTCCAACGTACTAGATCTTTCGGAGGACGCTTGCGGGGAGGATAGTCAGATCATGGAAACAGAGGAAGTTCCCTTTAAAGTTCCAAAAGGTCTGAAGAGGGAAAGGGCTCGAGCTGAGTCTCATAGAAAGGTAAAAAAGAAAGATCTGGTTGGTGACGTTAATTCTACTGATGCAGAGAGCGAGGGGGAATTTTCTGATTGCAGCCTAAGGTGCAGTCTTCCCCAAAGCGGCTACACAGGGCGCGAGTACACTGTGGATGATTTAAAAACGTTTCTGAAGCAGACTAAAAATGCTAGGTGTGTTCAAGTTGATGAATACTTTCCCGATGTTGAACAGTTCATCGCTAAAACGAAGCTGTATATGGCCGAAGGTAGCTTTACTAGGCAGGAGGTCTACCGTTTGAATAAATTTCTCACAAAACTTAGAGCTCTGTTGAACGCTGATAGCCAGTCCACCCCAGCCCCTGTTAATTCCCAATGAATATGTTATTTTTTTGCACTTTTTCCTTTATACTTATGAGTGGGTTTCAAATTGCTTCGCTTAATTTGAATGGAGCAAGAGACCGCACAAAGAGGGCGATGCTTTTTGAAACAATTAAAGAAAAAGCTATTGATGTTGTCTTTGCGCAGGAAACCCATACTGACGCAAGCAATAGCTCTGATTGGGCTTTGGAATTTGGGGGGTTATCGATCTTAAGTCATAATACCTCAACTAGTGGTGGCGTTGCTATTCTTTTTTCAGGTAGCTGTATCCCCTGTTCATATGAGGTTGATGAAATTGTTAAAGGTAGACTCTTGAGAGTCAGAGCTCAATATGAAAATACTTTTTTTGTTTTTGTGTGTGTCTATGCCCCAACGGTTGGGAGGGAGAGAATGATTTTCTTAAGTATCCTGGATGATCTGTTAAAAAATTGTGATTCTGGGGAGTGTTTACTTCTTGGTGGGGATTTCAACTGTACTGAGCTAGCTATTGATAGGAATCATGTAGAGCCTCATATGCCATCACGTAGAAGGCTCATTGAGATAATGAAGTCCCACGACCTTTCTGATTTATGGAGGAACTTTCATATAAAGCAGAAACAGTACACATGGGTCCACTCAAATAATAACATATTATCTCTGGCAAGATTAGACAGGTTCTATACCTTTAAACATCAGTTCAGTTTTTTTAGAAGCTGTCTCATCCTGCCAGTAGGTTTTTCCGATCATAGTATGGTGCTTTGTAATTTTTTTGTTAGTGCCACCAGATATAAGAGCGCATACTGGCACTTTAACACTAGTCTTTTGAATGATGGTAAGTTTAGGGATGTTTTCAAGTTTTTCTGGAAGGATTTTAGATCCACAAAGCAGTCTTTTCAGTCTGTGCAACAGTGGTGGGATTTTGGAAAGGCCCAGATAAAACAGTTGTGTCAGCAGTATACTTCCTGTGTCACAAGAGATATAGCTCAACGCATGAAATTGTTGGAAAATGAGATACTGGAGCTCCAAGGTTTAGCTGAAAGTACAGGTAATCAGTTATATATGGAAAATTTGAAAATAAAAAAGAATTGTTTGGCCAACTTGCTGGGCATTAAAGCACAAGGAGCTCTGGTCAGGTCTCGCTTCCAGTGTGCAGAATTAATGGATGCACCTTCCAAATTCTTTTTTAATCTGGAAAAGAAAAATGGCCAAAAACGGCTTATACATGCTTTGGTTTCAGAAACTGGAGCCCTCTTATCTGACGATAAACAAATTCGTGAGAGAGCAGTTGATTTCTACAAGGTTTTGTATAGGAGTGAAATCTCCTATAAACAGGCCCTTGACAGTCCTTTTTTGACGAATCTTCCTAAGGTATCTAGAGAAGCTAATTGCGACCTTGGAAGGGTGATTACCCTGGCTGAGTTGGAAAAGGCCCTCCATGGTATGGAGTGTGGCAAGGCACCGGGGATCGATGGTCTGCCGGTTGACTTTTATAAGTCTTTCTGGACAGAAGTAGGCGCAGACCTACTGGTCGTTTTGAGGAACAGCTTGGCCAAGGGGCAGCTGCCACTCAGTTGTCGCAGAGCAGTTCTTACTCTGTTACCGAAGAAGGGAGATTTGAAGGATATCAGGTCATGGAGACCCGTGTCTGTTCTATGTGCGGAATATCGGCTGCTCTCTAAGGTTCTTGCTAATAGACTCAGTGAAGTTTTAGGGGAAGTCATTGCACCTGACCAGACCTACTGTGTGCCGGGCAGGCTTATTTGTGATAATATTTCTTTTATTAGAGACGTTTTGGAAATTGGTAAACTTTTACATTTGGACTTTGGCCTTGTTTCTGTTGATCAGGAAAAAGCTTTTGATAGAGTTGAACATAATTATTTATGGAGCGTCTTGACTGCTTTTGGCTTTAATCCTGTTTTTATAAAGAAAATTAGAGCTCTATACTGTGACAATGAAAGTATTCTGAAAATTAATGGTGACTTGTGTGCTCCTTTCAAGGTTTTTAGGGGAATTAGACAAGGATGCCCCCTCTCTGGAATGCTATACTCCTTAGCCTTTGAGCCCCTGTTGGTACAGTTAAGAGCCAAGCTAAAGGGTGTAACTCTTCCTGAGTGTAACATCTCTTTGAAGCTATCAGCTTATGCGGATGATGTAGCTATTCTGATTGAAAGCCAAAGGGATGTGGACACCATGTTAAATGTTTTTACTGATTTTAATCGGTTATCATCTGCCAGAGTTAATTGGGGAAAAAGTGTGGCCCTGTTGGCTGGAAAATGGCCTGATGGCACACCGTGCCTCCCAGGTGGGTTAACCTGGTCTAGGGACGGGTTTAAATATTTGGGTGTGTTTCTTGGAGACGATAACTTTGTTCTAAGGAATTTTGAGGGGATTGTTGAGAAGGTTAAGGGCCGTCTTGGCAAGTGGAGTTTTTTAATTAAAAAATTGTCCTATAGGGGCCGTGTTCTAATAATTAACAACCTGGTGGCTTCATCCCTTTGGCACAGACTTGCATGTATAGACCCTCCAGCACATGTTTTATCTAAAATACAATCTATTCTGGTTGATTTCTTTTGGGATGGTCTACACTGGGTCCAACAAGGCGTGCTTTTTTTATCCAAGGATGAGGGTGGACAAGGATTGGTCCACCTGCAGAGTAGGGCAGCAGCCTTTCGTCTTCAGTTCATACAGAGGCTTTTGGATGGACCTGTAAATTCCAGTTGGAAGGCTGTGGCTTGTGCCATCCTAAGAACTTTTGAAGGCTTGGGTCTGGATAGGACCCTCTTCTGGATGAATCCTGCCTTAATGAACTTAAACAAGCTCCCTGTGTTCTATCGCAATACGTTTAAAGTATGGGGTCTTTTGAAAGTATGGAGACCTCAGAATACAAGTTCTCTCTTTTGGCTTTTGCAAGAGCCATTGATATATGGTTCATGTTTGGATCTTACGCATGAGAAGCATTTTCCTGCTTTTAGTGGGATGTTTTGCAAAGCGCGGGTCATCACTTTGAAGGACCTCCTGCCTTTAGCTGGGCCAGGTTTTGAGAATGCTGAAGGAGTGGCCGAACACATGAAAATGAGATCCATCCGTATAGTTAACAAATTCCTCTTGGAATTGCGGTCCCACTTCACAGATGCTAGTCTAGCAATGTTGGATCAGTATGCCAGGGGTTTAGTTATGCTAAATGAATGTGATCCTGTTCCATGTTTTAGTGTGTCCTCTGGATTTTGTAATGTCTTTTTGAAGGTTGAAGATTTTGTTTTTCTGGGTCCAAATCGCGCCTCTGGAAAGGCACTTTACAATCTTTGTGTAAAATCTCTGAATAGGAGGTGTTTGGAGTCTAGAGTTGACACACCTTGGCGTGCTGTTCTACATGTAGAACAGGATGTCAAACCACACTGGAGATCCTTTTACAAGTCACCATTAATTAAAAAGGTGGGGGATTTACAATGGAGGATTTTATATGGTGCAGTTGCTGTAAATTCTTTTGTTTGTGTTTTGAACTCTGATGTGAGGCATGAGTGCCCGTTTTGCAATGACAGGGAAACTGTTTTTCACGCTTTTATGCAATGCACACGCCTGATGCCTTTATTTTCCATTTTACAGAAACTGTTCACTTACTTCAATGAAAGTTTTTCAATGGAAACATTTATTTTTGGTTTTAATTATGTACAGAAGCGAAGGCACAAATGTCAATTGTTGAATTTTATCATTGGACAGGCTAAGATGTCTATATATGTTAGCAGGAGGAATAAGGTTGAGCATAACTCAAGATCTGATCTTTTAATGGTATTTGCAATCTTGGTGAGATCAAGGATTTTAATTGATTTTGGTTTCTACAAGGAAATGAGTGATCTTGAAACCTTTGAGATTATATGGTGTCAGGAAAATGCTCTGTGTATGGTTGTAGAGGATAAAGTGCAATTTAATACCTTGTTAGACGTTCCTGTGCCTGCTGTTTAACATACATAACTAGATGTGTCTTCTATTTATTTATTTATTTATTTTTTAATCATTCATCTTTGAGATGACTGTGTATGCCTTTTAGCTATTTGTAATAAAGGTTTTTATAAATTCAATTCTCTCTCTCTCTCTCTCTCTCTCTCTCTCTCTCTCTCTCTCTCTCTCTCTCTCTCTCCTGTCTCTCTCTCCCTCCCTGTGTCAATTCAAATTCAATTCAAATGGTGCTTTATTGGCATGACAAATATGACACTTGTATTGCCAAAGCAATTGTTACATAAAAGTACAGTATCAGGATCTAAGCAAGTGTCTGTGTGTCTGTCTCACTCTCACACACACCACACACACACTTACATTCATTTTCAGTCTCTCTCTCCTGTCTCCCTCAATCCCTCCATCACTCTATCTCTCTCATTCTTGTGAAACGTCCCTCCTTCCATCCACCCTTTCTATATTTGCACCCTTTAGTGTTGCTTTATCCTTCCTCAGCTTCTGTGTGTGTGTGTGTGTGTGTGTGTGTGTGTGTGTGTGTGTCTGTGTGTGTGTGTGTGTGTGTGTGTGTGTGTGTATGTGTGTGTGCGTGCGTGCGTGCTTGTGTGTGTGTTCCAAGTAGAGGTCTGCATGGGTCTGATTTTTCAGTCCGCTCCCGCCCATTCCCGCATGAATGTGTCATTTTTAGTCCCGCTCCCGCCCGCATCTGTAACATGATGTCCCGCTCCCGCCCGCTAAAGCCCGCATGCAGGAGGGATAGCCTACTCAGCTTTTCTTTCTGTCTCACGAAAGGAGCACACACACCTGAGAAAGACTCCTGATTTGAAGTTTCTTGGTTCTGAATGTAGGCTAACAAAAAAGTTGCCCCCGCGCCGCGCTCTTTTGCGTTGCGACGCGCGGGTCCCGCAGGAGTGCAGACCTCTACTTCCAAGGCCGTGTTAAACGGCACACCTCTGCTACCGGAATCCCAGCATGAAGTCAATCTAAACCAGTGGTTTTCAAAGTGGGGGCCGCAAGCGGGTGCCAGGGGGGCCTCAGCAAGTTGGAAGGAAAAATAAAAGAAACAAATAAATACATTGTAAAATGTAAAATATACCTTTTACTATGAGGGTTGTTATACAATGCCATTAGAATAATTTGTCACATATCTGAACATTATATTTTTCATGATAATGACTGGGAATAATAGTAAAGTGATAGCTCTCATATAGCAGAAAGCCCCAAATGCAATTTTTACACACTGTGTGCTCCATCACGAAGTGCTTGTGGCTAAAATAACTAGATGTACCGCAGAGTGGTACAAAATATGACCGCCGCCCAGTCCAGCACATTTTTTCCACAAAAATAAATCATGCTGAAAGGCCTATATGATTCTAACTGTCTCACTAAATTGCATTATCCACACTCAATTCTCACTGGTATCTGCTAGACAACAAGTACCAAAACATGATTAGTTCATAGATTTCACATGTAAAATTCATTTTATACAACCCCACCCCCATCTTGCCTGTTCATAATTCTGAGAAATTCTTGAATTGTGTGCATGTGTGCGTGTACACGTTTATGTTTATGTGTGTGGGTGTGTGTGTATGTGTGTGTGTGCGTGCTTGTGTGTTTGCCTGCGTATGTGTGTTTGTGCATGTGCATGCATGCGTACATATGTCTACTGTGTGAGTATGTGTCATACGTATGATTACTGTGAATGTATGTGTGTGCATCTGTTTATGCACATGTGTGCACATGGAATGGGTAACATGACCCCTGGAGGCAAACATACGGAAACAATTGGTCATCCTAGGCCCTACGGTTCTCAAGATATTCACAGAAAACTGCGTCTGCCCTACCCTCCTTTCGGGGGGTCCAGTACAGCGGGGGGGCTACAGATCAAAACGAAAAACGATGGTTCCATGCTATCCATGTGGGGTTACATGCCCACCAAGTTTCGTGTACCCCGGTCTTTCAGTGTCCCGGGAATCCTTGTTGGTGTACGGTCACTAAATGTACACATAAATTATTTTATTGTAAGGCCCCCCCATGAACGAAAGTTCACAAAACGTGGCATGCATTCGGAGGGTGTCATAATGATCCTACACTTTCAATTTCGTGCAGTTTTGACCATGTCAGCCAGAGATATTGTGATGAAAACACCATGTTTTTAATTTTTAACTAGGTGGCGCTATACATGAAATAAGTGGTAATGGGATGGGTTGACATACCCCCTTAAGACCAACATACAAAAAAAAGGTGGACCTCCTAGGCCCTACGGTTCTCGAGATATCCACAGATAGACCGGCCACCTACAGGCCAGTTGGTGTATAGTAACATAAATTAATTTATTGTGTGGCCCCCCATGAACGGAATTCCACGAAACTTGGCGTGCATTCAGAGGGTGTCATAATGATCCTACACTTCCAATTTCGTGCAGTTTTGACTATGTTAGGTCACAGATACCTGCAGTTACAACACCTCATTTTTACTTTTTTGTGTTTAACTAGGTGGCGCTATACATGAAATGAGTGGTTATGGAATGGGTTGACATGGCCCCTTGAGATCAACATACAAAAAAAATGGTCCTTCTAAACCTTACGGTTCTCGAGATATTCACAGAAAACTGTATCTGCCCTACCCTCCTTTCGGGGGGTGCAGTCCAGCGGGGGGGGCTACAGATCAAAACGAAAAACAATGGTTCCATGCTATCCATATGGGGTTACATGCCCACCAAGTTTCGTCTACCCCGGTCTTTCAGTGTCCCGGGAATCCTTGACGGAAATTTGGACATGCGAAAAAGAACATTTTTTTGACTAAACCTATATGACCGCCGCTTCGCCGCACAGTCAAATGCACACTATGCCGGCTTTATTTGGTTCAGTTTAAACAAGTAAAGTTGGTTTCACTTTGATGATGATGTCATCATTACTCTGCTCTAGCAGCAGCAGCTTTTTTTTTCCTGATTCCATCCGTGCACTTGTTTTTTCCCTCTCTTTTCTTACTCTCCATGTCCTCTCTCATTCTTCCCTTTCCTCTCTCTATCCTCTCTTTCCTCTCTTGCCATCCATACCAGAGTGTCATATAGAGTGTTTGCTGATGGGGTGATAATATGCCCGATAAAGATCTAGCATTCAGCAACATCCTCATTATATCCCTTGCAAGCATATTTACACACACACACACACACACACACACACACACACACACACACACTGCACATTAATGGCACTTACACATGTGCTCACTCATGTTCACAAACACACGCACACACACACACACACACACACACACACACACACGAGCACACACACACACACAAACACACGCACACACACACATACTCTTCATGCTGTGGCATGTTCAGTCGTGTGATGATCAAGTCTTCTCTGACCTTAGGTCCACCCCTAATGGCCTCTGTTTTTTACACACTAATGCTCTTAGTCATGCTGCACACACACACACACACACACACATACACATTTGCGTGGGTGTATTTGTCTTTTATTCTTTCTTTATTTTATCTTTATTTTCATTCAGAAAGACTGCAGTTGTGTTTGTCAGGGCAAACATTGGGATGCATGTTCCGTTTACACACAGAAAAATGCACACTTGCTACTTTGCATTCAAAAGTAGGTTAGTTAGTTAGTTTGTTTGTGTGTGTGTGTGTGTGACTGGGTGTGTGTGTGTGACTGTGTGTGTGTGTGCTGTAGAAATTGTTTACGGTGTCACCACACCCTTTCTCTCTCTACCCCACCACACACACACACACACACACACACACACACACACACACACACACACACACACACACACACACACACACACACACTGCTCTGTTGCTTGCTTGCAGCTGTATGTTTATGGGTAAATGAGCCCCCAGGAGAGGTGTGTGTGTGTGTGTGAGAGAGAGAGTAAGACTTGGTAAGCTTGTACAGATATTTAGGTCTAAAATGTAGGTCTCTGAGGAATACTGGTACTGGTGGTGTTTTGTTTAGAACTTTGTGTGGTGACTGTGGATGTAATTAAGAAGTCTGCGACAGATCCAGTATAATTGCTGTTAATGTGCTTTGTTCTTTCTCTTGTGTTCCACCACCCAAGCAAGGAACACAGAGTTGGTCAGACAGAGAATGAGAGAGCGAGAGAATGAGAGAGAGCGAGAGGAGGAGCGAAAAACAGACAAAGAAATGAAGTGAGAGAGAGAAAAAGGGATGAGAGAAAGATTGTAAATGTATGGCTTCATTGGACTGTGGACAACGTAGAGCTCTGAAGTCGAAGTTGACTTCAGCTGTAGTTGAAAGGTCAAAGTTGAAAGGTCAGATGCTGGGGTGTGTGATCTGTAAACACACTTCAGCTACTGTGTGTGATGCTGGGCAGATGGGAGTGTGTGATCTGTAAACACACTTCAGCTACTGTCAGCACACTGATGAAGCCCCTGCATCAGCGGTGTGTGTGTTGTTGTGCATGCATGTGTGAATCTGTGTATATTGACTGAAGAACTGCAATGTTATTAGAAACAGAGCCATTTGAGTTAAGCGACCTTGGTTATCCTGAAAGGCGCTATATACATTTAAGCTATTGTTATTATTATTGGTATTATTATTATTATTATTATTATTATTATTGTTATTATTATTATTATTATTATTATTTGATTATTTGTTCTTCTTCACACTTAGTGTCTGTCTCTCTTCTTCTCTGTCCATTGACCACTTTTTCCTGTGTCTGCCTCAGCTGCTTCCAGTTCTCTAAAAAGGCCAGGTGATGACCTTCATTGCTATGAATAATAGATGCAAACTCCTCACCTTTTAAGTGAGACTCACTGTTGTACATTGAGTTATTAGTGGATCATTTTGGAAGTAGAGCAAGCACATTGTTTTTGTGAACAAAGGTTGTATGTGCAGTTTAATGCAAAGAAAAAGGTCTGAGAGAGATGGGGAGAGGGTTCAGGAAATTACCTCCAAACTGGGTCAACTTCGGGTCAGCTACGCTCATCTGTGGTAGTGTGTGTGTCAAGGTTCAGTGTGGAGGTGTTACCCATTTGGCCTTTACCATAAACGGTACTGTGTCTCACTTGGTCTGTGCATGTGCAGGGCCAGCACCTGTGCTTGCTTTACTGGACAGGTGTTGACAAAACTGCATTGGTGTGCCATTGTGGTGTTGGCCTATTTTCTGTTGGTGCAGTGTTTCCCATACATTGACTTATTTGTGGCGGCCCACCACAATATCAACATTGACCACCACAAAATGATTTTCCAGGATGTACTAAATTGTGTGTTAGCATCATAACCACGCTGTGCTAATTTGTTAAAAACTGTTGCGTTCAAGTTAATTCTGCAAACCTACCACCACAAAGTGTTTCTCTGGGAAACACTGTGGTGCAGAAGTAGTTGACCAATGGCCATCCATAAAGCATCCCATAAAGCATCAATGAAGGCCAAGATATGACATCCATTTTTAAATCATTAGTGGAAGCAACAACTGTGCTGCAGCACTACCAGCCTCCG
>NC_055969.1:22791247-22792516 GCF_018492685.1 Alosa sapidissima
TTCACTAAATCCAGGAGGTGTATGCAAGAGAAGCCCCGTTGCAGCAGAGCAAGTGTCACATGATCGCTAGTGGGTCCACGTTGTCACACGCAGGTCTAATGTTTATTTTGTGTAGCGAGATCAAAACGTAGCCTACCAGGGATTTTGTGCTAGCTACTTCTGTTCACGTAGCATTGATGAGACAGTCCTTTTTTCTTACATGGTATTATATGGAGAGAAAACATTTGCCTTTGAGTATTTTAGTAGTCAGTTGTAAACAAAGAACTCTTCTCATGTAACCCTTGTAAATGGACTAAAATTCGCTCTAAATATCTACGTGTAATCGATTATGCTAACCGTTAGCATCTCTATTGGATTTCTCATATACATTAGCCATAAGCTAACGCATTAGTTTCTATTCTGGAACTTGGAATGCTAGCCTACATGAATTTCTCTTAAACAAAACATCGAAGGGAATAACTGAGATGTATTCTGTTGGTCTGCTTAGTTTTACAGTGAATCCTAAGTAAAAGTTTTTGAAAGGAACTTCAGCTTCAGACTTTCTCTTGAGAAACTGTTTGGCCTAGTCATCTTCTCTAATGTAGCTGGTTAGACCATGTCATTGCCACACACACAAGTGGGGGCAAAATTGGAAATGTGTCATAGAGTGACAATTGGTTGATTTGGTTAAAAAGTCACAGGTTAGGTTATTGGTTATTATTGTATTGATGATATTCATAAATAATGAGCTGTAAAGTAACTTAGACTTTTACCATTTTTTTAAAGGATATCGACTAATTATCGTTATCGTCAAAATCGCAAAAAATATCGAGATATTATTTTTTGTCCATATCGCCCACCCCTAATACACACACACACACACACACACACACACACACACATGCACACACTCGTATTCACACACACACATGCACACACCTCGCTTCCACACACACACACACATGTACACACTCGCATCCACACACATACTTGCATCCACACACACATGGACACACTCGCACACACACACACATGCACACACTTGCATCCACACACACACACATGCACACACTCGCAGCCACACACACATGCACACACACCTTGCATCACACACACACACACATGCATGCACACACTCGCAGCCACACACACACACAGATGCACAAACCCGCAGCCACACACACACACATGCATACACTTGCATCCACACAAGCCCATAGGATGCTTGAGCAGAAGGTTCGGTCTGTCACACACACACACACACACACACACACACACACACACACAGAC
>NC_055969.1:22804449-22806949 GCF_018492685.1 Alosa sapidissima
TTGAACTTGGTTCAACTTTCAAAGCGCAACGCGAGCGTATTCAATTGACAAACCGTTTGTGTTGCTTAGGCACGAGACAAAACGTATTATGGTCTGAGCTTTGCGTTACATTTGCCGCTGCCGCTGGCTGATATGATCCCCGTCTAACACCCCTGGTAGTTTCAGTCTCAGGCCAGTCATGCCTATGTCATCAGTGTGCTTTATCAAAGAATGGTTTCGCTAGTCATTACGTTCTTTAATGAGAGAACGTGTAGGCACACATCATGTTATTTAATGAGAGAACGTGTAGGGACTCATTACATTCTTTAATGAGAGAACGTGTAGGGACACATTACATTCTTTAATGAGAGAACGTGTAGGGACACATTAATGAGAGAACGTGTAGGGACTCATTACATTCTTTAATGACAGAACGTCTAAGGCACACATCATGTTCTTTAATGAGAGAACGTGTAAGGCACACATCATGTTCTGTAATGAGAGAATGTGTAAGGCACACATCATGTTCTTTAATGAGAGAACGTGTAAGGCATAGATCATGTTCTTTAATGAGAGAACGTGTAAGGCACACATCATGTTCTTTAATGAGAGAACGTGCAAGGCACACATCATGTTCTTTATTGACAGAACGTGCAAGGCACACATCATGTTCTTTAATGAGAGAACATGTAAGGCACACATCATGTTCTTTAATGAGAGAACGTGTAAGGCACACATGTTCTTTAATGAGAGAACGTGTAGGGATTCATTACATTCTTTAATGAGAGAACGTGTAGCGCACACAGCATGTTCTTTAATGAGAGAACGTGTAGCGCACACATCATGTTCTTTAATGACAGAACGTGTAAGGCACACATCATGTTCTTTAATGACAGAACGTGTAAGGCACACATCATGTTCTTTAATGAGAGAACATGAAGGGTACACATTATATTCTTTTAGAGAATGTGTCGGCTTCTCATTAAGTTTTTTCCGTTAGTCAAATAATGAGGTGAGTAAGAGAATGTGAATGAATTTATTTTCCACATCAGTGACATCAGTTTTATACACCACAGGGGCCCTTTCCACTCCTATTGTGGACACACTAACACACACACACATTCACACACACACACACACACACACACACACACACACACACACACAAGCACATATATGACCTTCAGTTATGGTAGCCAGGCAGGAGCCATTTTTGTTTTTTTGAGAAATTTGAAGTTGTCATTTCAAGACACCAAAAAAAACACTTTTTTCCTTCACTTTTCTCAAATACAGTACCGGCATTATCAAGGGTCCTCACACACTCTCACTCTCACACACACACACATACACTCACACACACACACACACACACACACACATTCTCCCTTTTTGAACTGACCCATATTTCTAGCCTAGACAGGGCTTAAATTTCACTGCGGGATTGCGGGTATTGCGCATAATTTGTTCAAGTCCCGTAACTCTAGCCATCATAATGCGAGAAATTTCCGCATACACTTTTACAGCCTGTCTGATGACGTTAATATAGCCTAATCATTAAGTGGCGTGAATGCGGTGCTATTGACCGGACTGATCAACTGCCGAGTTGAATTGAACATAGCCTCATGCAGACGCACACACACACGGAGAGAGAGAGAGAGAGAGAACCACTTTGCGCTTACGCAAATAGGCTACGCTACCATGGCAAACTTTTACATCTGGAAAGAGCTCCTTGGTAACTATCCTGCTAGCTCAGGTCACGTCAACACTTGATCCCAGAAAGATTGTCTTCGACATGTTAGTTTTTTGAACATTTATTGTATCTAATGACATAGAAAACATAATGATTTGCATACACATACCGCACTATGCACAACTTTTATTCACTAGCGACTACAGCCTAAAACCGTCAGGTTGAAGGGGGGCTAATTACTCCATAGAATTACTCTCAGGTATTTTCTTAAAGTGACAGGCACTCAATTACACCTACTCATCACCAATGTGCACTCAATTGGACCTACAGTACACACCACATTAAAGATATGCCTAAGTGTTATAGGTTAAACGTCAATATGAGGCATTCAAATTACTAAATATGTTTAGCTACTAGTAATTACTAGTAAAATGCTATACTTTAAAAAATGCATTATTAAATAAATACACTCTATATGAATTCAAAAATATATGATAGAAACATATCACATAAGCTATCATTTTGAGTGTGTGTTTGTGTGTGTGGAGAGAGTCAAGCAGAATCTAGGATGTCCACTGTTGTGAATGATCCCACTACAGTATATATTACTGATGACGTCAGGGTGGTGGGGGCCCCAAAATCAAACACTTTTTTAAAAAAAGTGTCGAAGTATTGAAATCGCAATTCTTGACTTGGTATCAGAATCGATCCCCCCCCAAATTGTGTAAATCCCCCCTACATGAATAACCGAAGGGGGGAATTCCCTCCCATTTTGAAAAATGAATTTTAAGCCCTGCTAGAAATCTAGACCGGATACGGATATGGTCGTAG
>NC_055969.1:22814449-22824449 GCF_018492685.1 Alosa sapidissima
AAAAAGAGAGAGAACATTTTGAATTTTATTGAACTTATTCAGAAGTTCAATCTACTGCAAAAAAACACACACACACACGCAAATTCAGGCAGGTTGAGTTTTGAATGCAACAAGAGCTCTGCAGAAATTCTCTCCACAGTGTCAATATTTAATGTCAAATCATCAAGTGTGTCATGAGCATATTTGCATAACTGTGTGTGTTATGTGTGTGTGTGTGTGTGTGTGTGGTTTACTAAATAATAGATATGTGTTGGAGGATCTCATGTGGGGGATGTAATGTTTCACACACACACACACACACTCACACAGAGAGAGAGAATGAGAGGAACACATCTCTCATGTTACGGATGAAATCTCAGGCTCTTCTGTAAACATGCAAACTCCATTTAAACACCATAGCTGTGTTTGCATAGTGAGTGTACGGTACAAGCTTCAGACTTCTTCCGGAAAACTCCCTCATAGTGATGAGGCTGCAAGATAAAAACCAGTTTGGACCACTTTTCATTCTTCGGTTTAGCAGTTTGATTTATTATATGAACTGACAAATTGTAATTTACATCAGCAAATCGTTGATATGAAATCAAATTTCTCACTCTCCCTCTCTCCCGTTCTACTCTCCTGTTTCCTTTTCTCTCTCTCTCTCTCTCTCTCTCTCTCTCTCTCTCTCTCTCTCTCTCTCTCTCTCTCTCTCTCTCTCTCTCTCTCTCTCTCTCTCTCTCTCTCTCTCTCTCCCACCTGTAGGATATTCTATGTATCCCATGATTCTCAGGATCTGAAGATCTTCAGCTACATCGCTCGAGACGGCTCCAACAACTCCTTCAGATGCAACGTCTTCAAGTCCAAGAAGAAGGTGAGAAATGTCTCTCTCTCTCTCTCAGCATCTCGCCCCCGTGGCGTCTCTCTTTCTCTCTTCCCCCTTTCCCCATATTTTTCTCACCTTCTCTCTCTCTCTCTGTCTCATCCTCCCTTTCTAATTATACTGCTTCACTTCATCAGAGTAAGAGGATGTAACTGGAAGCCTCCTCATCTTTTATTTGATCATCCTTCTATCCCTCCTTTCCCTTCTCTAACCCTTCTTCTCTCTCTCCCTCTCCCTCCTTCTCTCCTACCCACCCCTCCTCTCTATCCCTCCCTCCCTTCTCCCTTTCTTTCTATCTCTCTCCCTCCCACTCCCCTTTTCTCCCTCCTTCACCCCCCTTCTATCCCTCTCTCTTCCTCCCCTTCTCTCTCTCTCTCCCTCATCCCCTCTCCCTCCCTTCTCTCTCTCCCTCCCTCCCCTCTCTCTCTCCCTCCCCTTCTCTCTCTCTCTCTCCCTCCCTCCCTCCCCTCTCTTCCTCCCATCTGATTGATTGTTTCTCATTTGATAGGTTCCTGTCTCCTCCATCGATTGTTTTCTCTTCATTCTCTATCGATTTCCCCTCTCTCCTGTCCTTCTCTTCCTCCTTGCCCTCCTCCCCTTCTCTTTACCTCTCCCCCTTCATTCTCTCTCTCCTTCTTTCCTTCTTTCTTTCTTTCTTTCTTTCTTTCTTTCTTTCTTTCTGTCTCTCTCTGTACGTCCACCTGTGACCCTCCATGCCTACTTGCTTTGCCAGTCCGTATCTAACCTTTAACCTTTAACCTTCGTCCCAGTCCGTGTTCCGTGTCTGTCCTTTTTGATTTCTTGCCTTCTCCCTGTTTCATCCTCTTCTCTTTCCTTCTTTCCTTTGTTGCTAAGAGGGAATGCACAATGTTTGCAGTGCATTGAACTTCTCAATAAGTTCAATAAAGTTGGATTCAAATTAAAATTTGTCTCTCTCTCTATCCATGTGTGTGTGTGTGTGTGTGTGTGTGTGTGTGTGTGTGTGTGTGTGTGTGTGTGTGTGTGTGTGTGTTAGACGCAGGCCATGCGTATCGTGCGTACGGTGGGCCAGGCGTTTGAGGTGTGTCATAAGCTCAGCCTGCAGCACGCCGAGCAGAACGCAGACGGAGACCCAGATGGACACCCAGACGGCCCAGCGGACGGAGAGAGTGACAAGTCCACCGAGGACAACAACAACACCACCATCCAGAGTAAGAGACAGAACAACACCACCATCCAGAGTAAGAGACAGAACAACACCACCATCCAGAGTAAGAGACAGAACAACACCACCATCCAGAGTAAGAGAGAGAAAGAGAGAGAGAGAAAGAGAGAACACCACCATCCAGAGTAAGAGAGAGAACAACACCACCATCCAGAGTAAGAGAGAGAACAACACCACCATCCAGAGTAAGAGAGAGAAAGAGAGAGAGAGAAAGAGAGAACACCACCATCCAGAGTAAGAGAGAGAACAACACCACCATCCAGAGTAAGAGAGAGAACAACACCACCATCCAGAGTAAGAGAGAGAAAGAGAGAGAGAGAAAGAGAGAACACCACCATCCAGAGTAAGAGAGAGAACAACACCACCATCCAGAGTAAGAGAGAGAAAGAGAGAGAGAGAAAGAGAGAACACCACCATCCAGAGTAAGAGACAGAACAACACCACCATCCAGAGTAAGAGACAGAACAACACCACCATCCAGAGTAAGAGACAGAACAACACCACCATCCAGAGTAAGAGACAGAACAACACCACCAGCCAGAGTAAGAGACAGAACAACACCACCATCCAGAGTAAGAGAGAGAACAACACCACCATCCAGAGTAAGAGACAGAACAACACCACCATCCAGAGTAAGAGACAGAACAACACCACCATCCAGAGTAAGAGACAGAACAACACCACCAGCCAGAGTAAGAGAGAGAACAACACCACCAGCCAGAGTAAGAGAGAGAGAGAGAGAGAACACCACCATTAAGAGAGAGAGAGAGAGAGAGAAAGAGAGAACACCACCAGCCAGAGTAAGAGACAGAACAACACCACCATCCAGAGTAAGAGAGAGAGAGAGAGAAAGAGAGAGAGAGAAAGAGAGAACACCACCATCCAGAGTAAGAGACAGAACAACACCACCATCCAGAGTAAGAGAGAGAACAACACCACCATCCAGAGTAAGAGAGAGAGAGAGAGAACACCACCACCATCCAGAGTAAGAGAGAGAGAGAGAACACCACCAGCCAAAATAAGAAAAAGAACAACACCACCATCCAGAGGAAGAGAGAGAGAGATAGAGAGAGAGAGAGAGAGAACACCACCATTAAGAGAGAGAGAGAGAGAGAGAGAGAAAGAGAGAACACCACCAGCCAGAGTAAGAAAGAGAACAAAACCACCATCCAGAGGAAGAGAGAGAATTGAATTGAATTTCAAAAACCCTTTATTACATTCTTGCCACAAAGTATTTACATGATCACTTTGTCACAATGTACAGTCACATTAAAGATAAAATAAATAAATAAATAAAATCAAGGAGCAAGTCAAGTTTTCTCCAAGAAATGTGCAAACTGCAATTCGCCATCAGCAACCATACACAACACACTATCATAACACCAAATTTCTTCAAAAGATTCAAGATTCATCATGGCTTTGTAGAAATGAAAATCAATTAACATGCGAGACCTCACAAGTATTGAGAAGACCATTACTAGGTCATCACTAGATGTTTGCTCAATTTTGTTTCTACGACTAACATAGATTGCCATTTTTGCTTGACCTAAGAGAAAGTTTATCAGCTGACATTTGAAACGATGTTTCCGCACATATTTAAAACCCAAAATAAAAGTCTCCATTGAAAATGTTTCATTAAAATGATTAAAGAGTGACTGTAGAACCATGAATAAAGGTGTTAGCCTTACACACTGCATGAAAGCATGAAACACAGTCTCTCTCACAAAACAAAATGGGCACTCTTGACCCACAACAGGATTCAACACTGAAACAAAGGCATTGACTGCAATTGCTCCATGCAGAATCCTCCATTGTAAATCTCCACATTTTTTGGCTAAGGGTGACTTGTATAGTGCTCTCCACTGGGGTCGGACATCATCCCCCATTTGTAAAACAGCACACCAAGGTGTTTCCACCCTCTTGTCCAAAGACTTTTTGTTAAAAGACTTCACACACAGTTTATATAAACACTTGCCAGTAGCTGGCTTCTGACCCAAAAGAGACAATTGATCAAAATTCAAGTAAGAACCAGTACAACCTGTCAAATTTGGTGACAATGAAATATTGGGAAAAGGATCATTACAGTCTGAACTGCACAGCCCTCTGAAGTTGTCTGCCAACAACTGCAATTGTTCTCTTGTTAGGGAGGCCCGCCATTTCTCAAGTAGCTGAGCTACTATTCGAATAGATCTCATCCCCAGTTGACTGGCAACTTGTTCAGCGTTAACAAGATCTGGTCCTGCTAACTTAAGTAAACCCTCCATAGTAATGACTCCAGACCTAAGAAGGCTATGTGTGATTGTGGGAAGAGACTTTTCAAGAGACATATCTAAAACAGAACCATAGATTAGGGGCTCCTTTAAAAGCCAATACAAAGACTCTGTGCTTCCTGTGCGTTGCACTGTTAAAAGGGACCAAACTTTAAACAAATTACGATAAAACACAGGAAGTTTGTTGATATTCAATCTTTTTGGATCCATCCAAAACAAAGTTCTGTCCAGCCCCAGTCCATCAAAAGTCCGTAAAATGGCACACGCCACATATTTCCAGCTGGAATCCAGAGGCCCCATGAGAAGACGCTGGACGAACTGCAACCGAAAGGCAGCTGTCCTACTTTGTAGGTGCACAAGTCCATGTCCACCTTCCTCTTTAGGTAGGTATAAGATGCTCTGTGGAACCCAGTGAAGTTTATCCCAGAAGAAATCCACTAGGATTGACTGGATTCTTGACAGCAACTGTGCTGGAGGGTCCACACAAGATAACTGATGCCAAAGGGCGGATGCCACCAAATTATTGATAATAAGGACACGCCCCTTGTAGGATATCTTATTTAAAAGGAATTTCCATTTATCAAGGCGGCCCTTTACCTTTTCAACAGCCCCATCAAAGTTCTTTTGAATAAACATTTCATCCCCTAAAAAAACACCAAGATATTTAAAACCACTCCTGGCCCAATGTAAGCCAGCTGGAAGACTTGGCTCATTTAACCATGTCCCGACCAGCATAGCTAAACTTTTGGACCAGTTTACTCTTGCTGAGGAAACAACATTAAAATCATCAAAAATCTCTAACATAGTGTTTATGTCTCTTTGACCATTCACAAGTACTGCAACATCGTCTGCATAAGCTGACAGTTTAAAAACACTTTCACACGCTGGAATTCTCACCCCCACCAGCTCTTTCCTCAACTTCATCAATAGGGGTTCAATTGCCAGGGTGTACAACATACCAGATAAGGCACAACCTTGTCTGACCCCCCTGTGGACTTTAAAAGGAGCACACAAGTCACCATTAACCTTTAAAATACTCTCAATGTCACAATACAGAACTCTAATCATATCAATAAACTCTGGGCAAAAACCAAAGGCTGCCAGAGCACTCCACAAGTAATTGTGCTCTACACGATCAAAAGCTTTTTCTTGGTCAATGGATACTAAGCCGAATTTCAGGTTAAACAGCTTACCTACATCAAATATATCCCTGATCAATGAAATGTTATTTTGAATCAGCCTACCTGGCACACAGTAGGTCTGGTCAGGATGAACAACCTGCTCCACAACTTCACTCAATCTATTAGCCAACGCTTTAGAGAGCAATTTATATTCAGTACAGAGGATTGACACAGGTCTCCATGATCTTATGTCATTCAAATCCCCTTTTTTGGGGAGCAAAGTGAGTATTGCCCTCCGGCAGCTCAGTGGCAACCGCCTCCTGGCAAGACTGTCGCTGAGAACAGTCAGCACATCCTCACCCACTTCTGACCAAAAGGACTTATAAAAGTCCACCGGTAGACCATCCAACCCTGGTGCCTTTCCACACTCCATACTCTGGAGGGCTCTCTGCAGCTCCTCTAGGGTCAAAACCCTTCCAAGGACTGCATTCGCCTCTTCGGCCACCTGGGGTAGGTTCTCAAAGAAGGACTGGTCATCCACCTGAATATCCGAGCTCTCACTCTTATATAGGTCTTCGTAAAAACTGACTGCTCTCTGACGTATTTCAGCCAGATTGGACAACAGAACTCCATCCTCAGAAAGCAGTGAGTGAATGAACCTCCTCTGTCCATTCTTTTTTTCCAAATTAAAAAAGAATTTAGAAGGAGCGTCCATCAATTCCACACTCTGAAAGCGGGACCTGACCAGAGCTCCCTGTGCCTTTATGCCTAGCAGGTCAGCCAATGATTTCTGCTTCGCTTTAACGTTTGCTGTGTAAGTCTGGTTGCCAGTTTGTTCAGCTAAATGCTGGAGTTCAATTATTTCCTTTTCAAGTTTCATCATTGAACGAGTTATGTCCCTTGTGACACTGAAAGTATAATCCTGACACAGTTGTCTTATTTGTGATTTACCAAAGTCCCACCACTGTTGCAACGAGCTAAAAGATGGCTTTGTGTTCTTAAAATCCTGCCAAAACAGTCTAAATACCTCTCTAAAATGGCCATCCGATGACAAGTTATTATTAAAATGCCAATAAGCACTTTTAGACTTTACAGAACTCAAAGAAAGAGAACAAAAAACCAAACTGTGGTCTGAAAAACCAACTGGGATGATCACACATTTCCTAAACAAACTCAGTTGATGCTTAAAACCATAAAACCTGTCCAGTCTAGCCAATGACAAAAGGTTATTGTAGGAGTGAACCCATGTGTATTGCTTCTGAGTACTGTGAAAGTTCCTCCAGACATCAACAAGCTCATTTGCATTCATCAGTTCTATGAGTCTTCTGCGTGAGGGCATGTGTGGCTCTACATGATTCCTATCCATTGCATTTTCAGTACAATTAAAATCACCTCCCAGGAGTAAAAAATCCTCAGATTCACAATTGCGTAGAGCATCATTTAGCATATTCAAGAAAAGCATTCTATCAATTGGTGTAGTGGGTGCATAAACACACAAAAAAACAAAGAAAATGTTTTCAAATTGGGCTCTGACTTTTAGGAGTCTACCCTTGACTAATTCCTCAGTCTGGTAGGAAATGGGAGTAAAGGTCCGAGAAAACAGAATGGCAACCCCACCACTATTGGAAGTGTTGTGACTTAAAATAGACAGGCCATCAAACTCACTTGCCCAGTCAGCAGCAATTGAGGCGTCAGAATGAGTTTCTTGAGCAAGAAGCACATCAAATCTATTCTTCTTAATCGTTTCAAACAACAAGGCTCTCTTGCTTCTTTCCCTGGCCCCATTTAAATTTAAAGAAGCAATTCTGATTTCACCCATGATAATAAGAAAAAAATATAAGAGTTGTGTACACGCCATCATCATAATACATGTGAAAAATAGACTAACATCAGACATCGCTATTTAACAAAACGTTAATCTTGGTCATTATCTTTTTGAGACGGAAGCACTCTGGATTTGTAAAGCAGCCCTCACCCAAAAAAGATTTCGTTTTCGTGGTGAACTGCTCCACATCAGGGAAGTAGTCGTCAATCCGAACATTTCTCATATGTTTTGTTTTTGTCAAGAAGGATTTTATGTCTTCCACACTATAATCGCAACTAGCAAACCCACTATGACGTAAGCTACAGGTAACGCTACAGTCAGAGAAATCACTTTCGTATTCGTTATCTGTGCCGCTAAGATCTGTTAAATTATCGCTCTTTTTAGTCCTTTTAGATCTCTTTCTTTTGGGGGGCATTTTAAAAACATTTTCCTCCGTCTCAATGAGGGATTCATCTAGAGACGCAAGAACTTGGTCATAATTGACAGCAGAAGCACTGCTCTGCGAGTTCTGTGTGGACTGACTCTCAGATTCTGCGTTCACTGCGTCATCTGTGGGAGAACTTTGTTCTCGGCCTACTGGCTTATCAATCGGGGTTACCCCGTTAACCTCTTCCCGCAAAAGGGAAGCATGATCTGCCCCTACTGACTCGGCTGAGGCAGACGAAGGCCCACTGGATACAGCGGGTGCTGCAATCGCAGCAGTAGACGCACCCATTTCGGTAGACTGCTCATCTACCACAATTTCATTAGGCATAGGCCTACTGGTGTTTTCGTGATTTATTTGCACATCACTCGAATTCCCCTTTGCCTTAGGACACGCACGAACAAGGTGCCCTGATTGCCCACAACCAAAGCACTTCATGACACTTGTTGAAGCATAGATAACATAACTGAAGTTATCCACCTTCACGTTTAGAGTTAGGTCCAAATCATCTTTGTTATCTTTTAAAATCATAAATACGGATCGCCTGAACGACACTACGTGTTTCAGAAGTGGGGATTTGCTTCCAATTGGAATCTTTTTAATTGCGGAAACCAATTTACCATACCGTGATAAAATTTCAGCCAAAACCTCATCTTTAATAAATGGGGGAACATTTGACAAAGTCACTTTCTTTGATGGAGTGGAGAGAGGAAGGACGACAGTAAAAATGCCGTCAACCACTAAACCCCTTTCAACCAGCTCATTAGCCAACTCAACCGTGCCCAAAAACAGCACAATCGCATTGTTCATGCGGGCCGCTGACAGAATATTGTCATGCCCTACAACTTCTCCTGCTGCTAAACTACAAACCTCTACACTGGCATTCGATGCTATTTTAACAGCATGACGCCGCGTAAGTTTTTCAAAACTCTCCATACCTGGGGCGGCTGCAACCAAACACTGGAAGCAGACGTCCAGGTAAAACAAGTAACAACAAAACCCCACGCCAGTGATACTTATACTAACCCAAACAGAACCAACCCTTAACACTATAAAGAAGAAAAAAAAATAATAATAATAATAATAATAAGGAGATAGAAAAGATAGCAAAAAGATAGAAAAACGCTGTTCCTGGCACAGCGGCCAACAGTCACACTCACTCAAACGCTCGGCTCCGCCCACTCACTCCGACATGCGCACAAAGAGAGAGAGAGAGAGAGAGAAAAAGAGAGAACACCACCAGCCAGAGTAAGAAAGAGAACAACACCACCATCCAGAGGAAGAGAGAGAGAACTTATATATTTATGTATTGAATCTGTATACATGCTTTGACAATACAAGCACTCTTGTCATGTCAATAAAGCTAATTTGAATTTGAGAGAGAGAGACAGACAGACAGACAGACAGACAGAGATCTGGATATGTTGTGATATCCTTATGTAATAATTGTTTTGGCAATACAGATGTCTATTTGTCATGCCAATAAAGCACTTTTTAATTTGAATTTGAGCCAGAGTAAGAGAGAGAGAGACTTTGACCCTCAAGTTTTCTTTATTATCTGTCATAATAAAGGGATGAGAGAGAGAGAGGTAGAGAGAGTGAGAGAGAGAGGTAGAGACAAAGAGAATTGGAGAGAGAGACGGAGGGGTGGAGAGAGAGGGAGGTGGAGAGAGTGAAAGAGAGGTAGAGAGAGAGAGTGAGTGAGACAGTGTGAGGTGGAGAGAGAGAGTGAGTGAGACAGTGTGAGGTGGAGAGAGAGAGTGAGTGAGACAGTGTGAGGTGGAGAGAGAGGAAGTACTTCACCTGGTATAAAGAGCTTCACCTCAATCACTGTTGTGTCCTATTATCCCATCATGCCTTGCAACGTCCTCTGTGCAGGTCGGCAGCTAACGGGGGCGGAGTCGGAAGAGGATGGAGGCAGGACTGAGCGTCGACCTCCGGAAACGTCTCTGAGCGAACAGGCGGTGACTGACATCCTCCAGAGCCTATCAGAGCTCAATGTGGTCAAGTCTGGACAAACCCTGCAGGTAAGACATGTGTGTGTGTGTGTGTGTGTGTGTGTGTGTGTGTGTGTGTGTGTGTTTGTGTGTGTGTGTGTGTGTGTGCGCGTGTGTGCGTGCGTGCGTGCGTGCGTGTGTGTGTGTGTGTGTGTGTGAAGCATCTCTGAGCGAGCAGACAGTGTCTGAAATCCTCCAAAGCCTACCAGAGCTCATGGTACAAGCCTGAACAAATCCTTGGCCCAAATTGCAGTTAGTGTGTGTGTGAATGTGTGTGTGTGTGTGCGTGTGTGTGTTTGT
>NC_055969.1:22834449-22874449 GCF_018492685.1 Alosa sapidissima
GCGCTGTTGTCGTGTTTGTAAAAGTACAAGTCGAAGGTTAATCCTAAAAGGCGCTCTGGATAAACGCCTCAATTACATGAATGAATGTAAATGTAAACAATTATGACCCTGCTGTTTCCTGATTGTATGTGTGTGTGTGTGTGCGTGTGTCTGTGTGATTGTAAATATGTGTGCAAATGTGTGTGTGTGTGTGTGTGTGTCTGTGTGTGTGTGTGTGTGTGTGTGCGCATGACCATAGTGTCTGTCTGTGTGTTTATGTGTGTGTGTGTGTGTGTGTGTGTGCGCGCACGTGTATATGTGTGTGTGTGTGTGTGTTTTATTGACCCATGTGTGTGCTGTTCCAGGTCCAGCTCCTGAAGGACCAGCTGTCAGCGGAGACAGCAGCCCGGATGGAGACCCAGGCCCGAGTCCACCAGCTGCTCCTGCAGAACCGGGACCTGCTGCAGCACGTAGCCCTACTGGTCAAGCAGATCACCCGGCTGGAGGGCAAAACCAGCAACGGATCTGCTCACCGTAAGACACACACACACACACACACACACACACATATGTAGCCCTACTGGTCAAGCAGATCACCCGGCTGGAGGGCAAAACCAGCAACGGATCTGCTCACCGTAAGACACACACACACACACACACACACACACACACACACACACACATATGTAGCCCTACTGGTCAAGCAGATCACCCGGCTGGAGGGCAAAACCAGCAACGGATCTGCTCACCGTAAGACACACACACACACACACACACACACATATGTAGCCCTACTGGTCAAGCAGATCACCCGGCTGGAGGGCAAAACCAGCAACGGATCTGCTCACCGTAAGACACACACACACACACACACACACACACATATGTAGCCCTACTGGTCAAGCAGATCACCCGGCTGGAGGGCAAAACCAGCAACGGATCTGCTCACCGTAAGATACACACACACACACACACACACGTAGCCCTACTGGTCAAGCAGATCGCCCGACTGGAGGGCAAAACCAGCAACGGATCTGCTCACCGTAAGATACACACACACACACACACACACACACACACACACACACACACACACACATGTAGCCCTACTGGTCAAGCAGATCGCCCGACTGGAGGGCAAAACCAGCAACGGATCTGCTCACCATAAGACACACGCACACACACACACACACACACACACACACACACACACACGTGCTGCTGCAGCACAAAGCACTACTGGTCAGACAGATTGCTCAGCTGGAGGGCAAAACCATCATCGGGGCTGCCCACAATCCAAACACACACACACACACACACACACACACACACACACACAGTCCAAACATTACAAACTATTCTTAATTGAATGCTCACAAACACAAACACGTTCACACATGATTGACATGACTGTTGGAGTCATGCTTCGCACACAAAATAAACAAACAAAACAGTGTTCCTCCTCCCACATAGAGATGTACTACACACACACACACACACACACACGCACAGAGAGAGCAAGGATACAAGGAAGTTTATATTGTCACATGCATATAGTTACTGGAAGTAAGAAATGCAGTGAAATTATGTCTGGTGTCAGCCTATTTGTGGGGGGGGGGGGTAAAAAGTGCAGTAGAAGAGGGGTTTAGTAGATTAAGTGTCAAGGGCTGCATAAGAAAGGTGGGGGAGGATTGGAATTGGGGGGGGGGGGCACCAACAAGGAGCACCCAAGAGCAACAGGGGCAAGGAAAAACTCCCTTACCAAGGAAGAAACCTTGGGCAGATCCACGGCTCAAGGGGCTAACCCAACTGCCAGGGGTCTTGGTGTGTGTGTTGGGAGGATGACAGGGGAGATGGGATAGTGTGCTGTGTTTGTGGGGAGAGGGCAGTGTGCAATATGTGTGTTGGAGAAGCTTCCTCATGAGACAATGTGCTGTGTATTTGGGTGGGGCGGGGGCAGTGTGCTGTAAGTATGTTGGGGATGTGTGTTGGAGAAGCTTCCTGATGAAATAATGTGCTGTGTAGGTAGGGGAGAGGTGGGGGGGCAGTGTACTGCAAGTATAGTGAAGGGACTTACTATTGCAAGCAGAGTACTGTATGTATGATGTATGTGAGTGATGACAGTGAAGTGGGCGGGAGGGGAGTGGAGCAGTGACTGTGTGTGTAGTGTGTGTGTGGGTAGGTGGGGGCAGTGTGCTGTAAGTATGTAGAGGATGTGTGTTGGAGAAGATCCTGAAGACAATGTGCTGTGTATGTAGGGGGGGGGGGGGGCAGTGGAGAGCAAGGTCACTTATAGAGCGCAGTGGACTATAATCATCTGTGGCCCAAAATCTATAATTTTACTTAACAAAGAACATGGCTGAGTCATCAGTACAACTATGTATGGCCACAATACACTGTCCCTGTGTGTGTGTGTGTGTGTGTGTGTGTGTGTGTGTGTGTGTGTGTGTGCGCGCCCGCGTGCACATGAGAGATGGTAAGTATGGCATGTTCTTGTGTCTGTGTGTGTGTGTGTCCATGAGAGAGACATCATATTTCAGGCGTATGGTAATTGTGTTATTCTGCCTGCTAGTGGAGTCTAATCTATTTGCCAGAGTCCAGTCCAGTATATCAATGCTGGGCCTCCAGCCAGATTCTCCTGCCAGTTTGCCCCCTACACACTCCCACGGTCCATGTGTGTGTATGTGTGTGTGTGTGTGTGTGTGTGTGTGTGTGTGTGTGTGTGTTTCTGAGTATGTATGTGTGTATGTTTTTAGTGTGTGTATGATTATGGCTTTAGTCTGTATTATGGAAAGTGCTAATGGCTTTTGCTTCTGTGTGTGTGTGTGTGTGTGTGTGTATGTATGTGTGTGTGTGTGTGTGTGTGTATTTGAGTATGTGTCTAAGTACACCTGTGACCTCTGTATGTCTTTGTGTGTGTGTGTGTGTGTGTGTGTGTGTGTGTGTGTGTGTGTGTGTGTGTGCGTGCGTGTGTGTGACTGTTTCTTCATGTCAATGTGAATGTCTTAAAGCACTCTTGTCTGTACTTGTGTGAATACTTCTGTCAGTATGTCAGATTCTGTGTAACCTTCTCTCATCCTCTCATTGTGTGTGTGTGTGTGTGTCTCTCTCTCTCTCTCTCTCTCTCTCTCTCTCTCTCTCTCTCTCTCTCTCTCTCTCTCTCTCTCTCTCTCTCTCTCTCTCTCTCTCTCTCTCTCTCTCTCTTTCTCTCTTTCTCTTTCTATGTCTGTCTGTGTGTGTTTGTGTGTGTCTCTCTCTCTCCTTCTCTCTATGTGTGTGTGTGTGTGTGTGCAGCTGAGGACTTTGCGTGGCATCCCCCCTCCTCTCGCTCCCTCTCCCTGAACCTGAAGAATCACTACAGCTCCTCTCACGACCTGCCCCTCACCTCCACTCCCGCAGGGGGCGCCGAGTCCACCCCTACGCCCCTCTCACAGGTGGACTATGCCGAGTCCTACCTCAGCCTGCTCAACCTAGGTGGGACTAATGGCCTCCCAACCAATGGGAAGGCAGAGAGGACTGACAGCAGGAATGGCACGGACACGCCCCGTGAGGAGATTGGTCAGCTTGTGAGCAGGAACTCTTTGTCATTGGATGAGCGGTAAGAGCCTTTTTTTATTAGGTGTTTAGCTGTGTGTTCAGCTAGCTGCTTTCTCCAGTAATGTCCTCAGATTGTCACACGTCTGTCTTATTTAGAACATTAATTTGGCTTTTAATTAGAATCTTAATTTGAATCTTAATTGGGTTAACCGAGAAGAGAAGCCTGTCTAGAATTGATCAATGTCTCATTATGGCATCTTATCTTGGTTAAACTGTCATTGAAGGTGTGCTGCTTCCCGTTGAACCACTTATCTGTTAGATAATAAGGCTTTCATTGATGTTGTCTACCTGACTACCTCAAACAAATCGTCCTGTGTAGCACCAGATCATGTCTTCGGTCTTCCGTTACCCAGAATGCCCTGCTTTATTGACTTTCTGATTTATGTTTGCATTACATTCATTTATGCTTTGACTTTGAACCCTCTTTTCAACCATAGCGTCTTTTGTGTGTGTGTGTGTGTGTCTGCATGAGATTCAACACATTAATGTGTGCAAAAGGCCTTAACCACATTAAACGGAAACAGATGAGGCTTCTAACAAACAGCTGGACACATGCATACACACACACACAGAGACAGACACACAAACGTACACACACACACACACACACACACACACACACACACACATATTGACCATATGAGTCTGTCCAAATCCAGCCTGTGCCTCTGTCATTATCTCTGTCTGTTTCCCTTTATCACTTTCTCTCTCTCTCTCTCTCTCTCTCTCTCTCTCTCTCTCTCTCTCTCTCTCTCTCTCTCTCTCTTTTCCTCCCCAGTGTAATTTTCTCTATAATTGAAATGAAACGGAATGGAATGGATGTTGGATGTGAAAGAGGTGGAGGACGAAAGAAAGACTGAAGGAGAGAGAACAGGGAGAGAGAGAAAGAGAGAGATGTAGAGAAGGGGAGGATGAAAGAAAGAGTGAAGGAGAGAGAACAGGGAGAGAGAGAAAGAGAGAGATGTAGAGAGAAAGAGAGAGATGTAGAGAGGTGGAGGATGAAAGAAAGAGTGAAGGAGAGAGAACAGGGAGAGAGAGAAAGAGAGAGATGTAGAGAGAAAGAGAGAGATGTAGAGAGGTGGAGGATGAAAGAAAGAGTGAAGGAGAGAGAACAGGGAGAGAGAGAAAGAGAGAGATGTAGAGAGAAAGAGAGAGATGTAGAGAGGGGGAGGATGAAAGAAAGAGTGAAGGAGAGAGAACAGGGAGAGAGAGAAAGAGAGAGATGTAGAGAGAAAGAGAGAGATGTAGAGAGGTGGAGGATGAAAGAAAGAGTGAAGGAGAGAGAGAAAGAGAGAGATGTAGAGAGAAAGAGAGAGATGTAGAGAGGTGGAGGATGAAAGAAAGAGTGAAGGAGAGAGAACAGGGAGAGAGAGAAAGAGAGAGATGTAGAGAGATGTAGAGAGGTGGAGGATGAAAGAAAGAGCAGAGGAGAGAAAGCAGAGGGAGAGACAAAAAGAGAGAGATGTAGAGAAGGGGAGGATGAAAGAAAGAGCAGAGGAGAGAAAGCAGAGGGAGAGACAAAAAGAGAGAGATGTAGAGAGGTGGAGGATGAAAGAAAGAGTGGGGGGTGAAACGGAGGGAGAGAGAGAGAAAGGTGGAGAGGGAGAGATGATGGACAGGCCTTGGGGAATCAGCACAGTGTAAACTGTTTTGGTGCATGGAAGAAAGGTCACAAAGGGTGTGTGTGTGTGTGTGTGTGTGTGTGTGTGTGTGTGTGTGTGTGTGTGTGTGTGTGTGTGTGTGTGTGTACTTGCTTGGATGGATTGTTTTCCTCTACCTGCAGTCTCTTTTCATCCTGTCAATCACTCTGATATATGATTCAACCCTGAACACACACACACACACACACACACACACACACACACACACACACAGCAAGAGAGACTTATACAAATGCAAAGTAAAAACAATCCTTGTCTTTGTGCTCTTGTGTGTCTGTGCATGCATGTGTATGTTTGTGTGTGGGTTTGTGGGTGTGTGTGCGTGTGGTGTGTGGGTTTGTGGGTGTGTGTGTGTGTGTGTGCGTGTGGTGTGTGTGTGTGTGTGTGTGTTTACTCCTTTCTGTAGTTCTGTTGCAGAACATTTCCTCAAACCTGAAATCTGACCCACACCATCTGGGCAAAATTACAGCTGCTTTGTGGAAGAGAAACACACACACACACACACACACACACACACACACACACACATGCACCAGAAGAAAGATGGAAAAATAGGAGTAAAATTCTAAAGCCTTTTCCATGGTGGAACTTTCCGATGCTGCATTAAGACCATCTGGACTAGCTTGATTAGATCAAATCTCCTCAAAACATACTCATGCACACCAGGGCTGGACTGGGACAAAAAATCGACTCGGGCATTTTTGAACGGCCCACTCTAATCGGACAGGCACAGTCCTGGCAGTACCCTTAAATACGTGTATAGAGCTAAGAGCCATGGAGCAGTGCAAGTGACCAGGACTGCACTCACTCGCTCTCTCAGGCTCATTGGTGGCCAGTTATTGCATGTTTTAAAGTACCATAATGATAACAAATAATAATTTAATTCATTTGGTCCAAAGGAACGCCAGCCCACCAGGAAAATGCCCGGTATGCCAGATGGCCAGTCCAGCCCTGATGCACATACACACACACACACAAACGCACACATTCCCATTTTCAGTAAAGGGGTTAACATTGAAGTTATATTAACAGTTAAACTTTCATGTAAATGTCCTTCTCTCTCTTTGTGCTTTTTGGAAGACACACACATAAAATCACACACATACACACACATAAAATCACACACATACACTCTTAAAACAAATGTGTCGTAAACAACACAAACTGTGTTGTCCCTATCTGGACATAGAGATGTGTTAGAAACAACACAAGTTGTGTTGTTTTCAACACATTCGTTTTAAGAGTGTACACTTACAAAAACACACACATTAACACATGAGCAGTTGGAGCATCACTCACACAACACACACACACACACACACACACACACACACACACACTCAAAGACACACACACACACTATCTGCCCTCTGACCAATTGTCTGCCTACTTCCGTAACCTCGGCAACCCCATCCCTGCTGTGTCCATCAGAGACTCATAAAAGCTCTCTGGCCACCTGCCCACCTGCCCCCAGGGGTCGCCGCCATAGCAACATGTGTGTGTTTGTGTGTGTGTGTGTAGTTAGTTTTGGAGTATTTGGTTAACTGTTGTATTTGTTCTAGTTTTCCTGTGTAGCAGGGATGCAGGTGGCATAAGCCTCTAGTCTGTGTGTGTGTGTGAGAGAGAGTAATTTGTATGTTTATGTGTGTGTGTGTGTGTTGTATTTGTCCTGGTTTTCTGTTGTCCGAAGTAGGGGTGCAGGTGGCATAAGCCTCTAGTCTGTCATATTGGTCTCACAGCACTCTATATTGTCCTGTGGCCCTGACCATGTCAATATGTGACTGAGTCATATATTGATTTATGTGTGTGTGTGTGTGTGTGTGTGTGTGTGTGTGTGTGTGTGTGTGTGTGTGTGTGTGTGTGTGTATGTGCGTGTGCACGTTTTTAATACAGTTTTCTTGCTGTTACGGGTTACGAGCTAGAAAATAAAAATGATTGAATTAGTTTTGGCAATTTCCTCGCTGTTTTCTCACTATTTGCTCGCAGGTTTCTCTGCAGAGCTCCCCCTACAGCTTCAGAGTATATATTTTACGACACTCCTCGCTCGGTCAGTCTGCCGTTTCCTCTTTCCCTGTTCCTCCGAGAACTCGCTTTCTGCTTCTTTTCGCTGGCTCTGTCATGACGAATGTCTGAGAAACTCCATCGCTACCTTGCTCTAGCCGGTGCCTTGCGTGTATGTGTGTAGTGCCGTAAAGCAATTTGGTTACACCGCGAGGCTGCGAGGCTTTCTGTCTCTGAGTCTGATGGCTCGTCGGCCCAAAGTTGCAAGGGTGTTTTTTCTGCTCACAGACACTAGAGGGGTACGATACGGCCACCATCCGCCCCAGAAAAACTCCTAACCATACCAATGACTCCGAAGCTGTGAAGTGGTAAATTAAGCTAAACAAACTGCATAGTTCCCCTTTAAATTATAAACTATAAGCATGTTGTCCTGTTTTCACATATGATTTAAATATTGTTACATTGGTACATAGTTGGTATCAAAGTATTTGTTGGGTTTTTGTTGGTGCCTGTATCAAAAATGCTTGCGGTTTGGCTGTTTTTAGCCCACAAAGGTTGCTTTGTTAGTGCTTTTGTTTTTGACGGTAAATAGGCTTGGCTGTTGATTGGTGGCTGTGTGAAATCTCCTACCTATATCACTAGGAATTTAACATCCCTCTCCTTTGTGTATTTGAAAAAATGGCTTTTTTGTTATGTTATGCTGTAGCTCATAGCCACTTCGGTGTGCTGCATAGACGTCGTCATCGTCTTGCTGTCCCCCCTCCGTACTGTGATTGGTTCCTTCGTTGAGGAGAAAATCCATGGAATCCAGGCTGCCTAGCAGCGCAAATAAAATGGTGTGCAAGGCAGCATGAGGAAACCCAGGCTAGTATTTGTACCAAATGGTTATGGGGGGAATGGAAATTGGCTGTGGTGTTACATCCCTACCGATATCTCTTGTGCGGGTAAAACTTTATTTGAGTATAAGAATAATTTGGCATGAGTCAGACGCTGTGACCTCTTCCTCTCCTATCTGCCTTTGCTGTCACAGGCTCCATACACACACACACACACACACACACACACACACACACACACACGCACACACACACACACTGCAATGATATGCAGACAGCACCCATATAGGACTGGTTATTGGGTTCTCTGCTAAGCAAACATCATGTAATGAAAAAAGCCAGTCTGAAGTCAGATGGTGTGTTTGTCATTGTGTCGGCGTGGTTGTGTGTGTGTTTTTGAGAGAGTGAGCGACGCTTTCGCACTAATAAAGATTGTTTGGTTCTGAGAGTGGCGTGTGATGGGGTGGAGGGGGACAGAGGGAGAGAGTGATGGGGGTGTTTTTGCTAGGTGGTCTCTGGCACCCTGTTTCATCTGGATGGAGTATATTTAGATGCCGCATGCTGTATTTATACTGAATATGAAGAGGCCTGGTGGGCAGAGGGGGGAGAGAGAGAGGGAGAGAGAGACAAGGAGAGAGAGAGAGAACCGGCCACTCACCCACACTTTAAAGCCCTTACCAAAAATGAAAAATGCTCTCCTCTCTGGAGAGCAAGGCCGCCTTCTGTCACAAACTTCAACTGGACATCAGTGTGGAAAGCCAGTCCAGGACTTTACTCCAAACTCAACCAGACAATCAGGCAGGACTCCTGACAGGCTTCCTGTGTTATAACCCATATTTTAACTTCAATATGCACCCAAAGGCAGTGTATACACACTGTATATTTACTCAAATGTTTAATGCTTAAAGGTGTGTGTGTGTGTGTGTGTGTGTGTGTGTGTGTGTGTGTGTGTGTGTGTGTGTGCGCGCACGCACGCACACCTGTTACATAGATATAGAGACCATAAGTCATTAAATGCATAAAGTCCCTAACAAATCGGCAAACTCACAATCTATTCCATGTTCTAGAAGTATTTTATTATTCTAATCTGTTCCATTCTCTATTCCATGTTCTAGAAGTATTTTATTATTCTAATCTGTTCCATTCTCTACTCCATGTTGAATGAATATTTAAAAAGAGGAGAAATAGTGTCAGAATCAGTAAGGAGAGGGGGAGAGGGAGGGAAAGAGAGAGAGAGAGAGAGATGTGGGGGGGGAGAGAGGGGGGGGGGGGAGGAGTCATATTTTTACCTTTTACAACATCACTTCCTACGGGTGTAGACAGTCACCCAGTATTGGAGAGAAGATCAATTTTCAGAATTTATTAGTGCAATTTAGTGTGTGTGTGTGTGTGTGTGTGTGTGTGTGTGTGTGTGTGTGTGTGTGTGTGTGTGTGTATCTATATCACACACACACACACACATGTCCAGGAAAGTTTGCACTGAGACATTTTGTATCTTTTGCTTATTTTTATTGTTGAACATCAGAGTAATATAGAAATAAGTATAATATAAGTATTATCTCTCTTTCTCTCTCTCTATTTCTCTTTCTCTCTCCGTCTCTCTATCTCTCTCTATTTCTCTCTCTCTCTCTGTCTCTGTCTCTGTGGGTGTGTTGTCCTCGTGTGTGTTCTGGTCTCTTGTCCCTGGAGATCCACACACTGATGTCAGTGTAACACGGTCATTCAGCTGTTAGCACTAGTCTTCTGCCTGCTCATTAGCAACTAATGGGATTGTGTGTGTGTGTGTGTGTGTGTGTGTGTGTGTGTGTGTGTGTGTGTGTGTGTATGTGTGTGTGTGTGTGTGTGTGTGTGTGCTTTGGCCACCCCAAAGGAACATTATCTGCCACCCCTTACACACATGGCACTCCAGACTAATTTCAGTTTTAGTTCCCCGTCGGTGGAACAGCCTGCCCAGTGTCACCAGAGCAGGGGCATCCCTCTCTACCTTCAGAAACTCCTCCGAGAATACTGTACCTCCCCTCCTAACACTTCCAACATCCCAACACACCTGACGTGCACCTACCATCCTTCTCCTTCTACCACTTTACACTTGGACTAGTACTTAAGCTTCTGCACTCTCATCCTCTGGTGGTAGTAGTTATTGTCAGTTGAGTAAAACTATGTGTGTGTGTGTGTGTGTGTGTGTGTGTGTGTGTGTGTGTGTGTGTGTGTGTGTGTGTGTGTGTGGGCTGTCCTACGGCTTTACTCTTCACAGAGTCAGGACACCCACTGTGTTATGAATCACTGCAGGATGGCATTCCCTTTGATAGGAGGATGAGCTGTGGTTAGTCTGTCCTTCATCACACACACACACACACACACACACACACACACACACACATGCACATTTTCTTTCTCTCTCCCTCTCTCTCTATCTCTGGCAGGGTTTTTTTTTCTACATTTCTCTCTCTCTCTCTCTCTCCCTCCATCTCTGTCCTCCCTCAATTCTGCCTTTCATCTGGTGACTTCTGACAGACTTCATCGCCGTGGTAATCCAGCAGGGTGTCCGTATCCCGTGGCTACCACTCTTATCTCTCGCCTGCAGGTCAGCTGGGGGCCGGCCAGCCAATCAGAGGCCTGCGCCTGTCTCCCCCAAAAATCAGGCAGTCATATGCCATAGTGTGTGTGTTTGTGTGTGTGTGTGGGTGTGTGTGGGGAGGGATTTGTTTCTTGTTTTTGGTCAGAGTGAGAATGCAGGGGTTATGGATGATGGTGTGAATTGCTGTCTGTGTGTGTGTGTGTGTGTGTGTGTGTGTGTGTGTGTGTGTGTGTGTGTGTGTGTGTGTGTGTGTGTGAGGCCTTGATGTAGGACTGGTGTTTATTGGATGTGGATGCTCCTGATGGTGTTGCTGTAAGGGCATAGCTAGTGGTTAGCAGGTAATGGGACTGAAATGGAATTGCATTCACCTCGGTGACAAATGAGGGCCTGTGAGTGTAAGGTACACAAATGTGTGTGTGTGTGTGGGTGTGTGTGTGTATTCTGACTCTTGTTTCTCTCTGCTCTGATGCAGGTGTGAGGACCCTCCTCTCCTGCTCATCCTCTTCCTCCTCTAACCCCCCATCCCACCCCTTCATCTTCCTCCTCTAACCCCCTATCCCACCCCTTCATCTTTTCTCTTTCTGATTCTCTCCATTTCCCTCTCTTCTGTTTCCATTTTCATGATTTCCCTTTCTTCTATTCTGTCTTTCTTTATTTCTTTCTTTCTTTCTTTCTTTTCTTCTCTCATCCATTCTCCATCATTCTCTCATTATTCATCCTCCTGTTCTTTGCTTACATTTTCAATTCATATATTCTGCTTTTATTTTTCTTCTTCTCTTCTCTCTCCCTCCATCTCCTCTCCTCTATCTTTCTTCTCTTCTAATCCTTTCCTATGTCTTTTCAATCTTTCCTCTTTTCCTTTCTCATCTCCTCCATCATCCCTCTATTCTCCACCTCCATCTCTTCATTCCTCCCATCTCCTGTCCTTTTTTCCTCCTCTCTGATTTCCTCCTCTCATTTCTCCTCATCTGCTTCCATTCATCCTCTTCTTCCTCTCCTCTTGCTCCTCTTCTCTCTTCCACTCATTTCTCCTCCTCCACTTCTATTCCTCCCCCCTTCCTCTCCTCCTCTTCTGTCCTCCACTCATTTCTCCTCCTCCGTTTCCATTCCTCCTCCTCTTCCTCTCCTCCTCTCCTCCTCTTCTCTCCTGTTCTCTCTGCCAGTCCTCTGTGAGTATAACCAGCATGATAAGGGTCTGTCCCTCCTCTCACTCCGCATGCTCACTGCCCGTGTGTGTGTGTGTGTGTGTGTGTGTGTGTGTGTGTGTGTGTGTGTGGCATTCACACTGTCTCTGTCTGAGTTTGTGTGTTTATGTTTTTGTGTGTGGTGTGTGTGTGTGTGTATCGCTGTGTGTGTGTGTGTGTGTGTGTGTGTGTGTGTGTCAGGGGTGGAAATTCAATTTTGAAAATGTGTACATTTACCAGCCACTCAATATTAAATGTTTACTTTGTGTCTGAAATCTACCAGCCACTTTCATATTTTACCAGGCTTGGCTGGTGGCTGATGCTAATTTCCATCCCTGGTGTGTGTGTGTGTGTGTGTGTGTGTGTGTGTGTGTGTGTGTGTGTGTGTGTGTGTGTGTGTATGTGTGTGCATGTGTGTGCACTCTTAAAAGGAACTCAAGCTGTGTTATTTTCAACACATTCATTTTAAGTGTGTGTGTGTGTGTAGCGTGTGTGTAGCACTTGTGTACAGTTTGTGTGTGTGTGTCGTGTGTGTGTGTGTGTGTGTGTGTGTGTGTGTGTGTGCATGGGGTTTCTCTGTGTGTGGTCCGACCTCCTGAAGATGAATGTCATACAGACGGAGGTGTTGCTGAAATGCTGAGGGGCTGAGTGTAGCTGTGAAGCGCACACACACAAAAAAAACACACACACACATTCACTTATACACAACACACACTAGAGAGAGAGAGAGAGAGAGAGAGAAAGAGAGAGCAAAAAGAGCAAAACTGTGAAAATCAACCTTGCCATCAGGGTAAGTAAGTCAGCAGGGAATCTAAATCTTTCAGTATAAACACACCCAGATGTACACACACACACACACACACACACACACACACATGAAATGTGTCAAGGGACATTTGTTCACACTTTCTCACTCCATCTTTTGCCTTCTGTTGTAGTCTCCTCACAACCCCCCCCCCTTTCTCTCTCTCTCTTCTCTTCACTATCCACCTTTTCTCTCTCTCTTTCTCATCTCTTATCTATCTACCCTTTCTCTCTTTCTTTCTCATCTCTTCTCTATCCCTCCTCTCTCTCTCTCTTGTCTCTTCTCTGTCCCTCCCTTTCTCTCTCTCCTCTCCCTTTCTTTCATTCCCATCTCTTCTCTATCCACCCTTTCTCTCTCTCTTTCTCATCTCTTCTCTATCTCTCCCTTTGTCTCTTTTCTCATCTGTTGTCTATCCCTTTCTCTCTATTCCTTATTCTTATCCTATATATCCCTCTCTTCTTTCTCTCTGTCCCTCTCTTCTCTATCCCTTTATCTTTGCACCTCTTTTTTCCTCTCTTCTCTCCCCTTCGCTCCACCTCTTTTCTCTCACCCCATTCTTGTCCTCCACCACATGTGGAACTCTTTCACCACTTTTTCTTTTCTTTTCTTTCTTTTCTTATTCTTTTGCTTTCCTTCCTCTCTTACCCTCCTCTCCATTTCTCTCTCCCTGAGGGAGGTAGAGTCGTTCAGTGCTTCTGAAGTGTGTGTGTGTGTGTGTGTGTGCATGTCTGTGTGTATACATGTGTGTGTACATAATATGTCCGTGTGTGTGCGTATGTGCGCGCGCGTGTGTGTGTGTGTGTGGGTGTGTGTTTTGCGTGTATGTGTGCATTGTATGATATGGTATGTGCATATTTGATATCTTGTCATGTAAATCTGTGGTCATTGTAGGCTGTTTTGACAAAAGCAGTAGAAACCTGTTTCTTACTTTCTTTTAAAGGTGCGATTTGTAGGATTGTTACCGAACGTTCTGCAGGCCAAAATCAAAACACTGGTGAACGTTCTCAAGACTACCAGACGCGAGCCTCTTCTGGGTTGCCAGATGTAATTAAGACTTAGCTAACGTTAGTTGACCTGCAGCTGCTTTAACGTTTCTCCAACCATGACCCAGCTACACATTACGGAAACAGTGAAAACAAAAAATACCTCTCTAACCAACGTAACATATTTAGCTGAAGTTAGCGATGCAGATGAAGTTTAGCCTAGGCTACCTGTCGTGGAGAAATATGGCCAGCTCTGCGTCAGACTTGATATTCTTCGTTTGACGAAGACGTCACCATCTCAGGAAGCTCCTCCGATGTCCACTTAATTTGTTTCTTGTTTAAATTTTGGAAATTTGGCTGCCTCTCGTAGGCGTTCATGACTACAACTGACAGCTGTTGACAGTTGGCCTTTGCTAATTTGGCAACCCAAATAGGAGGACGCGCTAGCCCATTATTAATACGCCATTCTAGAATGAATCGTTCAAAACATAAACGAAAATTCCAAGACATTCCGCCCCATAACTCATTTTTTTTCATGGGTTTTACGGGGTTTTACGGGTTAGAGTAATGTTGTCAAATAAGCCATTACTTCAATTCATCGTGTTTCCTTACTCTCTGACAACATATGGTGATCATTTTTGGAATGGTTACAGTTTATTTTCCATTATTTCCTACATACTGGACCTTTAAGCCGAAGTTCAATATTGGTCTACAGGGCCAATCATCCTTTAATGGGGATTGAGGGTGGAGGATTATGAATTATGAGGATAAGGTTTAGATTATGCCCTGTGTAAAGTAGCCCTGCATATCTGCCCTGTGTAAAATAGCCCTGCATATCTGCCCTGTGTAAAGTAGCCCTGCATATCTGCCCTGTGTAAAGTAGCCCTGCATATCTGCCCTGTGTAAAATAGCCCTGCATATCTGCCCTGTGTAAAGTAGCCCTGCATATCTGCCCTGTGTAAAATAGCCCTGCATATCTGCCCTGTGTAAAGTAGCCCTGCATATCTGCCCTGTGTAAAGTAGCCCTGCATATCTGCCCTGTGTAAAATAGCCCTGCATATCTGCCCTGTGTAAAGTAGCCCTGCATATCTGCCCTGTGTAAAATAGCCCTGCATATCTGCCCTGTGTAAAGTAGCCCTGCATATCTGCCCTGTGTAAAGTAGCCCTGCATATCTGCCCTGTGTAAAGTACCCCTGCATATATCTGCCCTGTGTAAAATAGCCCTGCATATATCTGCCCTGTGTAAAGTAGCCCTGCATATATCTGCCCTGTGTAAAGTAGCCCTGCTGCTGGGGCTGAGGCTCTGCTCTGAGGAGGAGGGAAAGAGAAAATGAGAGGAAAGGGGGATGAAGAGAGAAAGGGGATAGAGAGAGAGAAAGGGAGATAGAGAGGGAAACAGACTAAAGGGACAGGAGATTTAAAGAGTAAATGAGAAAGAGGAAAATGGGGAGATGGAGATCAGAGAGTGAGATGGAGCTCTTTTCAGAGAAGGAGGGAGAGGTGGAGAGAGAGGGGGGGAGGGAGAGAAAGAGACAAAGGAAGAGGTGGAAAGAGCAGGAGAAGTGGAGAGAGGGAGATTGAGTGAGAGAGAGGGAGGTGGAGAGAGAGAGGG
Source organism: Alosa sapidissima (assembly GCF_018492685.1). NCBI lineage: Eukaryota > Metazoa > Chordata > Actinopteri > Clupeiformes > Clupeidae > Alosa > Alosa sapidissima. Next base: position 22,849,686 of record NC_055969.1, read on the forward strand.
AGAGAGAGAGGTAGAAAGGGAGAGAGAGAGGTGGAGAGAGGGAGAGAGAGACAGAGAGAGAGGGGGAGGTTGAGGAAGGCGGAGACATACAGTTCCGTGGGGAGACGACAGTGTGTCTATAGGAACTGACAGCATTCAGAAACGCTGACTCAGAACACACAGTTACAAGAAAGGGAGAGAGGGGGTGAGAGAGAAAGAGAGAGGAAGAGGGGGAAAGAGAAAAGGAGAGGGAGAGAGGGAGGGATGGGGTGAATGACGGATGAGTAATGTGTAATGGGAAGGTGAGTATGGGAAGGAACAGCATCATCCATAAACCATCACCAGCCCATGGCTCTCTCCCTCTCTCTCTCTCTCTCTCTCTCTCTCTCTCATTGTCTCTCTCTCCATCTTTGTGTCTTTTTTCTGTTGTTTTTTTTCTTTGTGTGTGTGGGTGAGGAAGAGGGGGGTATATGCTTCTTGGCATGTCTGCATGGTGGCGTGTCTGCGTGTGTGTGTGTGTGTGTGTGTGTGTGTGTGTGTGTGCACTTCATGCTGAGTTGCTGCAGTGCAGTTATTTATAGCATCTGAACAGAGGGCTATTGATGAGAGAGGAAAGCCTCCAGACTTCTCCTCTCTTTCCCCTCTCTTCTCCCCTCTCTTCTCCTCCTCTCTCCTTCCCTTTCTTTCTCTCCTTCTCCCCTCTCTTCTTCTCTCACTCACTCACTTCCCCTTAGCAGCAGAGCTGTTGGACAGAGATAAGTACATACACACACACACACACACACACACACACCGCGGCACTCCACACAATACATTGGGTTGATTCAAGCAAGAATGGAAATTTCGCCTGAGAGAATTAAGCAGAGACAACTGTTCATGTGTGTGTGTGTGTGTGTGTGTGTGTGTGTGTGTGTGTGTGTGTGTGTGTGTGTGTGTGTGTGTGTGTGTGTGAGCAGCTGAAGCTCAGGAGACTGTGTGAAGGCTGCTTATGGCTCTAGTAATCTGATCCCATGGGCTTTGCATCTGTTGAAGAGCTCATGCATGTTTTCATTACTCATCTCATTGTGCTCTCTCTCTCTCGTACTCTCTCACTGTCTCTCTCTATCACTCTCTCTCTCTCTTTCTCTCTCTCTGTCTCTTTCTCTCTCTCTCGCAGGTTTAAGCAAATCATTCCCAAGTTGGATCCCCCTCCCCAGCCAATCAACAGAAAGCGTTCAATCAGGACGCTCTCTCCTGGTTCGGAGGCGGACCCTAAACCCTCTTCCACGCCCCTGGCCACACCCACTCCCACCGTGTCCAATGGGAGCGGCTTCCCTGACCTGTGCTGCAGCTCGTCCTTCCCAGACGCCACGTCCTGCTCCGTCTCCCCCGGGGGCGATTTCTACTCGCTGACCAATGGCGACGCGGTGAGCGCGTCCCTCTCGTGCTCGTGTTCGGCCAGCGAGGACTCGGGCGTGCGCTCGGAGGAGAAGTCCCTGGTGTCGCCGCCACCGACGCTGCCAGGAGAGGACCCGTTTGAGGACCGCGTCTCCACCTTCCTGTCAGCGTCCAGCACGTGCAGCAGCCTCCCCGAGGACAGGGTCCCCGTCGCTGCGGAGACGGTTACCGTGACGCCGCCCCGCCCGGCGACCCCACACAGTTACGGCCACACGCTCCCGTTCTCGTCGCCGCTCAACGACACCTGCCTCCACATCAGCCTGAGCGAAGACGAGCTGCTGGAGTCCACCGCCTGAGAGAAGCCCAGCCGCAGCTCACCGCGCTGGGCAGGGCCTCTACTCTGGCCCCAGGCTTCACCTGAGGCCTACTGGAGCCTTCAGTCCAGTTCCGTCCAGTGCGCTACTGCTCAGCATCAATAGCAGTCTTCCATCTCTTTACTTTTTATTTCCTAATCTTTTATTTTCCTCTCCGAAGTCGCTGTGGTTTCCGAGTCGACTCAAGTGCTTCCAGGTCTGGAAGGGAGGCCCTGGGATGTGGTTTTCTCTGGATGAACCAGTTTATGGGGGTCTGGAGACGACGTCTGCGGTTTCTCCTGAGAGCGAGCCAGTTCTCGGACATTTCTAAACCAGAGACTGACTCTGTGAGAATGCCAATGGGACAGATATTTTTTTATATGAAAAAGAAACTGTTCACAGAAAACAATGAAGAAGAAATATGAAATATGATTGAATGACTAGATGCTGTATTTTTGTATAGAGGAGATGGGGTATTAGATTTGATCCTGTTGTAGCTGCTGTAGTGTGTGTTTAGTGTGTAGGGAGGTACTGCATCATCAGTAGTAATGAACACACACACACACACACACACACACACTGTGATTTTTAAGTAGTGGCAGGGAAGGCACACACACACTTTCTTTACACTGCAGTAGACATCAGAGAGATAGTAACCTACTGAAGACTGTAGTTTTAATTTGTAGATTTGATGATTGTTTTGTTTACTGTTGTTGTTTACATGTTGGTTTGTTGATGGGTTGAGACGGGTACGAGCAGAGCCACTCATACACACACACACTACTCCTCCGGACTGAGGGCGATAAGAAGACGAGAGAAACAAGCAGGTTGAAGATAAAAAGGCAAAAGAAAGTGTCAGAGAAGTGGTGTGTGTGTGTGTGTGCGTGTGTGTGCGTGTGCGTGTGTGTGTGGGGGGGGGGGTGTGTGTATGTGCGTTTGTGTGTGTGTATGGGTATGTGTGTATATGTGTTTGTGTGAGTGGGTGTTTCTGAGTGTATGTGTGGGTTGGTGGGTGTTTCTGTGTGTGCGTGTGTGTTTGGATGTGGGGGAGGGGGTGTTGCTGGGTGTAAAATGTCAAACAGAATTCATTAGTCAGATATACCTGCGGCAGGTTATTTTACTGTGAGCATATTGGTTTACTGAGGTGTCACAGCTGCGAGAACACCCAGTGAATAAAGATATTGAAATATTATCATGAACACACACACACACACACACACACACACACACACACACACACTCACGATATGTTGTATAACTGTGTTGAGTTGAATAAAGGAGCAATCAATTCTCCTGCAAACTGCTAAAAGGAAGACATAATTGGAAAGCAAGAGGGCAAAAACAGTGAGGCATAGTAATACACACACAGACAAACACACACACACACACACACACACACACATATTTTCATGCTCAAAAAGATAACTTTTTGAGTCAAAGAGGACGGTGTGTAATTCCCCTGTGATTTCCCCACTGTCTGGGTCAATCATGGTGCGATTGCAATCACCGCTGTCTGGACCAGACTTTTCATCATTTCAGACTTACACAATCAACAGCCAAGACCGAGGTACATTAACAACATGACGTGGGATACTATGACAAGCATGGAACCAAACCCAGGGAGACAGGGTGATTGTGTGTGTGGGGATGTTTGGGGGTATGACTGTTTGAGTGTGTGTGTGTGTACTGTACCTGTGTTGGAGTTGTGAGTGAATGAGTGTATGTGTGTGTGTGTGAGGTCTGTCTTGCAGATTTGCGATTTCCCATCACCATGAATTCTCCTTCCCAGTCTGGCGTTTAGGTGAGGAGAGTTTCCTGCTGATGACACATTCCACACTTTCCCATGATCCATAGCTCCATGTTCTCACCCCGTAATGTGCCGTTTTATTGGCAACAGGCAAATTAGATCAATGAAGTATATTGTGACTGTAAAACCACGGAGCTGATATTGGAGGGGAAACTATTATCTGTCAGATTAACCAGAATGTACCTCTGCAATAACACACACACACACACATGGATGGATGCACACACACACACTTCAGAAGAGAGGGCGAGTTTTAGGATTCGCAGCAGAAGAGCAATTATGGAGCTTAGAGGAGAAAAGAATGGAGTAGATAAAAATGAGGGATTAATGAACAAGATGGAGGGAGAGAGAGAGAGAGAGAGGAGGGGTAGGAGAAGTGTAAGGAATAAGGACGGAGCTTCCTTATTTAGCAGAGGGTGTGCTCTGTGAAGCAGTCAATAATAAACAACCACAAAGCTGCACAGCAATAAATAAACAAATAAATAAAGAGATCAGCGATGGACTGGTGGCCTCTATGAGTCTTTATTTAAACACTGGTGTTCTTTACGAGTCTTTATTTAAATACTCATGTTCTCTGAATCTTTATTTAAACACTGGTGTTCTCTACTAATCTTTATTTAAACACGTGTTCTCTGAGTCTTTATTTAAATACTTGTGTTCTCTGAATACTCATGTTCTCTGAGTCTTTATTTAAATACTCATGTTCTCTGAGTATTTAAATGCTCATGTTCTCTGAGTCTTTATTTAAATACTCGTGTTCTCTGTGAGTCTTTATTTAAATATTAGTGGCATCTACGAGTCTTTATTGAAATACTGGTGTAATCTACAAGTCTTTATTGAAATACTGTGGAAACCTCTACTTTTTTATACACACACACATTCACGCTCATCAGAAATATTGTGTTGGTCTTTCCAATCAGATGGAAAAGAAGATCGGTTCAATCTGCGCTGGATCAAACAGGTGATAGGAGGATAAAACAAGGGTTGATGGAATCAGCTGATGAAAGAAGACTTAACTCTCAGACTGACAGACAGTTTCAGGTTCTGAAGTGAAGGCTCCCAAGTCTGTCTCTTCTAATGGCAGGTGGAATTAAGATGAGACGGCAGTCACTCAGCAGGAAGTCAGGGGGAAAAGTCACAGAGTCGAGACGAGGCATCGCGTGTTTGTACAGACTTCAGTTCACAGTAACCTACGGAGCTCTCCAGTGCTGTCAGAATGATAATTTCCTCCCCCTGCAGCAACTCACGAGGACATCCATTCGAAGAGAATTGCTCGTGTGTGTGTCTTGTGTGTGTGCGTGTCTGTCTGTGTGTGTGTGTGCAGCATGTGTATCTGTCTCTATGGCTCACAGCTCTTATCCGATTCAGTTATTTCATGAGAAGCCAAATGAAGCGTGGCGTCATATCTAAGCTATGCCGTGAGTCAGTCGCACTCAATTCTCCCGTGGAAATGCTTGATGGAAATTGCTAACGGATCAGAAAATACCTGAGGCTATTAGTTTCACACACACACACTCGAGTAGATTGGCATTAGAGCCCTGCTGTATAAGGTAAAGACTGGAGGATGGCTGGATTAGAAAGCAGTCGTGGGATAGAGACAGGATGGAGAGATTAATGTTGCAGAAAAAAGATGCTGATCCAGGAGTGTTGGATCTGACCTGGAGGCTCTGTGATAATACTCACATTGATATCTACACCATGGTGCCAGGCAACTTAGATCTGTGATGAGGAAGTATAGGGTATGCTGCAGTACATTTAATACATGATTTTGGAATCCGGGGTACAGTATATCTCCAGATAACATGAAAATGGAGTTTTAGCGTAATAAGATGGGATACCGTGAAAATTGTGAATTTTTAAACCAATATTCATGCGCTGGGGTTTGGTCGTGGTTTATGTTGGAGCCCAGCAGGATCCAGACATTCACACATTGTATTTCCAACGGAGAGGGAAGATGCCTGAGGTAAGTGTGTAGGAGTGTATGTATTACAGGACACATAAGGTAAGTGTGTGTGTGTGTGTGTTATAGGACACATGAGGTGTGTGATGTGTGTGTGCCATATGACACATGGGGTAAGAGTGTGTGCCATGAGACACGTGATGGGGCAGCCGTGGCCTACTGGTTAGGGCTTTGGGCTTGGAACCAAAGGGTTGCTGGTTCGATCCCTGACCAGTAGGAAAAATGTGGGCGGGGGAAGTGGTTGAGCACTGCTCTCCCATGCATGCTCACATCCACGGCTGAAATGCCCTTTGGCAAGGGACCCAACCCCTCACTGCTCCTTAAGCGCCGCTGTAGCAAGGCAGCTCACTGCTCCGGGTTAGTGTGTGCTTCACCTCACTTTGTGCTGTGTGTGTTCACTAATTCACGGATTGGATAAATGCAGAGATACATGCAGTATATAGGCAAGTATACTTGGCCTATAAACATGATTTACGTTAAGTGTTTGTGTGTGTGTGTGTTCCAGTTAAACTTAAAAACAAAATAAATCCTGGATACAATAATTGGTGAAATATCACCAAACCTGAGCGAGAGCAGACTAGGACTCTCAGTAAACACACACACACGCGCTTCCGATAAATGTGTGTTTATTCCGCTCCATCCAAGGACAGCTCAGTAGGAGATTACTGCATGCCGTTCAGGGAAAGCCTGTCTCCTTTCATGTTTGTGTTGGCTGTGGTTGAGGTCAGTAGGGCTAATAATTCAGAGGATGGAGTGGTCAATTTGCAAAGACAAATGTTTGTGTTTACAGGCTGAACAGCTCTGACAAACAATAATAACAACAAAATGATTAGCTTAGTATACGCAGATAATGGTGTATTATAAAACAAACTGCTGAATAAAGCTGAATGGCAATTGTTTCCATTTTTTGAAAACAGAAACCCTTTTAAGCATGCACACACACACACACAATGGCCACTTAACATTATTGTGTGAGTGTAATTGTGAACAAGATTAATAAAGGGCCAATCAATTCTCCTGTGAATCACACACCCCTCCCTCCAAGGAAAAGATAATTAAAGAGCAAAGTGGTAAGAAAAGATAGGCGTGATGAGAGATGAATAGACACACACACACACAGAATGATAGTCACACTGCTTGTGGTATCTAACGGACACAGTTCTGGGTAATTCTTCTTTCTATACTGGGTACTGGGTGAATACAGTGGTGATTGCAATCACTCTTCTCAGAAATGTGTGTGTGTGTCATAGAGAGTGTGTGTAAGTGCAAGAAAGACCACAGAAGACAGACACGTGTGTAAACCCATCTATACATCTACACCACACGGGAAAATACTGCACACACACATACATACAGACAGCTGCACAAACAGACACACTTACAGACACAGACATACTATCTTGTCATATCTTTGCATTTGGCGTGTAAACACTGTGTTCAATTGTCCTATTGTACAGCACAGGAAGTGATGCAAGGCCACACACAGCCAATTGTGAATGGGTGCAGAACCCAATACACCAGTATCCAAGAAAGTCAAAGGCAATCTTGTTTAAGTCTGAGGAAGAGCCGCACGACTCGAAACGCCACTAATAAATACTGTGAATGGGAGCTGTTTGGTGTCTTTGACTTTCTATTTTACAGCACAGCCAAGCAGAGCCTGACCCAGAGATGACCACAGGCTGCTTGTTACAGTTACACAGACAGAGATGCAAACACGCATACATTACCCCACAGAAATAGGAGCCATTTTGAGTTCAAACACACATATCGTAACACCCCCAATTATCACCACTTTTGTTCAGAAATTCTAAAACAACGATGTTTTTTAACACTTCAAAATAACACTTGCTAAATGAACCTTACATTTTTCAGTAGCCATAGGTGTATAGATTTGAACAAAATCTGGTTTGGTTCTTAACGGGAGCATATAGTGCTGGCCTGATGGGTCGCCTATTTACGCCGTTTAAACGGCACATGAACGGTTAGACCGAGAATTCTCGTCATGAAATTAAAATTCAACTGGAGCTCCAAACGGTTGTGTACACGCAGCCTTACAACACTGTTTACAGCTCCTCAAGTCACGGTAAAATGTCATTTTTTGGTACATAGCTAATTTAGATACACCTATGGTGTGGGTGGTTGCGTTTCTTTAGGAGTTCGCCGTCTTGGTTTGTATAGAAATGGATATTAAGTGACACATACACGCAAGACGGCAGAAATACGGGACCGATGGTAATAGGGGGAGTTCCCATACATTAACCCGCAGAAAGGTTTGTGTTGGACCCATTTTTAGTTTAAATCAAACTACACCTGCATGCTACAGTACTGGTATATTTTGTTGGATTTAAAGGGCCTTTATTTTGTAGATATGTTTAGTAAGACAGGCTGTGAGAAGGCTTTGAAGCTAGGGTGAAGGAGGGACGGTTCAAGCCATTAAAGGAGCCTTTGGAAATGTTGGGAAATGAACGTTCTAAAGAATATCTGGGTTCATTGAATTCAACACAGAATTTTAGAACCTTCAATTGTTGCGGAATGGAATCTCATGTTAGCATGTTCAAAAACCTACACCTATCAGAAACAGTAATTAGCTCAATGTTATGCAGGATTGATGGATTCTAGTTCTGTTGCCATAGCAGGCTATAGGGCCAACTTCTGCTGAGTACAGAACACACTCTGTAGAGCAGGTAGCAAACAAATTAAACAAATAAATAAATAAATACACTAAAGTGATAAGTGACTGTCTGGCAGCCTGTGAGTTTTAATTTGTGTAAATCCTCTTTAATTGTGTCTAGAAACTCAAGAGCACTTTGCAATGTTTTGCTTGTATGTACGTATGTGTGTGTGTGTGTGTGTGTGTGTGTGTGTCTGCCTGTCTACCTGTGTGTATTGTGTCTATGTCTGCAAATGTTTGCGTGAGAAATTTTGTGCATTATGACCTTCAGAATGACACAATTTCAGTTGTAGTAGTACTTATATCAATATAATGGAATTTAAATATAAAACATGTATTATTCTGTCTTTGTATTAACATTGCACTGACTATTTATCTCCTCTCTCTCTCTCTCTCTCAGGTGAAATGAAAATCTGTACTGCAGGTTTGGCATTCCATCACTTCCTGTCTTAAAGCCCACTGAACCCACCCCCCAGGATTCCCCCATGCTGATTGGCTCTGCTGGCAGGGCAGTTTTGAGTGACAGGCCTGGTGTGAGTTTGAGTAGCACTTTATGTCTCCTCACAGCTGGATTCTATAGCCAGGCCAGCTTCTCTCTGTCCGTCTGTGTGTATGTGTGTGTGTGTGTCTTGTGTGTCTGTGTGTGTGTGTGTCAGGAGAGATCAGGGTTATATAAGTCTACTGTCTAGCTCTGAGGAATGTGTGTGTGTATTTTTTCCTCTGTAGCATGTGTGTGAAGCACACTTCAGGTGCTCAGGTGCTCATGCATCTCTCTCTCTCTCTCTCTCTCTCTCTCTCTCTCTCCCTGCAGGCTATGTAGACCATCCACAGAGATCTGTGTGTGTGTGTGTGTGTGTGTGTGTGTGTGTGTGTGTGTGTATGTGTGAGTGTGTGTGTGTGTGTGTGTGTATTTCTGCCCTGGTCCTCCTCTTCTCTCCTCTTTAAAGTTGGATGGGGAATCCCTACTCATGTTACTGGAAACGAACAACTGAGGATTAATAGCCAAACTCTCCAGCAGGCATCCCTCAGAAGATGGTGCGTGTGTGTGTGTTTTGTGTGTGTGTGTGTGTGTATATGTTTGTTTGTGTGTGTGTGTGTGTGTGTGTATGTGCATGATTGTGTGTGTGTGTGTGTGTGTGTGTGTGTGTGTGTGTGTGTGTGTGTGTGTGTGTGTGTGTGTGAATTCCATCCCAGCCTGATCAATAAGCTCCTGCATGTAAGCTGCTCTAATGGCTGCCACCTCGAGCGGTGTGTCTCCTCCATTCAATACTCAGTCACTCAAGAGACAGCAGGAGAGAGAAGGAGGGAGAAAGAGAGAGAGAGAGAGAGAGAAGCAGAGCAGGGAGGGAGGGAGGGAGGGAGAGAGAGTCGGAGGTGTGTATCAGAAGAGAAGAAACATCACCTGTGAAGCTTTTTAGGTAAATTTTAAAAAGGGACAAAAATGATCAAAATCATTTCAGAAGCATTGAGTAGAACCATTTAAAATGGCAGCTACAAAACAACTACACGATGGGTCAAGCATGCACGTCAGAGTAAACCATATTTTTGCCCCAGTCTATTAAGCAATAAGCCCTGAGAGGCCATTGGTTCCACTGATTCTACAACAGCTAGTGCTAGCGGAGTGCCTAAAACCCCCCTTAGCTGTTGTAGAATCAGTGTAACCTACGGACTCGAGTGGCTTATTGCTTTTCTAAAACTGATACTATAGATACCTGGCAAAGTTTCATAAAGGCACAACAACTAGAAATATAACGAGTTATTCCTAGATAATCATTCTTCCGCCAAGAAATATATTTCCTCTATCTGAATGGTTACCATGGTTGGTATGTCTATGCTGGATTTTACAATGGCATCGAACGTGATTCAGCCAATGACAATCAAGGACCGGAACTATCAGTTTTAGAAGTCAAATTATACTATATTAAATTATAGTATTACACGGCTCTTCATAACGCTGTAGAATGCTCCATTCACTTTAGTGGACCTTCCCAATGTTCGGAGGTCTGATGACTGCTGTCAAGGAAAATGGCTTTTGTGCCTCTGATTGACATCTTTCATATCTTTCAGCGGGTAGGCTATGCAATGAAATTTCATTGAAAGTTAGACGTTGCCACCCAACACTTGTCTCAGCGAAAAACCATGAAACAGTAACAAAATCAATTTAAAAGACCCATTTGTGTGCAGTTTTCTGAATCGTTTTGGCAAGTAGCTGTGTAATAAGCAGGATAATGTATTTGGTGTTGGGGTCCTGTTTGCCCTGTCCGGACTTTTTTTCCGATAATGACCGGCAGAGTATACATAATCCCTTACTTATGTTATACTATACTATTATCTTATATTAAGTGCAATACAACATGGAAGTGATCTGTAAAGAAATTGCAAAGTCCTGTAAACTTTTTCTGCTGTCAGTTTCAACAGAGACAGAAGGTGAAATTAAAACATAAAGTATTCTCCTTTCCACTAAATCCCTTTTAAAGGTGTTATAGCTCTATTCGGCCGTACCCACAGTGCCTTCCCTACTGTTATTAAATGCTTATTAAAGGTGTTATAGCTGTTATAGCTGTGTTATTAAAGGTGTCATAGCTGTGTTATAGCTGTGTTATTAAAGGTGTCATTGCTGTGTTATAGCTGTGTATTAAAGGTGTCATAGCTCCCTCTAGGAATACACGCAACACAGTGACACACACAGACACACACTATACTTCTACTCCTCCCTCTGAGTCTGTCTGTTGGAGGAAAACGCTGCTTCTGAAAAAAAAAAACACTTCTGAAAATCTCAGAGAGACTGGTGGGTGGTGACCTGATAACAGACAACTTGAATCGGCCAATTAGATGCCTCAAAGTCAACACTCTCAAAAAGGATGTGTTGGAAACAACACATTTTTAACACATCAATGTGTTTAGGTAAGGACAACACATTGTGTGTTATTTTTTGTATAATAATGTAACACAGTTACTGTGTTGATATTTTAACACACCTGTGTGTTACAGTTGACACAATTTGGTTATGGTTAACACAGTTACTGTGTTTATATTTTAACACACCTGTGTTTTATAGTTGACACAATTTGTGTCAATTTGGTTATTGTTACTTTCATTTGGTTATGGTTTTGTCCAAAGCCACATACAAATACAAGACAATATAATACTTAAATTTAACAGGGAGCAAATTAAGATGTTGGTCAGACTATTAGAAGGATAATAGCAATAATAAACAACAATGTCAATTCAATCACAGCATAATGAAGTGCATGTTGTCGTTTAATTTATATTTTTAGTATATTTATGGATCTTAGCAGATAAGACAATTATGAAATTATTTAAACCAAATAGTGTGTGCAATAAAGATGAATTCCTGACAGCCTAATGTGAAATTATGTATTATTTATTACAAATATTGTACACAAACATTACACAAGTTCATAGCGAGGGTTTACAAAAATATCATTGTTAAAAAATATCAAATGTACTGGTCTAAAATCAATTAAATCTCTTATACTAATTAGTTTAAAGTCCTCTGTTCTCTGGACAGCAATTGCATGGAAATGGTTATGGAAAAACTTTATAACAAGTATCCTTAAGAAAAACATTTTGATTTTCACTTTCTGGTAAAATGTGCATAACTTCTCAAACCGTTTTCCTTAAGAGAAATGGCAAGTCGTTTTCTGGAACAATGATGTATTGGGCGGAGGCGGAGGGATCTCCAATGCACACCAAGTAGGGCTGGCGATGTTCTACTGATCTATCAGGATGATTGTTCAGCACACTGGAAATGCTGGTTCCAGTCTGTTATTTTAAAGAAAGAACAAGAACATAAACAAGTCATTATACATATGCAGGGTTTCAAGCAATTTACAAATTGACAATACTCATTTTACATTATACCAGATATAACATTGCACCATAAAACATACAATATAGGCGTTCCGTACTGTAAGCACACAAAATAAACATTTACTATAGGAGGGGCCTACCGGTTTTATATCCAAAAGGTAGCCCAAAGCTGACTTCACACTGCATTTGGTGTTCCCTTTGCCCCTGCCTGATGCAGTGGGGGGCAGCAGATGGACAAGCTTATGAAGAGCTCTGTAACATGAAACTATAAAAACAAACAAATTTAGTAAACTCTTACTTTCTTGTTAAAATCAATTGCATTCATTCACTGTAGCACAAAAGCTTAATAGACATAATTCCTCCTACCATCATCCTCAGGAACTGGTGGCAAGGCAGCTGCAGGTTCACTTGTGGACATTCCCTCCCATTTTCGGATGCACAGCTTTTCCAGGAAACATCTTTCCAAATTCTGTGTCAAAGTACATAAATGGACAAAATACAGTCATTTGAATAATTAGAATGATATCAGAGGGATTAAAGACAGTTCATCCAACTTTCATTATTTTCATCTTTATTTTACTATTTTTATTACAAATAGGTCATTTGAATAATTAGAATGATATCAGAGGGATTAAAGACAATTCATCCAACTTTCATTATTTTCATTGTCCCAAAACAATATGCACTCACCATATATGGCATGTCCACAAAGCGTGAAAACTCTGCAAAAACCTCCAACGTTGGATGTCTAGCAGCAATTCACAACCTTGTAGCTGCAACAAAATAGATTATTATAAATTTGATTTCACACCATATTGTGAACACATAACTTATTTCAACTTCCATACTGTTTAATTTTTAAATCATTCAGCATTTCCAAAATAAGAACACACAATCTGGGTGACTAAAGCTAGCCAACTGGTCAGAAACAAATTGTTACTTTAGGTTATTATCAAAATGCCAGCATTGATTACCGTTTCATTAATGCGTCACATTATTGCTTAACCTGCACCACAAAGCAAACTACACACTTTATAAACTTTAAAAGATAATCATAACGTTGTGCATAGACGTAGAAGCTAGTTCAACACTGGGTCTAACTGCAATATCGTTTAATCAAACCGTGTTCACTAACGTTAGTGTCGCGTTCGGAATGCAAATGTGTTTTCCCTTTGGCAGCGTTGTAGCTTCTAAATGCATTAAGTTCATTCATCATCGTTAACTTGCTAGACTAATCGTGAACATGTTTTAATGTTATGTCGTGGAGCAGAAGAAATATAACTGCATAGGCCAAAAACGACTACACTCACGTTACCTGACCTTATGTCTATTATGGCGTGTAAAGTTAACGTTAACCACCGATTGTTCAGAATAAAATGGTCACCGTTATCTATGCAAGTAAAAGTGAATTAAATCCATAACGGTGGTTATCATGATTTATAGTAGTTATAGTAAGTTAGATAGTGTTGTAACTTATCGTAATGTGTAACGTAGATAGAAGTTTGTAGTTTTGTCATCCTGAGCCCTAACGTTAGCATTTCATAGCAGCTACCTTGTTAGCATTACAAGGTCATACCAGTTCCCACAAACCTTGCTAACGTTAGCTGTCCATAGCTAAAACTTTAGCAGCTACCCAAAATGCGGATTTACCCACATATCGGAACTCCCCCTATTCCCGTCGGTCCCGTATTTCCACCGTCTTGCTTGTATGTGTCATTTAATATCCATTTCTATACAAACCAAGACAGCGGACTCCTACAGAAACGCAACCACCCACACCATAGGTGTATCTAAATTAGCTATGTACCAAAAATTACATTTTACCGTGACTCAAAGAGCTGTAAACAGTGTTGTAAGGCTGCGTGTACACAACCGCTTGGAGCTCCAGTGGAATTTTAATTTCATGACGAGAATTCTCGGTCTAACCGTTCATGTGCCGTTGAAACGGTGTAAATAGGCGACCCATCAGGCCAGCATTATAACTCCGAGCGTGGTAAACAAAATCGGATATTTCAGGCAGTAAATGCTCCCGTTAAGAACCAAACCAGATTTTGTCCAAATCTACACACCTATGGCTACTGAAAAATGTAAAGTTAATTTAGCAAATGTTATTTTGAAGTGTTAAAAAACATCGTTGTTTAAGAATTTCTGAACAAAAGTGGTGATAATTGGGGGTGTTACGAGTATGAGCCCTAATCCAGTGTTATTTTAGTTCTCCACCCTGTTATGTGGGTAAATCCGCATTTTGGGTAGCTGCTAAAGTAAGTAATATAGTAATACGAGATGACGTAACGTTAGAATATTTTAGTTTCTACATGTATGCCAGTGTTTTTCAGAGTGTGTTAATGTAAGGTCAGGATTGACTTAACATGGACTAGCATAACGATTGCTAATCAATAACCTAGCTGCTAGAGCTACTTGGCTAAAAATAGATGCTGGACTTTATTATCATTTAACCTTTACAATATTGCAAGTTGCAACCGTCTTTAAAATAAACATAACAAATACGTCTGAAGACATGGGTCTACCTTACCTTTTATTCAGACATTTACATCCACTCTGTGTGCCACTTGCACCTTCTTCCAGTGCGCCAAGATAAAATGAAGTGCTGAGAAAAGAACCTCTCTTCTCAGGGTAACGGCTCATCCAGGACACCAGGGATTGGCCAATAATTTAACACATTTTGTGTTGGGCAGTATATTCCAGTAATATAACACAGTAACAACACAAAATAACACAAATTGTGTTAAAATTGTGATAACACAAAAAATGTGTAATTATTTAACACATCATTTTTGAGAGTGAATGGCTTCAGGTGGTACAGCCCAATAGGATCACATTTTAAAATGTTTACACAGGACCAGGGACATCTGCAGGGCAATGGAAAAAACATCTGGGATTGAGATTAGGGCTTGGTCTCTCCGAGGAGAGAACAGGTATGATGGTCAGGAGAGGTAAGGAGTGGAGAGGAGAGGAGAGGAGCGGAGAGGAGAGGAGAGGTGAGGTGAGGAGAGGAGAGGTGAGGAGAGTTGTCTGCAGTTAGCACTCTAAAAGAACTCCATGTTTTTGAGCAGAACGTCCAGGTATTGATCTCTCATTTCTGCACATATTGTGGAATCTCAAAGAGAGTGCAGCTCTTGTCAATTAAACCCTCTCTTCGTCTGCCTGTGCTTTGCTCTCAGTCTGTACAAAATGGTGGGGATATTGTGTTTTGATGAAACTGACTTTGTGAAACTGAACTGTGTAAACACACACACACAGAGATAGAGAAAAAGGACAGTTATTGTAAAGTAGCACAAAAAGGAATGTGGTGTGTGTGTGTGTGTGTGTGTGTGTGTGTGAGAGAGAGAGAGAGAGAGAGACTGTCTAAAAAACTATTTCATCCAAATGTCCGCAATTGTACTGAATTATGGGCTCAGACTCTTAAATAATAAAATACTGATTGTTTTTGTGTGTGTGTGTATGTCAATGTTTGTGTTCTTTCTATTTGTGAATGAAAAGAATTGTATACTGTATGTGCATGCATGCTATGATTTTATGTCTGAGTTTCTGTGTGTGCATGTATCTGCACATGTGCGTGTGTGTATGTGTGTGTGGGTCTGTGTGTGCATATGTGAGTGTGTGTGTATGTGTGTGTGTGTTTTCATGTGTATGTGTGTGTGTACATCTGTTAGTGTTTAGTGGGGGTCGAGGCGTCCAATGTTTTCACAGCTCTCTCCCCTGAGACTCCACTTCCTCTCCAGACACTGGACACAATCACCCACCCGTTTGCATTGCTTCCTCTAAGCTACATCACCTCCCCCCCGCCTCTCTCTCTCTCCCTCTTTCTCTTTCCATCCCTCCTTTCCTGTCTCTCCTCTCTCTCCATCTGTTGATTCCCCTCTCTCTGCTTCTCCCCCCTATCTATCTTTCTTTTCATCCCTCCTTTTCTGTCTCTCCTCTCTCTCTTTCTCTCCATCTGTTTATTCCCCTCTCTCCCCCTCTCTCTCTTTCCATCCCTCCTTTCTGTCTCTCCTCTCTTTGTCTCTCCCTCTCTTTCCATCCCTCCTTTCCTGTCTCTCTTCTCTCTCTTTCTGCCTATCTGTTTATTCCCCTCTCTCTGCTTCTCCCCCCTCTATCTGTCTCTCTCTTTCCATCCCTCCTTTTCTGTCTCTCCTCTCTGCCTCTCTCTCTGCATCCCTCTCTCCATCTTTCCTGCGAGGTTAACGAGGTAGGACTGGTGTTCCAGGGACATCCCTCGGGGCCCCCTCCTCGTAGTCGTTCTCCCCCACAGACGGTTGCTCTTAGAGGGGCCAACTGCAGTCCACACCCCCCCTTCAAATACTCCCACAGCATCAATATAACATCCAGTAAGACTCACTGCGCTCTACATCAATAGAGCTTCCAGCCGGGCGACTTGGAATCTACATTCACTCATGCAATGTCATGCAACGTCCAGCGAGACAGCTTAAAGCGTGCAATCCCCTAACGTCAATACAACTGAGACGACGACAACATCCATACTGCCTCCAGCGAGGTGACCTGCCACCTCTTCAAAGTGAGTGGCCGTCGCAGTGAACGCATGGTGCACACACAACTTACCTGTGCTTCCGTCATTGTTACTGCGGAGACTTCTCTCTGGGAAACATTTGCAATCTTAAGCATAAGCAAGAGGAGTGGTGTGAAGACAGCATTTTTATGAACCTACTGTTGTTTTGACACCATTAGATTATTAGCCAGATGATGAAAAGTGCAAAACAATCTGCTCAGATATAATGACATTTCATTATTCTGATTGGCCGATTGGCTACTTACCACGAGACCCCCGCTGGGTGCGCCTTGACGCAGTATGTTCATTCGCCTCCTCAGGCCCCCCTGCTGTGGGGAACGGGCCCATAGCTCCCCCCTCCCCAGAACACCACCTGAGTCCAGACACCAGCTTAATGGGCCAGAGCCAGATGCGACACCTCGGCTGGCTGGCTGCCCGCGGGCTCGTCGGAGTGGGTCTGGCTCGGCGCGACTCTGCTCCGGTCCTGAGGAGACCACCCACTGTGGACTAACGGAGCCTGAATGAATAGCTGTACTGCAAAGCAACATCGTGCCTACACCATCCCCTACTCTCTCACCAACCACATCCCTCATTCTCTCGCCAACCACATCCCTCACTCTCTCATCAACCACATCTTTCACTGATTCACCAACCACATCCCTCATTCTCTCACCAACCACATCCCTCACTCTCTCATCAACCACATCTTTCACTGATTCACCAACCACATCCCCTCACTCTCTCACCAACCACATCTTTCACTGTTTCACCAACCACATCTTTCACTCTCTCACCAACCACATCCCTCTCTCTCACCAACCACATCTTTCACTGTTTCACCAACCACATCCCTCTCTCTCACCAGCCACATCTTTCACTCTCTCACCAACCACATCTTTCACTCTCTCACCAACCACATCTTTTACTGTTTCACCAACCACATCTTTCACTCTCTCACCAACCACATCTTTTACTGTTTCACCAACCACATCTTTCACTCTCTCACCAACCTCATCTTTCACTCTCTCACCAACCACATCCTTCACTGTTTCACCAATCACATCTTTTACTGTTTCACCAACCACATCTTTCACTCTCTCACCAACCACATCCCTCTCTCTCACCAGCCACATCTTTCACTCTCTCACCAACCTCATCTTTCACTCTCTCACCAACCACATCTTTCACTCGCTCACCAACCACATCTTTTACTGTTTCACCAACCACATCTTTCACTCTCTCACCAACCACATCTTTCACTCTCCCACCATCCCCCACCAACACACACACACACCTCACCAACCACATCTTTCTCTCTCTCATCCACATCTCTCACTCTCTCACCCACTCCATCTCTCACTCTTTCATCATCCGCATCCCTCACACTCTCTCATCCTCAAGATCCCGTCTCGCTCCCTATAGCTCCAATCTCCACACCTCTTCTGGATAAAAGCACCTGCCAAATCAATAAATGCAAATGCAAACCAAACAGCTTGGCCATAGCATTTGTAACGGGTACCGTGGCAACAGCACCGTGGTGAACAGATTGACTCCTGTAACCTGTGTCAGGTTCAAGCTCTCTGCAGTAATTTATTTAAGAATCTTCTTCAGCAAATACAACTGTATTGTTAATAATCTTTTTATGTTTCACATATTGCATATTCAATGTCTTTTTAACATTACAATGAATTTCAGTGTCCATGTCAATACAAAATTCATAATACAATAAACCTCTAAACACCAACTGCATGTTCACTTACTCTTCGTACGTGTATTTTACACTATTTAGTAAATTGAAATGTAAAGACAATGGTAATATTCACCAGCTATGTTAAAGATACCTGGAAACTTCCATTCACCGTGTTTTATCAGTATCACGTGAATACAGTACTGCAAATCATACTCAAAACTAACAAAGTGCTCCAAGTGTAACTTCATGTCATTTTAAACTGTAACCATTCTTGTGTAAACTCAATGAGCAACAAAACATTTCCAACCGATGGTGGGGAGCTAACATACAGTGAGCTAACCAATACTCGTTAACATTGCAAGCTCATAAAATATCTTCGCGTGTGTACGCACGTGGGACAGTGTGTGTGTGTGTTGAGCAAACTTGCTCTCTCTAACATAATGTGTGCGTTGTTAGTAGACGGTTACTCTGCTGGGCTTTGCCCTCTCGTTTCAAACTCGTTACAAACAAAATCATAAACAGACTCTTCGAAAATTACGTCACTAAAACAGTCCACTCATATCCCAAACACATTTCAGTATGGCTAAATCCTAGTTCTGAGGTGTTTTTGTACATTTACCCACCTGTAACACAGGAGAGAAACGAGGATACAGCATGTCAGGTTCAAGCTCTCTGCAGTAATGAGAACAATTCACACTTCACGCAGCTAAGCCCCATCACCCGACCCTGCCCCCTGCTGGCCCGGAGCAAACACCACACAATTCACTTTGAAGAAATTACATTGGGATTGGGAAACCCTTGGGATACTTTGCTTCCAAAATAATATACAATAAATTGTGTAAAAATAAAAGACAATAATTCTGAATATTATTACACAAATACACAATACAAAAATACAACACTTTTGTGGTCGTTACACCTTATTTACGTCCTCAGGGACCACTGTCTATAGCCATCGCCCCTCTGTCCTTCAATACACTGCCCAAAGCTGCCCTGCTCCGTACCTCAATAGGTCGTCCCTCAGGTCACTCTCCCACCCCCTCAGTACGGCAACTAACTCCATCAGCGTTTTTCTTCTCTCCGATACCTGGCCAGTCGTCCCGCTTCCCGACTCCACCCTCGGGAGACAAAGCTCGTTCAGATTGGCAGCGTTGCCTGCCTGCCTGAAACACTAGAAGTTTTCACTGCAAAACAAAAATGTCAAAACAAAAATGTCATGTTCAAAATGTCAAAGTTGTCTTCTATCATAGCAAACTCCCTTTGACTGGTAAATCTTGTGACAATTTTTCTCACCAGATAAATCACATCTCATGTGTCATCCTTAAAATTAAATCACAAGTGATTCATGAAAACAAGCCTCTCAACTCTCCAGATAAATAGAGTGGAACTACCGAATAATCTAGAAGCCCTAAAAGACTCATATTTTAAAACTGTTGACATTTTCAAGAACTCATAAAGAACCTTCCTGCCAGTGCTGTGTAGACAAGCATAACTCCAGCGCTTAACTCTACTGGTGTCCTTGTCTTTGGGAACTTTATCACTGACAAAATGTTTAAGGTCTCCATTGTGAGGAGAAACTAATTAATGAAGTATATTATGTAACTTTAAACTCTCTTTGGTGAATGACAAGCCATGTAGGGAAAAAAAAAAAAAAAACAGACTAAAATACAAAACAGAAAAACGCCCATCCCATCCAAGTCCTCTGGAATGGTTAACATTAATGTGGTCAGCATCACTGCGGAAACCAGTTTCGTCACGGCTACTCCATTGACAGCCACACCACACATCATACACACACACACACACACACACACACACACCAGCAGACAGTCCCTCTGGAGGAGAAGGAAAACACACCCTCGTTGAGGCGAGTCTATTTTGGGAGGTGGACGGTGCAGCGGTGAGTAGATCCCGAGCCGTAAACCTCGAGGGCCCGGCCGGCGGGCACACTGGCACCCTGGCAGCAGGCAGGAAGCCCTAATTTAGGGGCTGGTTTAATGGCAGGTTATTTCTGCGCTCTCTCTCTCTCTCTCTCTCTCTCTCTCTCCGCCCGAGAACACAACGGAACGCCGTGACGGAACCGGCCAGGGTGGGGCGAGCCAGCCAGACCGCCAGCCAAAGGGCCCGAGTCAGTCAGAACGGGGGCGGAACCGAGGTGGTAAATTCTTTTCCTGGCTGCAGTGAAATCTGCATTAGCTTAAGTGTGGGGCTCGTTTACAAAGCCATTAGCGTCCATCAGCGGGGCCGTGTGTGTGTGTGTGTGTGTGTGTGTGTGTGTGTGTGTGTGTGTGTGTGTGTGTGTGAGTTTGATCCAGTGCCCGGCCCACGGAGAGCTCCAGCTGTGCCCTGTTCAGGTCAGGCGTTTCTCTTCTTCCACTGGCCCGGCCGGGCAACACATGCCAGCAACAGTGAGTAGGTAGAGGATGAGGGAGATCTGCTCCAGATGCAGGGTCGTGTGTGTGTGTGTGTGTGTGTGTGTGTGTGTGTATTGTGTGTGTGTGAGCGAGAGAGAGGGAATGACAGTGTGTGTGTGAGAGAGCGAGAGAGAAAGAGAATGTCACAGTGTGTGTGTGTGTGTGTGTGTGTGTGAGAGCAAGAGAGAAAGAATGTCAGGGTGTGTGTGTGATTGTGTGCACTTTGAATGGGGATAATTCATGGGTCTAGCGAGAGGGAAATTTGAAAGATCAAGTTGCAGCATAATATTTGCACTGGCAGGCTGTGCACAGGGCAGGCTGTGGTTTTACTCTATGCATGTGCTTCTCTCTCTCTCTCTCATCTCTCAGTCTCACTCTCAGTCTCTCTCTACCTCTCCATCTCCATCTCTCTCTCTCTCTCCCTCTCAGTCTCTCTCTCTCTCACACACACACACACACACACACACACACACACACACACTGTGACATTCTCTTTCTCTCTCGCTCTCGTAGACACAGATGCATATGAACAAGCACAGACAGACACACACACCCACACACACACATATATAGACAGACACAGATACATCAAAACACACACATATATATATATATATATATATATATATATATATATATAGAGAGAGAGAGAGAGAGAGAGAGAGAGGGAGAGGAAGAGAGACCGACACAGATGCATCGATCAGACACAAACACACATATAGACTGTAGACAAAGATGCATATGAATAAACACATATACAGTACACACACACACACACACACACACACACACACAGACTCCCGTGGAAGAGCATAACAGCGAGGTTGAGGTCGCGGTCGTGTACCTGCATTGGGTAAGTGGGTCACAGTCGCTCTAAACGATCCTCCGTGGAACATGAGAGAAGCTTCCGCCCCCCCCGCCCCCGCCTTCAAGCTGCTGACAGCTCCAGATCGATGAAGACCTTGGTAATGATGAAGAATGGAACGAGGTGGACAAAGCTGCCCTGCCAACAAATGAGATGAAGAAGATTCCACTGGACATAAAGGAAGATCAGACGATAGCAGTTCTTAAATATTTCTCTAAGATGATATTCAAATTCAGGAGAAAGTGTTCAGTTTATCCAGGAAGGTTGGTAAACTGGTAGCTGGCTGGTAATATATTAAAGGTAGCTAGGTGACTAATAGCTAGGTGGTAATATGTTAAAAATAATATAAATAATAATAAGCTAAAAAATGTCTGCATGTATCTCATTGCATTTATTTCAGCAACACGTCTCACAGTGTCATGAGCACGCCTTCCCCACTCACTGTAAGCTCTCTGGACAATTACGATCATTCCCACACAGGCTCCCTCGGACATTACCACTGCCTCCGTACTGCTGCCAGCACACTCCAGGAAATAACGCAGTGAGGATGAAAATGGATCTGACGGCTGAAGTATATATACTCTTCTTGAAATTTGGTCTCTGCATTTATCCCAATTTGTGAATTAGTGAAACATACTCAGCACACAGTGAGGTTAAGCACACACTAATCCCGACGCAGTGAGCTGCCTGCTACAACAGCGGTGAGGGGTTAGGTGACTTGCTCAAGGGCACTTCAGCCGTTCCTACCGGTCGGGGTTCGAACCAGCAACCCTCCGGTTACAAGTCCGAAGCCCTAACCAGTAGGCCACGGATGCCCCTAAAGGCCACGGCTGCCCCTACGTAGGCTCACTAGGACATTACCCAGACTTTGCACCAGGGAGCAGGGTACAGGCCAGGTAGTACCCAGGCCAGGTCAGGTGCCCAGGCCATCTGATTGTTACCTGATCATTTATGGGTTTGCACAGTTCACAATCTTGAGTCTTTCAGACGTAGGCAAGATGAAGACAGGTTACACTTTGGTTATAACTTCTTTATTTCATCACCAGATCAGACAAGCCAATACACAGTTGCCTCCTACCTCACGCTCACTTATTTTCAACTCAACCTCTCAAAACCATCTGGGTAACCGCCCCCCCCGCCCCCACTGGGAACTAAAACATCCAACACTCAAATGTATGGGGAACTAAATCCTAATATGTTAATCATTCACCATTACAACGCCAGAATAATGGAGGAAGACTGAATTAAAATGACATTAAACTAAATAATATAAATAAAATCATTGTTGTTTACATGATCCATAACCGTTCTCACATACAGCTGCTCTGGGTAAAGTTCAACAGCTGGGCTACACCAGACATGCAACTGAGGTATTTTGTTTACAGAGCGCATGCAGAGATTTAGAAATGAATGGGTTTAGTTCGTAGTTCGCAGCAGCAATATGGCAGTTGTTGACACATATCCCAGCTTTCCTGTAATGTAAGTAATGATCTGCATTTTTGTATTTTTTAGTCTTATTTTAGCGATGTATATCAATAAATCAGATTTAAACCAGAGACTTTTTAATGAGGAGACACAGCACTCAAAAAATCCTCTATAGAAAGGCATGGGGTAAGTTTGCAATGCCAATATTGCAGTTCAGCATGAGCAGTTTTGCCCGAAATAAATGCCCGATAGGTGTCCAATATGTGTTGTAATATGGCCGCCGAGTGGAGGCACTCCACTGTACAGATTTGCTCAATGTACTTCTTTATGTGAATAAGACCTCCCAAGTTATGTATACCTGCCCGTTCATTTGAATAGGAAAATAGATGCCGGAAATAACTTCCCGAAGCACTTTACCATGATGGCCGCAGAGTGGGGAGGTAATTGAACTACTAGAATGACTTGAAACAGACTGTGTTGAATCTTGGATGTGGTTGTTATTGGGATGAGGGCATAAGAGACTCAGGGCCAGATGTACGTACATTTGCGAACATAGCGTTATCAGCGTCATGGACAAACCGCAGATTGCGAACGCTGTCAGACCCAAGTTTCCGTCGTATTTATCAATCGTTCAATCCTTAGTGTAAACTGCGCCTTTCTCTGCCTTTCTCCGCCCATAAACGCAATTTACGAACGTCCACAACTGAACAGCAGAGCCTACATACAAGCGCAGTTGAATGAAGTTAACTGATGACAACATTAAAAAGAATCAAACATTTAGCGATCATGAAATAATACCATACATGATAAGATGTCAACAAGCAGGGAGATAATGAAGATCAGAAGTTTTACTCAAACTACTTGTGCATGTAGGCTATGGAAGATTGGTCAAATCAAGCAAGTAGGAAAGTTTAAGTGAATGACGTGAAAGTGAAAGTAAGACATTCGAAAGTTCGAAAGTTAAAGCAACACCAAAGGGTTTTTGTACCTTAAAATAATGTTTCCAAAATTGTTTCCGTGGTTCATCAACTCCTAACAGGGTGAACGGCACTTCTGCATTCGCTTCGCGACCCTCTATCCGCTATAACTGCACTATGTAAGTTTGCCAGATCGGGTAGCGGATCTGTAGTTCGATGGAATGAGACCTAAGAAACTACAAATTTGACTTGCATGATGTCGCAATACATCGTAATTTCATAAAATCATGCAACATATTCTACCTTATCTATGGACATCGTTATTTGCAAAGCAACAAATAGCGTGCGTGCGACAGAGGAAAAGTTCTTTGGTGTTGCTTTAAGGTTACTTTTGATAGTACAAATACTTACAAAACTGGTGCTCTAAATAGCGATTCTGTTGTCTTTGAAAGGTTCTCTTATTGGTGCATTGAACTGCAGTTTGGATTAACACCTGCTTTTACACGGCGGAAGTATTTAGGTGCAGAATAAACGTGAGCAGGAGCAGTCTTTGTACATACCGCGGAATACATAATTAGGCGCTCTTTACGCTTCCCCTCCCATCTCTTTACGCTAAACTCCCATTTTCCCCTGGATCCTCCCATGAATGCATATGCTTGACACGGAAATTGCAATTAGCCATGTTCAGCCCCCGCGACAGGCAGTTTGCGCTATTACATCATTGCGGCCTGTTTGTACATACCTCGCAATGATTTTACACGCACATTGCGAAACAAATACGCCTGAAGCGGGCGCAAAAGTGTTAGTACATCTGGCCCTCAGAGGTGCTCCTCAACGCTCAACTGGCTCTGACAACAACAGAAGCAACACATGATATGAGGGAGCATAGAGACAGAATACCCCGCAATTAATAACACACACTTTTATCACTGCTGTTGGGGTGT
>NC_055969.1:22879449-22886949 GCF_018492685.1 Alosa sapidissima
CAAGACGATTTATACAGACAGTATCTTCACGAAGTTTAGCGTTTGCAGCCATCTTGAATTTAGTCACGATAAGTCGAGCAACGAGTAAGAATGAACAGCTATGATAAGGGATCAGATTCCAAAAATAATTCAGTGGAAATGCATGGATTCCAGTTGCTGCTACTGGAAGAAACTGGAATCCATGCATTTCCACTGAATTATTTTTGGAATCTGATCCCTTATCATACCTGTTCATTCTTACTCGTTGCTCGACTTATCGTGACTAAATTCAAGATGGCTGCAAACGTTAAACTTCGTGAAGATACTGTCTGTATAAATCATCTTGTAAGTAAACTACCAGTGCTTTTTCAAAGTTCTCAATGTCTCGTTTTAAATGTCAGGGCCCTAGGAAGTCTACCAATGAAGTGGAGATACATTGAGCCTCGTAAATGGGTGTAAAACAGTGATTTATTTGCATGGCTAGCCCGATGCCGAAGCACCACTACTGAAAAAGTTGTTGGTAGCATCGGCTAACTAGCGCCAGATTTTGGAGTGCAGGGGACAAGTCGAGATGGGCTATGAGACATACGTTCACACTCGGTATCATGTTTCAATACACTTTAGGTCAATATCACACCGGAATTCTCCTTTAAATTTCATAGGTTATTGAATACCATGGTAATGACAATATTCACAAGCCCATAATCCATATTTCGCATAGCGCCACACACTGGCAACAAAAAGAATGACAAGAACACTGATGCCACATGATAGATTTGAATGTACTCCTCCTAGACGGTTTGTCAGATTCATGTGAAATTTGGCAAATATGATGGCAACATGACGCTGATGTTAAATTGTGAAGGGATTTTTGATATGTTGTAATATGTTATGATTATAATATCTTGCACATAAACAGGTAATGTGTCAAAAAGTCAAAGTGCATTGAATGAACAGTCTGAAACTTCTCAGGTTCATAGATATTATGATTATGAGAATAATTAGAAACCCTATTGGCCTGCCTGGCATAGCGCCACCACCTGGCCAAACAGGAAATGTGTCAGAATGGGCAATGCCTTAACGGATTTATTTGAAACCTAGTAGGTATAAAATATTGGAAATCATTATTGTGATGATGTGCACATATGTCATTCAGATGGCTAGCATAGCGCCACCATCTGGCCAAGCATGTGCCAGAAATGTTCTATGCTTTGAATGAATGGTCTGAAACTTAACAGGTTAATAGATATTATGAGTATGATGATATCCAGACACCTAATGGGCCTACCTGGCATAGCGCCACCACCTGGCCAAGTGAGAAATGTGCC
Organism: Alosa sapidissima; assembly: GCF_018492685.1. NCBI lineage: Eukaryota > Metazoa > Chordata > Actinopteri > Clupeiformes > Clupeidae > Alosa > Alosa sapidissima. Next base: position 22,880,757 of record NC_055969.1, read on the forward strand.
AGAAATGGGCAATGCCTTAACTGTTTGATCTCAAACTTTATAAAATATTGGATATCCATATTCTGATGGTATTCACTTGTGTAATTCCCATGCCTAGCATTGCGCCACCATCTGGACAAGCAGGAAGTGTGTCAGAAATGTTCCATGCTTTGAATGAATGGTCTGAAACTTCTCAGGTTAAGAAATATTATGATTATGATGACAGATACCCAATGGGCCTGCCTGGCATAGCGCCCCCACCTGGCCAAGCAAGAAAATGTGCAAGAAAATAACATGCAACAACAAATAGCACACACATAAAATATGTACATTAAACAAACGCACCGCGTCAGTGCTTTGTTGGATTCCGAAATGTCACAGGTTGCGGACCGGAGGTGCTCGGGCCCACCATTGCCGCTTGCGGCTATATTTCTGATTATTCTAAGTCCAGTGAAGTGCCTAATGAAAATAACACTACATCAATATTAACAACACTGCAATTCTTTCTGCCCTGCAGGCTAACAGATCCAGGTGTCACAGTGACACCTGTAGGGGGAAGGGCTACAGATACCAGATGTCACAGTGTGACATCTGTAGAGGAGGGCTTATCTCAATGAGATGCAAATGAGCACAATTGTCTTTCCTTTGACTCAGGTGAGGTGACAATTTGCAAATCTATCAGGCCAGTTTTCTCAGTTAAAGGTTTTCAGAGGGGTATACATTCAAATGACCACAACTTATTCAAATATTATCAGATTCCATGAGTGAGACATCATTGGATAGCTTTAAAACTACACTTTCAGAATATATGAATAACTCAAAATGTCTCTGGGGAGACATGTGGCTGGTTTTCATACGGCTGGTCACATGACCTGAAAGGGGCGGTAACCAGGCCAGGGGTTAAAATGTGGTCGTGGGGGTGGGGGGGGGTGGGGGGATGCAGTTCCGCCGCCTCAGATAAATTAATAAATAAATATATTTTTTCATACCAACGATATAGCGCGATGATATTGTTAAAATAAATGGTGAGTTATTTTTTCATGTGTACAGAGGTGACCAAGAAGCTAGCAATTATTGTCCAAAAAGTATTGGTGCACCACGATACTCAATATGTTGTCCAACGGTGAGTCATTTTCCCCTGTTGCATCGACACTGGATTTTGGGGTTCCCCCACCTGCCAAATCCCACTTTAACCACTGGCTGTAACACGTTCAAAATGTTATTGTGTTATTGAACAGAAGTGAAATGACAATTAATTATACTACAGTGAAACTGAAAGCTCCTACACACACAGCATGTTTCAGCTTCTCCTGTGGTGAGCGAGGAAATGCTCAAGTCCTGCAGAGAGATGTGTGTGTGTGCTCTCTCTCTCTCTCTCTCTCTCTCTCTCTCTCTCTCTCTCTCTCTCTCTCTTTCTATGTGTATGTGTGTGTGTGTTTGTTTGTGTGTTGTTAAGTGTGTACAGTACATGTGTATTTGTGTCCTTTTGTCGTGTTTGTGTGTGTGTTTATGTGTGTATGTGTGTGTTTGTGTTTGTATGTGTGATAGCACCCAGATGATTGCGTCATTTCCTGTTCAACAAAAAGAGAAGAGCACAGTGAGAAAGCTAGCAGGGAAGAAACAGCGTGTACCCTGCATTTGAACTCGCATGACAAGAGACAGAAACAGAGACAGCACCAATTTGACTATGTTACACTTTTACACCAACGGGTACGTGCCGCCAAACCCCAAGCATTGGTGGGTCTTATTAAACCTATAATTCAATCACTTACACTAGTTTGAATGTATTGAACTTAATTAAATAGTAAAACACTTAATTAACACTATTGAGAGTAATGAATTCACTGTAAATTGCTATTTTCCCTGAGTCTGAGAACACAGCACAGTTTTAGGTCTAAGCTCTCTGTGTGTGTGTGTGTGTGTGTGTGTGTGTGTGTGTGTGTGTGTGTGTGTGTACAGTATGTGCAGGTCTGTGTGTGTGTGTGTGTGTGAGGGTTCAGTGGTAAAGCCTCTTTGCATTGCAGATGAGGCGGAGTGCAGGGCGTGGGTGACTGTTTATAAATGACACATCAAAAGAATAACTCATGGCCACTTGGACACACACACAAACACACACGTCTCCAGAGAATACTCTATTCTGTGCAGACAAACATAGATACAGACACACAGATACAGACACACACACACGCACGCACACACACACACACCTATCTCTCTCTCTCTCTTTTTTACTCTCTGTCTCTTATCTCTTGCATTCTGTCTCTGTGTGTGTGTGTGTGTGTGTTTGATTCCATGTAATACATGTTAAATAAGGGTAAATCAATTAATTAAGATTCTCTTTGATGAGAACAATGTTACGATTAAGATGGAGGCAGAGATCACGTCTCAGTGCTAAACGAGTGTGTGGGGGATGGATCCTTGCGTGTGTGTGTGTGTGTGTGTGTGTGTGTGCAGATTTCTGTTTATTCATGTCTGTGTGTGTGTGTGTGTGTGTGTGTATGTGTGTGCAGATTTGTGTTTATTCATATGTGTGTGTGTGTGTGTGTGTGTGTACACATGTGCGTCCAACATGGCGTCTACTTTGAGACAGGCGTAGACTAGAGAGAGCTCCACCAAACTACCCCAACACAGCCGCCAAATGCAAACAGATGCAAGATGCTTCAGAGAACAATTTTGATAATATGTTGTACTGTCAGCCATCAAGGCATAAACAGGCCTTGTCTGGTTTACAAACAACAATGGCGCGGCCTGACTCCTCAGCAACATCTGATAGGGGAAGAGCTTCAGTCTGTGGACTTTACTGTCTACAATGAATATCTAACAAACCAACAATGGATTACTTTCCAGATGAAAGAAAGAGCCTTCAGACAAACGGTTGACACAATATTGTGCTCATATTTGGAAGTGTGGGCCACTTACACAGGCTGGTCACTAGGGGATTTTTGATTTACAAAAGTGAAAGCAGAACAACTGGCAAAATAATGTTCAATTTCATCCATTACTGGAGGTCTCCACATTTGGAGCAGGAGGTGTTGTAAATTGTGTGTGTAAAAAATGGCTGTGTCTTTTGCATACACTGAGTTCTCTCAGAAGGATACGTTAGAAAGGATACGAGTTACCAAAATGGGTTTAAATGAACTGTCTCTGTTCATAAATTCATATTATAATGACTGCATTATAATTATTGATATTGTTCTGCACAGTTTTCTCAGTGACAATAACTATCACGGTTCTCAACTTTCCACAAAGCACAACTACACACTTTCCGCTTATTAGTGTGAAACTCCATAATTCATCAGTCCTTCTGTTTGAAAACCTGTTTTTTCATTTCCATGCATTAGTTATCATTCATATGAACTGATAGATTGGTGATTCATATTCATACAGATGGAACTTGAGGCTGGCGTTCCGGGCGATCTGGGTGTTCCATGGTTTGGTTCCATGTCTAATGGCTCAGGGCGACAGGACCCTTACGTCACCATGGCAACAGCCCATCCAAACATGGGGTCGCATTGTGAGACAACTGGAGAATGGAGAGATAAAAGAAGAAACTGAAGGAGGGGAAAACAAGATTTCAAAACACACACACACACAAAAAAACAAACATTCTTTTTTTCAATGGTTGACAACAAGTCTCCCACAGTCATTGTTGTGAAGCACATAAAGAGAGAAAAAAAATGAGAAAAAAAATGAGAAAGAAAGCAAGAAAGAAAGGGATTCCTTTTGAAGTTTCCTGCCTAAGGGAGACGAAACACTTAAAGTGTGTCACACTCTGTGTGTGTGTGTGTATGTATGTGTGTGTGCGTGTGCGTGAACGTGTGCATGTGCGTATGTGTGTGTGGGTGCGTGTGTGTATGTGTGTGTGGGTACGCGCGTGTGTGTATGTGTGTGTCTGAGAGATGGAGAGAAACAGAAAAAGAGAAAAAGATTGAGATACTTGTGCAATAACATGTCCAAGTGGATCTCCCATGCCTCGCTCTACATTCAGTCACATCATAAGACTGCCTGTGTTCCTTACAGACTTACCCAAAACATTACACTCTATAAAACTGGCACAGCATCTTCCAATTTTAGTGGAAGTGTGTAATTGGGTATGAGTGTGTGTGTGTGTGAGAGAGAGAGAGAAGGAGAGAGATGGTACCCAGTACCAGTAGCCAGAATCAGATGAGAGAGGAATTCTGGGTAAAACATAAAAATGCACTAAGCTTATGCCACAGAGTGTACTAAGTGTTTGTGTGTGTGCAGTGCATCTCTCTCTCTCTCTCTCTCTCTCTCTCTCTCTCTCTCTCTCTCTCTCTCTCTCTCTCTCTTTCTCTCTCTCTGTGTGCGTGTGTGTGTGTGTGTTTGTTAACTAGCCCTGATGAGAGCTAGCCTGGTAAACCAGACCCTGGAATCTTTCAGATTAAGTGTCTGGCCACGAGTAATGAAAATGGCCCAATTCGAGGGGCGGCACCAAGCATGCATTTGAAAATATCAATGCACGCAGTTAGATAACGCTACGACCAATCACAACAATTCATCAGTGTCAGTCATCAGTGTAGCTCGCCTTTGTCCCGCCTACACCGATTTGACTGGTCCCTCTCGCTCGAGAGATAGAAGAAATTTGGATCATTGGATCAATTGAAATTGTGCTCCCGCGAGAACTCTGGATTTCCAGGGTAGATGAGAGCATCAGCTTCTTTTGTGTTGTTGCTAAGGAAGAATAAAGAATATGGTCTAAGCAAGTCTGTGTGTGTGTGTGTGTGTGTGTGTGTGTGTGTGTGTGTGTGTGTGTGTGTGTGTCAAAGACGGACAAAATGTCCTCTAATCATCTTGTAATACATTAATCCTCAGAGCTCCTTGTACCAAAGAGGAGTGTGCAGTGAATTTATAAATGTGCATTATACATTCTTCTGAATATGTGTGTGTGTGTGTGGGGGGGGTAGATAGAAAAGAAGAGAGAGAGAGAGAGAGAGAGAGGGAGAGAGAGAGAGAGGGGGGGTGGACGAGAGCAAAAGAGACAGACAGAGATAGACGGTGTGATTGTGAGTATGTGCATTATATATTTTAGTGTGTGCTTCACCTCACTGTGTGCAGTGTGTTTCACTAATTCAGGGATTGGGATAAATGCAGAGACCAAATTTCCCTCACGGGATCAAAAGAGTATATAAACTTATATATATAGGTATTCTGTGTGTGTTTTACTCTTCATATGTCTACAATATATGTATGCACTCATGTATTTATCTATGTGTGTGTGTGTGTCGGTGGGTCGGTTGGTGGGTGGGTGGAGAGAGAGAGAGAGAGAGAAAGAAAGAAAGAAAGAAAGAAAGAAAGAAAGAAAGAAAGAAAGAAAGAGAGTATGTATGTGTATGCAGGGATGGGCAGTATTTATGATACATGTATGTAATATGTGTATTTTAAATACAAAATTGTATTTTGTCATTTGTATTTTATTGGATTGAACAAAATGGCTGTGTACTTTATAGGTGTGTATTTTTGTAGTTTAAAAATACTCCCAAATATTTTTTGTTAAATCCAAAACTTTTAGTGATGTTGCCCAGATTTGTTGTGAACAGAATACTGAGCTTCAGGAAGATGATGAGTAGGTTGCTCTCTCACACACACACACACACACACACACACACACACACACACACACACACATACAGTAATACACTCCCTCTATCACACCAACCCACTCACTCAACCACATGGTTACTTGCTCACCCACACATTTAAGTTTGCCTGTTTTTGGTAGAACTTTGGAACAACTTTGACTGTGATGTGTATGAGTGTGTGTCCTCCAAAGCTGATGACAGGCTTCTGTCTGAGCAATGTCTTTGTTCCTGAGCATTGTTGTTCTGGCACGGCCCCTTTGATATTGGGCAACTTGTTTTTCTTGGGAACTTCACTCATCAGTAGGCAAATAAACATGATCATCCAATCGGAACACATGGCACCGATTATGAGGTTGCCGTGCTCAAGAGGTTGCCCCATGCATCACCTACAGCAACATCAAGCATTCTGGGCATGCACTGACAATGTCAGAGACTTTATTCTCCGTATTAAATAAGTCAGTGTTCCATGAGTTTGAAGTTGTTATTTTAAGGTGATAATATTGGGTTGCTTTAAGCTCACATTCACGTGTGTGTGTGTGTGTGTGTGTGTGTGTGTGTGTGTGTGTGTGTGTGTGTGTGTGTGTGTGTGTGTGCACGTGCATGCGTGTGTGCAT
>NC_055969.1:22891949-22911949 GCF_018492685.1 Alosa sapidissima
GTGAGAAGCATTTTCTTTCAAAATAGTGGTTGTGCGGTAAGATGAATCACCAGGGCTGGGGTAAGTTGAGCCAGCTAACTAGTACTTGTATTGCATCTGTTAGATTTTTAAGTTCGCCTTTATTTTGTGACCTCATTCTTCATGGTTTCTCAGTTATTAAGAGCTAAAGAGACTAGGCAGCAATTTAATCTGACTTATTTAAGTCAATTAAATGGCCGAATTCAAAGGTAAACAGGCAACAAAATGTTTTATACCTAAACATATCTTGGCAAACTTTCAGTTGTTCACAAATAAATATTGGTGTTTGTTACTGTTTGTAGAAATTAAATTATTTTTGAAGAAAATAAAAATGTTTTACACAAAATATTTGTGTTGGCTCAACTTACCCCACACATAGGCTCATCTCACCCCACACATTTATCGTTCTTCATGTCGTTATCGTTATAGTTTAGGTGTGAACGTCGTCATTCATATTAACGAGAACGATATTTATTTATAGTTATCGTTTTTTCGTTACTGCCCAGCTGTACTGACAATCTGCAAACAACATACAACATTACAGCTAACAACTTTCTCAACAACCTGTTTTTGCATTAATGATTTGCATTTATTACAGCAATTGCTTTTATAATAGATCATTTGTATTACACATGATGGATGCTAACGCAGAGCTATTCTTCTAATGAGACGAGCCAATTATTTCCCACCTACACCATTTATTGAAAGCAGTATATTTATGACCAACTGTATAGGTGTACGTATATTGTCAACTCATTTAATACCATCCCTGTCCCTTTCTCTCTCTCTCTCTCTCTCTCTCCCTGTGATACACACACACACACACACACATACAGACGAACAGGCACAAACATTCATGCACACATGCACAGAAACACACACACACAAACATACACACTCTCACACACAAACACACACACACACATACACACACACACACACACACACACACACACACACACACACACACACACACCTCATTTCCTTAAAGCGATCTGCAGCTCATTTCTCTCTTCTCTCGCCTCGCCTCTCGTCTCCTTTTATTAGACATGTTTATAGACTGGAGATGGAGACGTAGTTATATATGTTGTAGAGGGGGAGGGTGGAGGCACACATACACACACACACACACGCACACACACACACACACACACACACACACACACCAGGGAGGCCAGGGAGATGGAGAAAGAGGGATACATACACATACACACACGTCTCTCTTCATACACACATCTATAGAAACACACACACACACACACACACACACACACACACACACACACACACACACACACACACACACACACACACACACACACACGTATACACACACACATACACACACACAGGGTGGAGGCCAGGGACATGGAGGAAGAGGGATACATACATATACACGCACGTCTCTCTTTACACACACACACACAGAGAGGGAAAGAGAGATGTAGGGGGAAATGAGAGTGACACATTTGGATATTAGAGAAATATATTTCTGCATCACACATCTATAGAAACACACACACACACACACACACACACACACGTACATCTCTCTCTATACACACACACACACACACACACACACACACACACACACACACGTACATCTCTCTCTCTACACACACACACACACACAGATGGACACTCAGGCTACATCTACACTATGTTGGACACAAATGTATCCGACGCACTTTTGTTATGATTCGCCCTCCCTTCCACATTAGACCATCGGATCAGTGTATCCGAAGTGGAGCAATTTGGATCCGCTGGAGACCCCGAACTCATTTTGCTCCGCAGCCGTATCGGACGGATGTGGACTGTGTGTCTGTAGTGTGTTGAGGAACAATCTGAAAACAGATGATGTACAAGCCCATGTTCCCTTCCCTGATTCCTTGTGCTTGTTTCACGTGATGATGGCCATGCTGCTTTGTTTTCGTGAGAAGTAGCCTACATTTATTCATTTGACAGCCAGACAGTGAATGGCAACAGATTATATGCAATTTAAAGACGCTAGGCCAGGGGTCTCAAACACTCGGCCCGCGGGCCAAATCCGGCCCGCGTCCTGCCCAATTCCGGCCCGCGACGTATGACAAAATAATAATGTAATCCGGCCCTTGAGGCTATTAATTGTGACAAACAACGATACTGATTAAAATAGACGATAGATCCAGGTACGGGGACAAATCTCATTTGTAGGCCTACTCTGCTCCACTATGTGCAAGACATCCAGAGCTTGATTCAAACCCAAAATCGCTGCGCAAAGTTTTCAGGAAATACTTGTATTACACGCGAGAAACACAAAGACGTGCATTTGTAATGACGCGGAAGCGATGCAGGCCATAGTGTTGCAGAAATTGAAGCAGAAATTAAGCAGAAATAGCCAGGCCTACACCAAATGTTGAAAAACGTTCACGTGTGATGAAGTCTTAGGTAAGCTTATTCACCTATTCTAATTCTGAAGGAGAATATCCTTTTGGAGATTATGATCGATCGTCTATGACAGTGATAGTCACGGTGCGTCTGTGAATGGAGGTGCGTGTATACAACGGTGTCCACTAAGCATACCATGCTTGTTTCGACCCTCTGCCCAACATAGCTTGGAGGTTGCAGTGGTAATTGTGATGATAGTGTCCGTAATGGATGTGGTACAGACAGCAGGGCTAGTAGAAATAGGGCTCTAAAGAACTACAAAGGCACCCGCAATATGATGCGAACTTCTGGGTACTGCAGATTACCCGCGATAGGAACTGTTTGACCAGAATACTTTATTGTAAGCCTATATTGTAGTAATCTATTACTAAACCACAACATCTTAGGTGTTGGTATACATCTTAGGTGTTTTTCTGTTAATTTGTTATGTGGGTAATATGAAAAAAGGAAAGTAAACCTGCTTACATATGTTCATCCAGTATTTACTGAAAGGTGCATAATTTGAGGTGCTTGCCATCCAGTGACACATTAGATGGGTAAATTTACCCCCTTCATAAACTTTTGTTTTACTCAAAGATTTTTACATTTACAGTATAACTTTATCTCTGACCACTTTCAAGCCATGGCCTTTTAAATGTTGATATAAAAATCCAATGGTGTTGCTTTCTTAACCCTGATGCCTAGTTTGCCAGGTTTAAAAAAGTTATGAGAGGAAATATTTTTATTTGGTGTGAAACACACACACATACCTGTTTTTTTATGTTTTTCATTTATTTTATAATTTGTATTAATATTTATTTTATCATTATTTTATTTATAAGCTAAGGTTGCTAGCACAGGTGTCTAAAACTAGATAAAAACACTTGCACTTTCTGTTTGCAGTTTTGTGTGGTATTTGAAAAAAAGAACATTGCATTTTCAGAAATAGCCGGCCCTCCAATCAGATGACGTTGGCAGAATTGGCCCCCAGCTCATTTGAGTTTGAGACCCCTGCGCTAGGCTATTGAACTGTGTAGGCTATGTGACAAATAAATCCCTCTTGATCATTAGAAGCACTATGTAGGCTATGTTCTATAATGTCCATCACACGTAGGCTATTTTATTCGTTTTTCGTTAGTCGACAAAGCTCCCTGGCATTCTGTGTAAACTATGCCTATTCCATTGCAATAGCGACCAATAGGCGCATGTAAATAAGCAACGAAAAATGCATCTAAATTTAGATTTTTCGTTGGTGATTTTTCGTTGGTGATCTTTATACAATGGCTGAAAAAACTCATGTAGCCTGCTGGAAACCGTAGCTGTTGACATGCAAACAAGCACCACAACAGAGTGGGAGCAATAACTTCTGACAGTAATTTGTGCATTCGTGCAGTCATTCGTATTTGTGCAGCGCGGTCACAAGAAATTCGCAATCAACCCAAATACAGATTATAATACTATCCAATAGCCTAGCTGACTGGGGTGCATACTGCCAAGTTGCAATATGCTCACCGAGAAGCTAACTTTAAACATAGCCTAATTATTAGTGTTTGTTTGTCGTTCGTCGTCAAATACCTGCCATTATAATGTGGATTTCTATAAATGCTGTCTTTTGCACCCAGGCAGTAGCCTAAACTTGGCAAACATCCCATTTCCCCCCAGTTTTTAGATTTTATCTGATGGTTATTTATTCCCTTGTATCCATACTTATTGACTATGCGTTTGTCATGATTTTCAAGGATTTTAAGACTTCCCAAACTGATAGGCTACAGTGTTTGTGGACGCAGATCCTTGAAACCGATTCGGTGTTGTAGCAGAGGCCTCACACACACACACACACACACATACACACACACAAACACACACACACAGACACACACACACACACAGAGACACACAAATCTAGCTGCAGCTTGAGGGGAAAATGAACCAATGAGTCATTCTCAGCACCTCTACTCCATCTCTGTGTGTGTGTGTGAGAAAGAGAGAGTGAGAGAGAGTCCGCTGGCTGGCCTCACGCAACATCTCTCATTTACATACACACACACACACACACACACACACACACACACACACACACACACACACAGTTTCTGCATTTGAAAGGAAAATGGTCAACTATTAGGTTTCTAAAAAACAGAGCATTTTGCAAACCCTCAAAGCACTGAAGTCTTGGCTGCTTCCAGGAAATGTGTATATTTACACAAACTCACACCTCAACGACACCGTGGTTATTTCCAACTCCCACCTCCAACCAGAATGGGGCAGCGCAGAGCAAATGAAGGCTCTCTACCCATCAAATCATTTCAAGAAACATTTAGAAAAGACAACAGGCTGGAGTTGAGATATCTTTTGCTGAGGTATCTTGTTGGAACTGTGTATGTCTGTGGGTACTCTGCATGCTGTAGCACCATAGATATATATATAGAACTGGACAGTGTGGCTGCATTCAGCAGTGTTCTATGGAATTGAAGCCGCCGAGGCGACGCCATCTTGGACAATTTTGAGCCAATTTCTATATATACAGTCAATGAGTAGAACCCATCGGAGACCTGTCAAGTCCTTCAGCAGTATCTCGTTTTGAAGAGTGTAAAACTCAAAACAGTTCCTCTGTTGTCAATTGACATTAGAAACGTATAAAGATACTTATAGAGGAATCAGTTAATGTTCCAAATGCTTCCTTTTTTGTGTCAGAGTGCAGAACCTATAGATAGATGTTTTTTTCTTCGAGTGCCATCCTTAGCTTAACTCTCTCTGGGTCTGCTGTGTTTGAGTGCAGATGTCACTGAGGATCCCGGAGCTTTAATTAGGCTCGGAGAGAAGCAAGGAGCCTCCACGGTGGCCATTACGGTCAGGCGGGCAGAAAATGGTCTCCGCGGCGACGGCTGCTGGTATGATTTCATGATCATAATGACTTAATGACCGCTATCGCCTTCTGTCGCTCGTCAGAACCAGGGCCTCACCAGCCTCCCTATCCTTCTCCCACGTGTATCCACTCACCCAGAGACAATTCTCTCTCTCTCTACACATACTTACACACACACACACACACACACACACACACACACACACACACACATATCTCTCCACACACACACACTCTCTCTCTCTCACACACACACACACACACACACACACACACACACATCTCTCACACACACACACACTCACAGACACAGACACACACATACACACACACACACACACACACAAACACCCCCCCCCCACAAACACACACACAAACAAACACACATTCTGTCTCTCACACATATCCGCTCACCCAGAGCCACAGTGTACTCCACACACAAGACTCGTTTCAGACAGTGCCACGCTCTGACAGTAAAAACTCCACAGTAACAGGCAGGCCTCACTGAAGCGCTCTGTTCACGCAGCGTATGCTGCAACAAATTAGCTTCCACCCTAAACAATGGTACGGCCACAACAGACGTGACAGCAGCACGTATATTCGAAAACATTCGACTAATCCTCTAAAACTATTTTTACGCTCCGCGAACAGTGTAACGGCCACAACAGACAGCAGCATGTACATTCAAAAACATCCGACTAATCCTCTAAAACTATTCTTACGCTCTGTGGACAGTATAACGGCCACAACAAACGTGACAGCAGCAAATACATTCGAAAACATTTGACTAATCCTCTAAAACTATGTTTATGCTCCGTGAACAGTCTAGTGCGGCTGTAGGTCTGTGAGTGTGATGATGATGAGTGAGTGACTCACGAGGAGCTGCAGCTGATGCAGTGAGGCCTTGTCCTGCCACGGTGGCTTTGGTTTCTAATTAAAAGGGAAGGCTGGCTGGCCGCGTCGGAGCGACAGGGAGCGCCGAGCATGTCCTCCGAGCTGTCGGAACACTGAAAGGATTCCGCCCACTGAAGAACAGATGGAATGTCAAGGACAATGCATCGGAACGCCGAGGAGTTCTAAATGTGGAATTAAATTCAAACTAATTAAAGAGAGCACTGTTGTCTTTTCTTCTTTTCAGGGACAAAGAGAGAGCATCGGTGTGTGTGTGTGTGTGTGTGTGTGTGTGATAGAGGTTGTGTGTGAGGCCAATCGTGACAAGAGTAGCTCTGGCAACAGGTTTCATAGTGAAGGTAAGTGGCTGGGTTTGTGTATTTTGGTCCTAATTTACTGTAATACACACACACTGCAGGCTCTTGCATGCAATAACAAAGTAGCATCGTGAGACCATCCTGATCTCGCGAGCTTCAATTTTTCACTCGCAGATCAGTCTGGCATATCTCAGATAAGTTCCCAGATGGATATGCGGAGCAAATGCAAAGCAATCCATCTGGTGGAGTCAGGTTAATAACAAAGGGCATTGCAAGCAAAAGCTCTCGTAAAAAAAGTCATACAGTTTTGGAACTGTAAATAGTAAACAAACATACTAGCTCGAACCAATGACTAATTTCAGTCAAACAACACATTACTATGAGGGCAGGGCAGTGTTGACTGTTGTTTACGTAAGTGCTAAAGTGAAGCAACAACTGCACCTCTGCCTGGTATCAGAGATCAGAGCCCGTAGAACGTCCGTTCATTTAGGTTCAAAGAGAACTGTGATGCAATTACAGGGGTGTTATTTCATTACCTTTGGAATGAATGTGTCAAAACTAAGAACACGGCAAGATGAAATGCAAGTAATTAAATGTTCATTCTAATTTTTAAGCCAAAATAATTCTGAATGATGTCAGGATTGCATTGGCACTTTGCATATTGAATTACATTTTGCATAATATATTTCCACATTGCATGACTTAATTACACATTGAATTGGCAATTGCAGAATGCATTGCCATTTGAATAAATGGGCTAATATGCTTCCATGCCTAACCACAGCCTTTCAAATTAGGGCCCTGTGTGTGTGTGTGTGAGTGCGCGTGTGTGTGTGTATGAGAGAGAGAGAGAGGGAGAGAGAGATGTATGTGTGTGAGCATGTGTGTGCTTGTGCATGTTTGCAAGTCTGTGTTTTTGTGTGTGTGTATCAGGCTGTGTGTGTGTGTGTGTGTGTGTGTGTGTGTGTGTGTGTGTGCATATGTGTGTGTGCGTGCGTGCGTGTGTGTGCATATGTGTGTGTGTGTGTGTGTGTGTATCATGCTGTATTATCGTCACCTTATCATTCTGTATTGTTGCTCTGCTGATATTTAGTAGTCCTCAAAAAGTCCTTTGAGCGTTCAGTGAAGCTCTCTCTCTCCCTCTCTCTCTCTCTCTCTCTCTCCCTGTAAAGCAGTAGTTATATCCCTCTCTCCCTCTCTCTCTCTCCCTGTCTCTCTCTCCCTCTCTCCCCTTCTCTCTCCCTCTCTCTCTCTCTGTCTCCCTGTCTCTTTCTCTCTCCCTCTCTCCCCTTCTCTCTCTCTCTCTCTCTCTCTCTCTCTCTCTCCCTCTCTCTCTCCCTGTAAAGCAGTTAGCCTACAACCCACTTGTAGAGCCTCTTGCTAAGGACTTCCTGAAAAAGCCCTCATTGATAAAGAACAAAGAGGCTAGCAGGCACTCATTTCCAATCAGGCAGGAGTGGCTGGTGCTGTTGGTGCTGCTGTTTGTTCTGTTTGGTTTGCGGTGAGAGGTTCTGGCAACACACACACACACACACACACACACACACACACACACACACACACACACACACACTTTTTGAAGTTCTGGCTACGGCAAGGATTCATGATCAGAGGAACGGCATTAAACTCTGGAGTGGACCCTGGACACAGGATTTATTTATTCATTTACACACACAACACACACACACACACACACACACACATTAAGTCTGCCGAGCTAATTAGTGCAGAGAGTGTAAAATTATGATATGTGTGTGTGTGTCACACTTGGGAAGAGTGTGTGGCAAGAAAAACACGTCCCAATTCTCAAGCTGTCATCTCATCATACCCCCATCACACTCCCACCCCCAAACTCACACACACACACACACACACACACACACACACACACACACACACACACACACCGTTTGCCTAAAGTGATTATGCCTTCCCAGAGGCCCTGTGCAGAGTGCAGTTGGGATGCGAGGACGCTTTGTTGCGCTGATGGCTACACAGGCTCCCTTATTGGTCATTACTATCAATTAGGGGGAAAAGCGAGCAGCCGCTCCCGTCACACCCACAGTCACGTCCAGCACCTGTCCTTCTGGCGCCATGCATCCCTGATGGACAAGCATCCCTGATGTCATCTCTGAGGTTTGTGTGTGTGTGTGTGTGTGTGTGTGTTTGTGTGTGTGCATGTGTGTGTGTGTGTGTGCACAATCCTAACCCGACAAACATGCCGACATTCACGACGTCCCCGATTGGTCCCGAACGTCATGTTCTCTAGCGGACGTTCCGGTGACCTTATTGACGTCCGGAGCAAGTTATCGTTTGGTTATTGCATGACGTCCGGTGCAGGACTTTCTGGGGATGTCACCGTCAGGTCCCTCGGAAATCGGACATTTGCATTTGGTCATTTCAAATATCTCCTAAGGACCCGACAATAACGTTATACCGGGGACATGGGGGGACGTTTGTTTATTCACACATGGCAGCGGAGTTGAGAGCGCTCTGGCTACCGCCTGCAGGACGGAGACATCACATCCACGACTTCACGTTACACGTCTGGGGATGACTAAAGTATCTATCTATCTAGTCTCTAGCAGTAGCTGCATTAGCCTACCGTAGTCTAAGGCAACATATCATACAGTTTATGAAGTTGTGCGTCTATGAGCAAAGTAGAACCATGTCTACTTTGCTCATAGACGCACAACTTCATAAACTGGGAAAAGGGTTAACGTTAAACTCAAAATGTATATGTGCTACATAATTCATGCAGACATGCTGAATTATGTAGCACATACATTTTGAGTTTAACGTTAATGTATAACGTTACAAACTAGGGAAGGGATTTTATCAAAATGTTAGCTGATGTGATGCTTGGTGTAACGTTAGCAAAGTCGCTGTTCTTATCTTCTAGCTTAGCCTACAATGCGCTTTTCTTCAGATAATTGTCATTACGTGATGCATGTAACATGCTCGTAGTCACGTACTTATTATCTGTTTTATTTTCAGAAACACACACACGGCCGAATTGGGACTGAACCGGCTTTTGGAGCTGAATACGATGCAATAAAACTAGAGAAATGTTAAAAACAGACCACGTAGCGTGAAAATGAGGTGAGTAAAGTTGATTGCGTAGTTGTAGAACAAGTCATTAATGTGTGTTCATGTTCCGTCTACCTCTCTCCTAGCAACGCTGAGATTTACAGGATGTAATACCGTACCAAATCGCGCTTCGTGTTTTTTTTTTTTTTTTTCCCATCGCGGAAATATAAACGTTGCGCGCATAACGTCGCGGTGACCATTACAGGACGTCCTCTCAAAGTCTCGTGGACGTCTTTTAGACCTCCCGAACAGAGGTCCGCGGGACGTAAAGGGAACCCTACACAATGTCGAGGAGGTGACGTTCGCCAGGGGACCTTTAGGGGACGTCGCCAGGACTTTATTTTGTTTACTGGGATGAGACAATGGATGACATACAGTATAGACTTACCTTTCAGGAGTGAAAGTCCAGTCATGCCCAACAACTGTCAGGTCGCAGAACAGCGTCTAATAGGCCTTAAAAGAAAGAAAATTCAAAAATGAGTACACAGAATTCCTGGAGGACGTGATAAGCAAAGGACATGAAGAGGTGGTGCCACAAGCTGAACTTCAAAGATCAGATGGAAAGGTATGGTACATCCCACACCATGGCGTTTTTCATCCCAAGAAAGGCACCATTAGGGTATTGTTTGATTGTGGCGCAACATTCCATGGAACATCTCTAAATGCTGAACTCCTCCAAGGCCCAGATCTGACGAGCACTCTTTTTGGTGTTCTCACTAGATTCAGACAACAGTCTGTAGCTATGATGGCCGACAAAAATCAATGTTCCATCAAGTCAGTCTCAAAGTCTGATGTCGACTTTTTACCCTTTCTGTGGTGGCCTAAAGGTGACGTGTCTCTACCTCCTGTTGAGCATCGTATGACAGTACTTCTTTTTAGAGCAGTGTCTTCTCCGAGCTGTGCAAACTCTGCATTGAGACAAGCAGCCAAAGACAATGTCAAGTCCAGAGGTGATAAATACTATTGAAACCAACTTTTATGTCGATAACTGCTTAACATGGAACATGGTGAAAGACTTCACAACTGTTTGTCAGAAGGGTTTGATTCCACCTAACCAAGTGGGTGAGTAACAGTCACACTGTACTTTCACACATCCCTAGAGAAGATAGGGCCACTGAGGTGAAAGAGCTGGACCTGGACAGGGACACACTCCCCACAGAGAAAGCATTAGGACTGTTGTGGTGTGTAGAAAGTGACATGTTCAGATTTAACATCCTTATCAAAGATAAACCCCACACCAAAAGAAACATTTTATCAATGGTCAGTTCAATCTATGACCCCCTTGGTTTCCTGTCTCCTCTAACTTTGTCTTCTAAGTTACTCCTTCAGGATCTTTGCAGAAACAAGTGCAGCTGGGATCATGAAGTACCAGAGGCTGCATCAGAAAGATGGAGAAAATGGATGGCCAGTCTTGACCAACTGGAGGACTTCAGAGTGGAATGCTGTTTGAGGCCAAGGGGAATTGGAGCATCCACACAAGCTGAACTGCATCACTTCTCAGATGCCAGTGACCACGCATATGGTACAGTGAGCTATCTGCGACTGACATCACACCGTGCATGTAGCTTTTATGCTTGGCAAGGCCAGAGTAGCACCGTTAAAGCAGATAACAATACCCTTCATGGAACTTGTGGCGGCTGTGTTAGCTGTTAGAGTTGACAAGATGCTCAGAAAAGAGTTAAGAGATAAAGCTCAACAGCTCAACTTTCTGGACAGACAGTCAGTCAGTGTTGAAGTACATTGCAAATGAAAACACAAGATTCCGTTGTGGCCAATAGGATCTCGGTTATAAGAGAGAATACAATTGTCAGACAATGGAAATATATTGGAACAAAGTTGAATCCAGCTGATTTAGCATCCAGAGGAATGAATGCAAGCAGCTTTATGAAATGCAATGTGTGGATCCACGGGCCAGAGTTCCTGTGGAAGTCAGAAAGAGAGTGGCCACAGAATCCTTTAGAATCACTGTCACTCTCCCAGGATGACCTTGAGGTCAAAAAGAGCACTGCAGTTTACAGTGCTGGGATCAAGACAGACAATAATCCCACATGCCAACTACTGGATTACTTTTCAAGTTGGAATAGGTTGAAGAGGGCTGTCGTGTGGTACATGAAGCTGAAAGACATTCTTCGAGCACTCTGTGTGAAAAGAAAGCAGATCCAGTCTAATGTCATCCCACAGTCACAGACAAGAACTCAAAGCAAAATGCTGGACAATGAGATGAAAGCCTTCAAGAACAAACTTGACGGACAACGCATTTCCTTGGATGACCTGATGAGGACAGAGAAAGCCATCATTGTGTTCTGTCAACACCAAAGATATCCAGAGGAAATGACAAAGCTGGAAAGTAACAAATCCACAGGAAAAGGACTGAGTCGAAAGAGCACCATCTACAAGTTGGACCCTGTACTGGACGATGGAGTTCTGAGAGTAGGAGGAAGACTGAGCAAGGCAGCAATGCCAGACGAGGCCCAGCGTCCCATGATACTACCCAAAGATCTTCATATCTCCACACTCATCCTTCGGAACATACATGAGCAGCTTGGACATGGCGGAAGAAACCATGTTCTCTCTCAGATCAGAAAAAGGTACTGGATCGTCAATAGCAACTCTGCAGCCCGCAAAGTTATATCTAAGTGCGTAGTATGCAGGCAAGTCAGAGGAAAGATTGGAGAACAATGGAGAGCAATGTAGGTGTAGATTACTTTGGGCCTTTTGAAATCAAAAGAGGGAGAAGCCTAGTCATATTTACCTGTATGTCAAGTAGAGCAGTGCATCTAGAGATGGCACACTCCTTAGATACAGACTCATGCATCAATGCTCTAAGACGGTTCATAGGTAGGAGAGGTCAGATGATGCATATTCGCTCTGATAATAGAACCAACCTTGTAGGAGCTAAAAAAGAATTGCAAAATGCTATTTCAACTTGGAACAAGGAGAAGATCCTCAATGCAATGCTCCAGAAAGGTATCCAGTGGACCTTTAATCCGCCAGCAGCCTCACATCATGGTGGGGTGTGGGAAAGGTTGATCCGTATGGTGAGGCAAGTTCTCCACTCCACTGTTCAAGAACAAACATTTGATGACGAAGGTTTGCAAACACTTTTTGTGAAGTAGAAGCCATTCTAAACAGCCATTCTGAAGTGCCATCCTGTTTTCCTCCTGGACTATTCCAAAAGGCAAACATGTACATCAAACGTCGCTGAAAACAAGTTGAATATGTTGCTGATCTGTTTTGGAAAAGATGGACGAAAGAATACTTACCTTTGCTACAGGCAGTGACGGACTGGATGGTCTGGCATTTGGACAGATGCCAGAAGGGCCGCGGCCCCTCGTGGGCCATTTGGGCCGGCCAATCACGGAGCGGCATGCTTGTCGGGTTTGCGCGGTCCATTTATCGTAGAGACGGTTATACAACATCTCTCGGCCCACTATCAAGCTTCAATAGTGTTAGATGGCTTAAACTCCCGTTTATTCCTTCATAGTAGGAAACTGATCAGTATTTATACCAGACATGAGTCTCTACACTACAGTCATGGTGACCCTCAATATTTACATCAGTCTACATTCTTTTGTAACCTTATTCAATCAAATGATTTAAAAGTGCATTGTTTGAAATTGGAATACAATAAATATGCTGCCTGTATCTTTTATTTTATTATTGGTTTACAAAAGTTAGGCTACATGAAGCAATGGCTTCTGGGAATTTCAAAACCGAATGCGTGTACTTCCTTCAGCACGGGGAATTGCCGATCTACCATGCCTTGATCCTCGGAATTTTCCCCTTATAAAAGCTAATGAACTGCCCCCAAATGCACTTCGAAACATAAGAGAATGTCTGCTTAAATTCAGTGAAGGTGCTACGGTTGAAAATCTACAGTCGGAATAGACACATCTCGCCACGCACTGGGACAGCCTGAGAAAGTCTCCTCTAAACGAGTATACAGTCAAAGCGTCGGACTTTGATGATGCCGCGGAAGGAATATAGGAAGATATAGAAATAAACCTGGTGAGCAAGAAATGTACCTGCAAGAATTGTGCAATCTGTTGCTATTTCCTTCTCCAGCAGTTAAACCTCTTTACCTGTGCCTACAACTATGGTTAGCAGATTAATTCCTACTAACACTGTCATGTACTCAAGTGGCATGCAAACAGAGTTTTTCCACTCTTAAATTCATCAAGAATCGCCTAAGGACACGATTGTCACAGGAGGCCTTTATGCTGATGGCGACAGAAAAAGAGGTCCTATAATGAACTTGGATGCTGATGTGATAGACAGGGTTGCGGAGAAGAGCAAGCTCCTTCGCACCTTGTTAACTGCATGACGTTAATTAAGACACGTTTGTGGAGCGGCTGCTCTGATGGGTTTCCCGTTTAGCCACAACATTATAAACTTGACTTAAATAGTCGGCTGCTGTACGCTACAATCGGAATTTTTTATATACCCCTGGTCCCCTGTTGTCTCAATGATAATAACATCTCATTTCAGGCTATATTTCAGAGTTTGCCGTTCATTTGCATTAACATCGTATTTTGTCATTTTTGGCGAAGACATGCATTCCTTTAGGGATATTGAACATATTGAACATTCTCTTAACCATCGTGATTTCGAATTGGTGCAGTTTTCAGCACAAAAACTAATTTTGTTCTTTTCATGGAGAGCACTGCTCTATGCTGTTCTATGGTGCTTTCTGCCTCTTGCGCAGCCTCTTTCAGTCTTTATGCATATTAAAGTTAGAGTTCATCACCAATGGGGCTACAAACGTGTTATGTCCGTGCATGTGAAGTTATATCTGTCTGTTGCGGGCACATGCACGCGCGTGCATGCGCGTCCCCGTGTGGGCCGCTGGTTGGTGAAAATGCCAGGGCCGTTTTTCAATCCCAGTCCGTCTGGCTACAGGAAAGGCAAAAATGGACAACAGTCAGAAGAGGATTCCAAGTAGGAGACATTGTGATGGTTGTGGACAGTACAGCCCCTCGGGGTTCCTGGAGTCTTGGAAGAATTGAAGATGTCCTACCAGATTCTAGAGGGTTAGTGAGGACCGTGAAGATTAGAACCAAGACTGGTGTATTTCAGAGGCCAGTAACTAAGCTCTGCCTGCTACTGGAAGCTGCAGAATAGACAATAGGGAAACCACTCTGTGGGAGAAAAAGATGAGTATAACCCACTCATGTTGTGTTTAATAATTGTAGTATAGTAAACTAGGCTCCTTTGTAATGTATGTTTGGTAATTGTTGCCCATGCACACAATTAGGGGCCGGTGTGTAGGAGCCATATTCATATTTTCAGTTTTTTCAGTTAATGTATAAATAGTTATTAATTTCATTTACCTTCAACATTTGATTTAGAACGTTTTAATGGTTTTGAGTATGCCTTCCCTCTAGAGGTAATGGGGGTGCAGTGATAAAAGGGGTGTCAAGCCAAGGCCACAGGAGGGGTTCCGGTGCTTGAGCCAACTATCATTGACCGTCATCTGCGTCAACATCAACTCAACGTGAGCGTGACAGGAGCAACGCGAACGCGCGGAATGAACTCAACTCAGATCAACAAGACAATAGAGACTATACTTCTTTCTTCTAAGTTCTTTTTCATTTGTTCAACAAATAAATACCATCAGTTCACGGACGACGTTGGTCGGACAATCTTTTAACGTGTCAAGAAACCCAAGCACCGGTATTCCCTAGAAGTGCTGAGATGAACAATTAGAAGTGTCATAGGGACAAACAAACAAAGTTTTTGCCACTACATTTTTAGATTTCCAACTCAGAGTGGATAGTGGTGGTTAAAGGCATTTCTGTGTGTCGCTTTTGTTTCCTAAACGACCAATTACCTCTTAAATGGGTTTTGGTTTCGAGGGTGTTTGGGTTAGTGTCTGAGTATATGAAATAGAGAGAGATAAATAGTCTCTGTGTGTGTGTGTGTGTGTGTGCTTGTGTGTGTGCATGTGTGCGTGTACAGTATGTGTGCGTGTGTGTGACGTATGTGTGACGTTGTGTGTGTGTGTGTTTGTGTGTGTGTGTGTGTGTCTACATTAATCCTATCCTTTTTAGTGTTCCAACTCAGAGTGGATAGTGGTGGTTAAAGGCATTTCTGTGTGTCGCTTTTGTTTCCTACACGACCAATTACCTCTTAAATGGGTTTTGGTTTTGAGGGTGTTTGGGTTAGTGTCTGAGTATATGAAACAGAGAGAGATAAAGAATCTGCCTGTGTGTGTGTGTGTGTGTGTGTGTGTGTGTCTGTGTGTGCGCGTGTGTGTGTGTGTGTGTGTGTGTCAGGGGGGTGTATGTCTGTCTGTGTGTGTATGTGTCTGTGCATGTCTGTGTGTGTGTGTGTGTGTGTGTGTGTGTGTGTGTGTGTCGGGGCGGTGTATGTCTGTCTGTGTGTGCATGTGTCTGTGCATGTCTGTGTGTGTGTTTGTGTATCACACGTCTTGTCTGTCTAATCCCTCTCCACAAATAGCTTTCAGAAATCCGCTCTCGGAGAGAGCGCAATCATCCCTACCCTCTCATTACTCCCATACAAACCCTCTCACACACACTCTCACACACACTTTTTCTCTCTCTCTCACTCACACACACACACAAACCCCTCGGTCATGCTGTTGCCACTCTGCTCTTCAGGGGAGACTCAAAACAAATGGGTCCACTCAAAACACACACACACACACGCACACACACACACAGACACACACACACACACACACGTTCACTTAAAACTCTGGATCTGGATATGATTCAAATACTCATACAGCAGTCCACTCTAAACACACACTACACTCACACACACACCAGTCCATTCGACTCCAGTTCACTTCCAAAAAGTTGTGGGGTGTTCCATGTCTGCTGTTAACAGTAATGTGGTTCTATCTCTGCTGTTAACAGTGGGGTGGTTCTTTGGTTCTGTCTCTGCTGTTAACACTGGGGTGGTTCTATGGTTCTGTCTCTGCTGTTAACAGTGGGGTGGTTCTCTGTGAACCTGAGAGGTCCAGTAACTCTGTATGCCCCCCGCTGCCCTCTACATGATATCAATGATGACTAATGATGACTAATGATGACCATCAATCTCCATGGATTATATGCATTCGTTCAGTCATTAATAGATATGCTCTCCAATGATGAATATGCTCTCTGAAGACTCTCTAAGTGAATGAATGATATATGTACAGTACAGGCCAAAAGTTTGGACACACCTTCTCATTTCAATGTGTTTTCTTTATTTTCTTGACTATTTACATTGTAGATTCTCACTGAAGGCATCAAAACTATGAATGAATGCAAAGTTATTTGGGCCACCGATGAATATTTGTCAAGTTATGGCTTGCTGAATATGGTATTAAATTAAATTAAAAAAAATAGCAACTTTGAAGAAACTAGATTATAAGACATGTTTTCAGTTATTTCACACTTTTTTGTTAAGTACATTAACAAGGATTAGAATGATTCTAAGGGCCCAGCACTGACAGGGGGCCCCCAGAGCCCCCCCCCCCCCCCCCCCCCCCATATTATTATCTGTCATAGGGCCCATATTTTCTAGCAGCGCCCCTGCCACTGTCAAATTATGAAGTCCTGTTTATGCATATCATTAGCTCTTGTTTATGCATGCAGCATCCTCACATCCTGTTGGTTCTGTTCAAAACTGTTCAAAACTGGTGGAAATGGGTTTGTTACATAGCTAGCACTAAGGTTAGAACAATTCTGAACCGAACCAGTTCAAGAACACGTTCTCCGTTGGTAGAAGAACGCCCTCAATGGGGTGTTATACAGTAAGTATAAGTACTGTATATATACTCTTTTGATCCCATGAGGGAAATTTGGTCTCTGCATTTATCCCAATCCATGAATTAGTGAAACACACTCAGCAGACAGTGAACACACAGTGAGGTGAAGCACACACTAATCCCGGGGAGCAGTGTTTGATAGGGTGTTTGTCGTTTCCCTCTCCTTGTGGCAGAAGAACATGACAGAGTGACCAGATGACGAGATGAAGCATCAGATGACCAGATGCTGTGACATTAAAGATGGACATGACCCCCAAGAAAATGACCAAAATATGAGCCTGGAACATTCATTTTTCGAGAAGAGGAAAAGAGTGTATCTGTGTGTGTGTGTGTGTGTGTGTGTGTGTGTGTGTGTGTGTGTGTATCTGTGTGTGTGTGTGTGTGTGTCTGAGTCACTTGAGAGCAGATGCTACTCAGACCTGGCTGCCTGGAGAGCAGTGGAAAATCACTGCAGGTCAGAGACTCACTCTCATACCAGCCTCACTCACACACACACACACACACACACACACACACACACACACACACACCAGGATCATGACTTTAGATATGAACACACACACACATACACACACACGAGTCACACCAGGATCATGACTTTAGATATATGAACACACACACACACAAACTTCTCGCTGTCTTTATTTCATACAGAGACACTCACACAAACATACAAAAAACAAAACAGCACATCTGACAGCTATTTGCTGGTGTGGAAAACAAAAACATTGCCGAGAAATTACCCTAAACTACCATTATTTTCATCTCTGTTCCACCTTTCTCTCTCTCTCTCTCTGGAGAAGCCCTGTTCTCTCTATCTTTACCTCTCACTCTCTCTTATTGCTGGTATAACTGACAACAATGGCAACTGAAGTGTGTTCGTGTGTGTGTGTGTGTGTGTGTGTGTGTGTGTGTGTGAAAGTGTGTGTGTGTGTGTGTGTGTGTGTGTGTGAGTGTGTCTTATAACTGGCTGTAACTCGATCAAGCCACCTGCTCCTTGCTGTCTGACTCACAGGTTGAGAAAGTGTGTATGTGTGTGTGTGTGTTTCTATCTGAAATGTCACAGCTTGGACCCCCTATGCTCTATTACAGTTTGGGGGGAGCCTCATGCCACACACACACACACACACATACACATATTTCCTTATGTGGGATTATTGTTCAAGGGGCAGGAACAATAAGCAAAGTTCTGATCACATCCACCCATCTGCCTTCACAAACATACACACACACACACTCGCACGTGGCTAATGACCCCTAGTGGTCTGACGTTTGATGAGGGTTTAAGTTTGTTTGAATAGTCAACCTGTTCAGCCTGAACAGTTGAACAGTGAACATAGATGAAGATAGAACAGTGAAGATAGATAGATAGATAGATAGATAGATAGATAGATAGATACTTTATTGATCCACAAGGGGAGCAGTGTGTGTATGTGAGTGTGTGTGTGTCTGTGTGCGCGCGCGCGCATGTAAGTATCGTAAGTATCTGCATGTGTGTGTGCGTGTGATTGTGTGTGTGTGTGTGTGTCTGTGTGTATTAATGTTTTTTAACAGGCCTTTCTCAGTCCTCTCCAATCCACAAATATTACATCCACATGCTCATTTCCATCTTTCTGTGTTTGTGTGTGTGTGTGTGTGTGTGTATAATGCTCAGAGGGCTCATGGCCACATTCAGTGTCACAGAGACACTGTGTCTCTCCCCCACCTTGTGCAGTTCAGTGCTGTTATGCCTTTGAAGGCCATCCATCTTTTCAGTAGTTTTATAATCTATTGACTTTGACTTTGAAAGATTTTTTAGAGACAGAAAGAGTGTGTGAATAGTTACTAGGTTGTAAAGAGTGACATTGAAAGTGTGTGGCAAAGCCTGTTTGGATTTAACCGCTAAATCAATCCAAATCAAACCATAACAAAGACAACCCTCAACAGTCCTGGCTGGACCATACAGTGGTGTTTCACGCTTGGTTATGACACATGGATTATGGTTGTAACTTGATTCCACTGCTTGAGTTTAAGGAAGGCATTGGGCGTTTAGGCATTGTTTTTGAGATGAGGCGAGTTATTAACATGAGTAGCTAACCACATCGCCAGCTGCATCTACTGTATTTTGGCACGCTTATTTCATTAGGTGACAACTGTTTGTCTGTCCCCGCAAGCACGCGCTCTCTCTCTCTCTCGTCGCTGGCTTTCTCTCGCGGCCGAGTAGACGTTAGGACCGCGCAGACTCGACTCATAAGTGCGACTAGGCAGCTGGGTGTCTTCTGGGCTTGGGTATTCAGCGCTCGCTCTACAACCGGAGTGAACGGGTCCCCTCTTTTCTCGTCAGCCTAACGGATTTAATCGGCTTCAGACGCCGCGTTTGTTTCTTGTCCGCGACCCTGTGCCCAGTGGTTTCGGTTGGGGAGGCTGCCGAGACCGAGCGTTCCCGAACCATGGTGCACAACTAGTTAGTTTGGAGCTTTCTTTGTCGGACGGAGACTCCGCGACTCACTTTCTTTTTTCTGTAGAGGCGAGCTCGTAGTTTTCTATTTTTTTAGTAAGGGGTCTGCGTCTTCTGTTTGTAACAAACGGCCATCCCCGTGAACGGTGCCCCTACCTCCGCCTGAAAACGACTCTTGCCCCTGGCTGGATTACA
>NC_055969.1:22921949-22924449 GCF_018492685.1 Alosa sapidissima
TCAGAGCCGTTAGCATTAGCATTTGGTGTCTGTGCGCTGAAATGTATTTGGTGCTTTGGTGACCCAAAGTTGTTAACGCCATCTGGTGTGTGTGCACTGAAACGTATTTGGTGCTTTGGAGATTCAGAGCCGTTAGCATTAGCATTTGGTGTCTGTGCGCTGAAACGTATTTGGTGCTTTGGCGACTCAAAGTTGTTAGCGCCATCTGGTGTGTGTGCACTGAAACATATTTGGTGCTTTGGAGATTCAGAGTCGTTAGCGTTTGGTGTCCGTGTGTGCTGAAATGTATTTGGTGCTTTGGTGACTGAGAAGTCATTAGCGCCTTCTAGTGTGTGTGTGCTGAGGCATATTTGGTGCTTTGGCGACTCAAAGCCGGTAGCGCCATCTAGTGTGTGTGTGCTGAGGCATATTTGGTGCTTTGGCGACTCAAAGCCGATAGCGCCATCTAGTGTGTGTATGCTGAGGCATATTTGGTGCTTTGGCGACTCAAAGCCGATAGCGCCATCTAGTGTGTGTACTATCACACTCACACTCTCTCTTTCTTTTTCTCTCTCTCATGCATCACACACACACACACACACATACTGTAAACACACTCTTGTGTGTGTGTGGAACTGTTTGTCTCTAAGCATATGGGAAACTTTTAGGAACACATTAAGGAAACTTTTAGGATATGTTAAGGAACAGTTAAGTAAGCATTTTCAGATTGTTTAGGACAGTGGTTTTGAATACATCAACTCTCCGTCATGCTGCACTCTGCTTGTGGTGGATATGAACTGCATGTGTAGAGCACACACACACACACACACACACACACACACACACACACACACACACACACACACACACACAAATTGCATGAAAATGCTTAGGATTTTCATTGGGGCCTAAAATCCATGGACTGCCTTCAGTTCACTTTGTAAAATAAAACAGTGTTTATGAAAAGCAAGAATAGATTTGGGTCTTTTCTTTCCTTTCCTGGGGTTTGCCGTTCTATTTTTATTTGGTGTGTGTTTTGTG
This sequence comes from Alosa sapidissima, assembly GCF_018492685.1. Classification (NCBI taxonomy): domain Eukaryota; kingdom Metazoa; phylum Chordata; class Actinopteri; order Clupeiformes; family Clupeidae; genus Alosa; species Alosa sapidissima. The sequence continues at coordinate 22,922,970 of NC_055969.1, forward strand.
TTTAATGTGGTCTGTGACATCATGCTGATTGGGTGGTGTGTTTGTCTTTTGGGATTTATCTTTGGTTTCAACACACACACACACATACACACAGATTACAAAAGTATCTGGTCCTAATTAAAAGTGTTATGTCACTCCTGTACTATGCTTTGCTGTTTAACATTTACTTCCCATTTACATTTCTTCAGTAAACTTTTGTAACAGTTTTGCTCAAATCAATTTGCCCTCAAGACACGTTCACTCAATAAGCAGATCTGAAGCAGCTGGTCAGAGGTGTTGAACCATAGACATAGAAGAGCTTTCTCCCACACAAACTCACGCACACACACACACACACACACACACACACACACACACACACACACACACACACACAATACACACCTTTCCATCTTTTATATATTCATTATTTTCATAATTGTTCATTTGTTTGTTATGTCTACTGTGTGCCGTGTGTGTTAAGTACCACACTGGTTGCCTATTAATGGGTACGCTGGCATCTCTCGCCGCTCTGATTAGCATGCCGTTTGTGTGTGGAGTGCTTTGTGTTGCACTCTGTGCATGAAAAATGTGCTATATAAATAAAATACTTATTTACTTACTTACTTAGAGAGTGCTCTCTGTTCTTTTACCACTGCACTGTAATTTTACTATATTGTTATTTGTGTGTGTTTACAGTAACTTAATACTGAAGTACAGTGACTCAGTGACATACAGTAACATACAGTATTACAGAAATACGGTGACTCAGTGACATACAGTAATATACAGTATTACTGAAGTACGGCGACTCAGTGACATACAGTAACATATTACTGAAGTACAGCAACTCAGTGACATAGTACGGCAACTCAGTGACATACAGTAACATATTACTGAAGTACGGCGACTCATTTAAATATTTCATGTGTGTATCATTTTGTTGCACATTTTAAAAAGTGATTATTAATGATTATTAATTTCATTTAGGGTTTCACTTTGACGTAGATGTGAGTTGCTTATTTCGAAGTGCTTATTTGGCTTGTGTGTAGAGTTTTGACACAGTGGGCCAAATTCTGCACAAAGCGTTTAAGCAATAAGTAAAAACTTCAATCTGTTACTTGGTCTGTGATACTGTAATGAAGGTAGTTGTGATGTCTTGGTCTGTAATACCATAATGATGGTAGTTCTGTAATACTGTAATGATGGTAGTTCTGTGATACTGTAATGATGGTAGTTCTGTAATACTGTAATGATGGTAGTTCTGTGATACTGTAATGATGGTAGTTCTGTAATACTGTAATGATGGTAGTTCTGTGATACTGTAATGATGGTAGTTCTGTGATACTGTAATGATGGTAGTTCTGTAATACTGTAATGATGGTAGTTCTGTGATACTGTAATGATGGTAGTTCTGTAATACCATAATGATGGTAGTTCTGTAATACTGTAATGATGGTAGTTCTGTGATACTGTAATGATGGTAGTTGTGATGTCTTGG
>NC_055969.1:22929449-22939449 GCF_018492685.1 Alosa sapidissima
TAGTAACTTACTTCACTTCTGTCTGAATAAAAGCACACAGCAATTTAAATTTTCTGAAAGCATTGTTTATTTTTAAAGCAATGGCAACTGGTCCAGTTGTGCAATGAATGAATGTAGAGCTCCGTCTGAATTCGTCATTTATCTGTATAAAAGAAAGGCACAATGTTAGAAAATTTACCTCAAGACAAACAACAAAATGAACAAAATCTACATGGTTTGCAGGGATTGACACATAATATTTCTCAAACTTCAAAAATAAATAAATGTTGGCCTACCTATTAGGCCTATGTTCAGGTTAAGCTAAGAATGTCAAATGGCCCACAAACCTTCATAAATAGTGACAATGTTAGGCTTAACTAGGACGACCAAATATGATCCTCAAACACGTGCAGTGTTAGAACTAGCAATGCTAAAATGTTAAGTGCGGAATACAGCTGCCACGGTGAAATTTGAAGACACCAGACAGCTAAATTTACCTTTACTAACTCCAAATGATCAAAGGGCAGGCTGCAGGTAACTTTGAAGACGCCAGCTACCAAAGTCATCTTTTCAAATGGTTTAATTACCGTACAAGCAGCAGCTAGCTTGGAAGACACGATAGCTACTGTCTGTAGATAGCTAAAATCCATCTTTTCAAATATTCAAATTAGCAAAAGGGCAAGCTGTAGCGTTAATTTCATTTGAGTGTCACGTGACAAAGATTTGTTGTTTGTGTGTTGGTTGATTCGTTGTTTGATAGCTGTTGCTTTTAAAACAAACACAAAAATAGTAGGCTAGACTACTTTGCACGTACCTGTGATGTTCGATGCAGGCTACAGGATCCTGTGCCATAATTTCTGTTACTTCTCAGGCGTGGTCTGGAAGGTCCTGAACGTTCAATCGTGTTATTAGCTTTATAAGTTTGGTCACGAGATTTACAAGTTTCAGGAACTTAATACTTTCTATTGTTAGGTGAAAGCAAGACTGTGTGTTGAAAATCCATATATGAATAAGTTGAGACAGCTTTCTTTCTTTTTCAGTATTACAAACTCCTTAAAATAAATTGTCAACTCACCTATACATGTACAAGTAGCAAACTTAATTTTTTTATGTCGAAAATGTTCTTCATTTTAAGTTGTATCTACTAACCTCTGAATCATTTTTTAGAGTGTGCCAACTCCTTTCCTTTGTGCCTGGGAAGTGTGCATCCTACATGTAGGGTTCTGAGTCCTTCCTCTGAGCCTGGGAAGTGTGCATCCCACATGTAGGGTTCTGAGTCCTTGGTTCTGAGTCCTTCCTCTGAGCCTGGGAAGTGTGCATCCCACATGTAGGGTTCTGAGTCTAAACAGCCCTGATTAGAGTCCATATACTTAATACAGTTTTTCTCAATTGCTAAAACACAATTTCTGAAACCATGCTCTGTTTTCTTAAAAATTAAACACAAAACCTCAGCTTCAAGCACTATTTACAAAACCTCTGACTCCTCTTGCAAAATCCAAATATTATACTTATACTTATACTTATCAAACTTTCGCCTCATATCAGTTTTACCTGTGCTCAAAATGAAACTTTCACCTCAAAACAGATTTACCTGTGCTCAAAATTAAACTTTCGCTTCAAAACACTGCTCTCAAATCATAAACAAAGTGATCAAAATAATATACACTATCAAGCAGTCACTAAACAATACACCAGAAAATAGAAAACACAGTGTTCAAAACATATATAGTTCTCAGGAAGAAGTACATTTTTAATCTCAAAACAAATTTCATATTTTTTGCCATTGTCTTTTGATGAACGAAAACATCTAGTAGAAATTACTACTGAGTGTGAGTCTAACAGTGTTGGACTCAGAAAACAGCAAACGCTTGTGGTTATGTGGCTTGTGTGTTGAGTATTGAATGTCAGTGTGTGCGTGTGTGTGTGTGTGTGTGTGTGTGTGTGTGTGTGTGTGTGTGTGTGTGTCTAGTAATTTTGGCATTGTCCTTGTTACCTGAGACTCAGTAGTCATGTTTCTCCCATTATCATGTATTTGAATTAAATACATACTCACATATCACATGCATGCACAAACAAACACACACACACACACACACACACACTCACACACACACAAACACACACACACACACACACACAGACACAAACACACTGGTCAAAATACTGAACTCTGACTATATACGGATGCGGACTTACACAATCATTTACTATAACTTAGCGGAAGTCTACTGCATATGCTGTCAGGGTGATAGTGTGTGTGTCTCCCATGTTGTTTTTTTTCTTTTTGGCCGCTGAAATATTAATGAGCTGAGAGTGGTTGCCGGGGAGCACATTCCATCACTCTTTGTGATGTCACAAGTGGGAGCAGCTAAAGTGGGAGACGAGCTACCCGATACACCTCCACTTCCTCTAGTTACAGCTTACCTCACGCCCTGTGTGTGTGTGCGTGTGTGTGTGTGTGTGTGTGTGTGTGTGTGTGTGTGTGTGTGTATGGGTGGGTGAGAAAAGAGGGATTTGTGGACTTAATTGTAAAGGAGGGTGTGATGATGGGGTATACATTTCACTGTATGTGTGTGTGTGTGTGTGTGTGTGTGTGTGTGTGCAGTTTGTATGGCTCCGGCAATAACCCAAGCTCTTTTGAAGACTCACAGTACAATAACACTCGGACCAACATGAACGGACCAACAGAAATGAGCTTCAGTTATTGGACACACACGCGCACACACACACACACACACACACACACACACACACACACACACACACACACACACACACACACACACACACACACATAAAGAGGTAGAGGGGGGGGGTCTTATTATTGATGGTGCTCTTTCCACAGAGAGCAAACCTGACAGAGTTAATCAGGAAAAAGGCAAGATGAAAAGAGGAGAGATGGGACCCATGAAAAACACAGAGGAGAAGAACGAGGGAGAGAGGGAGGAAGATAAGGGGGGTGAGAGAGGGATGAGGAGAAAGAAAGACAGGAAAAAGAAAGAAAGAGGGAGAGAGGAAGATAGAGAGGAGATAATGAGGAAGAAAGAGAGAGGAAAATAAGTGAGAGAGGGGGAGAGAGAGGAAAAAGAACAAGAAAGGTAGAGAGAGGGAGAAAAGACAGAGAGAGGGGAAGAGATGGATGAGGAGAAAGAGAGACAGTAGGAAAATAATGAGAGAGGGAGGAAGAGAGAGGGGGGAAAGAATGAGAGAGGGAGGGGGTAGAGAAAGAAAAATAGATAGTTGGCATGAGAGACATGAGTTTGTGAGTAATTAAGAAAGAAGGTGAGAGAGATAGAATAAAAGCAAGGGATAGAGAGAGGAGGAGGTGGAGGACTGGACTGATGAGCTCATCGTCTCCTGATCCACAGGTCTGTGAGAGAGGGGAGGATTATGGACACGCCCTGGGGCAGCGATGGGGAAGACTGATTGGGGGAGATCAGAGAGGCCAATTGCAGCACACTCTCCCTCTCACACACACACACACACACACACACACGCACACACAATCACACACAGACACACACACACACACACACACACAATCACACACACACACACACACACACAATCACACACACAATCACACACACACACACACACACACACACACACACACACACACACAATCACACACACACACAGACACATACACACACAAATGCACCGTCTCTCTCTCTCTCTCTCTCTCTCTCTCTCACACACACACACACACACACGTAGAATACGCAACGCTTTGCATGATTCACACTTCAAAGACAGAAGAAGTACACGTCATTTTTATCCCTGTAATTCATACACACACACACACACACACACACCCACACAGTCATACACTCGTGCAGGCATGGGCGCACACACACACTCAGGCACGCACACACAAACACACCAGGACACATACACACTCACAGACACACGCACACACAAACTTACAAATTCCTAGTGTGTGTACACACAGTGGTGAGGACAATAAGGTCATTAGGACTTGATGTTTGCCATGGTTACTGGTTGCAAGATGAATGCTGAGTGAGCTATACCCTTGGACAAACAGGACACACACACACACAGAGGCGCAGGCTTCCAAACCCCATCTTTCTATCACATAAAGACACAATGGCACACACACTGGCAAATATACACTTATATCCCTCAGATATGGTCTCTCTCTCTCTCTCTCTCTCTCTCTCTCTCTCTCTCTCTGTGTGTGTGTGTGTGTGTGTGTGCGTGTGCATTAGTCCACAGGCCTTGTGACTGGAACAGTTTCCCAGTCAGTCATTGATTCTGAAGGAGGAATCAAACAACTGGAGGGCTTTGTGTGTATGTGTTTGCATTTGTGTGTGGCATTAGTTAATATATTTACACAATAAAAACTCAAGACTCCAAGCCCGCTTAGGATATATGAGTTACAGCATGTAGCACGTCACGCTTCCCTGGCGGAATGGAGAGGTCTTCTGTTCGCGTCTGTGTTATTTTTCCCTGTTGGTCGCGATGTGGTGAGAACCCATTGATCTTGTTGACTGACGGACGGGGTTCCGTTCAATTATAGCAGATCGCAACATGAATTTAAATCCAGGGACGTTTTCAAGTTGTTTTTGTTCTTGCTTCCTTTGAAAAGAACCACACTCGGATTATGCGATCCCCTCTGAAATTTGAGCAATGCCTAATTGAACACTGACGTAAGAGGAGTTTCCGCATTGAAAAACGGCGGAATGCTGAATGCTACTCGCCCACGTTATGTGGGACTACGGTTAATTTGCTGCTTCTGTAGACGCCAGTGTGAGGTTATGCACTTGTGAAACACACCCCAATCGAGTGTAATTCCATGAGCGACGGAGGAGCCCCTTATTTCTTGGGTGGAACGTGCAGCCGGAGACCCTTGTGGAAGTTTGAGGCATCGTGCATTCTGACATGGTGCAGATCTTGACAGGGCAAAAGGGAAGGAGACACTTTGCCTAAGTCTAGATATGGGGTCCACACTCTGAACATGCTGCAAGTGTTTTGTTGCTATCCATGGCCTGTCCGTTAATTAGACAAGAGCCATATCATAGCATGCACAGCCAAAGCTCCGTTATCCACGGTGTATCAAACATTACAATGAATAGCATACATATTAAGTGGTAAACTGCGCAAGTCAACGCATTCTGATGGGTTGTATACCTCCACCACCCGGTGCGTGCGTGGGAAGGGAAGGCACGATGTTTTTGCGGACAGAACGGCGAGCTCGAGCAGCACCATGCAGCGCGCAGTCGCAAGGAAAGGGAATCCACCGAGATCCCCCCCCCCCCCCCCCCCCCCCACACACACACACACACACACACACAAACACACCATCCCCTCTTCCAGCGCAAAGCGCACCAGTGTGTTGGCCGTCGACAACCCGTCAACCAGCGCAGCAGCCACTGCGCACGCAACTGACGCACACACACTCCAGCAAATACGCACACACACACACAGGGTCTCTCTCTCACACACATTCACAGTCACTCATACGTAGGGGGACGTCTAGTTATGAGAGAGGAGAAGGAAGAGTGACGCTCCGGGAATGTCTCTGCGGTGATGGTTACTAGTCGTCTCCGGTGAAGAAGAGACGCAACGGAGGGGGGGAAAAAACACCAACTTTGACTGCGGAAAGAGAAAAACATTACGTGGGGCCATGAGCGCTCCAGACCCCGCGGCTAACAAACTGTTGAGTTTCAACCAACGGTAAACGCAGTGACTGCATGTCATACTATCTCTCTCTCTCTCTCTCTCTCTCTCTCTCTGTGTGTGTGTGTGTGTGTGTGTGCGCGCGCACGCGCGCGCGCGTGTGTGTGTGTGTGTGCTGTGAATTTCGTCTCAGGTGGCTTGGCATAGGCGCAAGAATGGAAAGCTACCCTGAAACTGTGATCTGTGTATTCATTGAGTTTGGGCGTGCTGTCATTGCAGTGTTTGTTGTCAGAAAACATCCGTGCCTCTCTGGTGCATTCCCTGCCTGCAGTGTGCAACAAGCAGAGCTGTTAGCCTGCCACCTCTCCTCGATATTTTAGCGAACTGAGGGCTCGGCGTGCGGAGGTTGCTTCTCATTGCAAGACTATGTTAAAGGTTTCTATGTCATTGGGAGGCAAGCTCACTGATCGCCATAAAGCTGTGGACGGGGAATATTCAGGGTTGGCTGTGTCATGGTTTGTACAAAAGTCAGTTGTTTTTATTGTGTGTGTGTGTGTGTTTGTTTGTTTGTTTTTTTGCCAAAGGGGTATGCTACCCAGTCACCTATATGCTTCCATCGCTATTCTGAAACTAAGTAAATGAAAACATGTTTGAAATAGATTAGTCTATAATGTTAGGAAACAAGGCACATACAGTATGAATACGAATAACAACACTACGAGGTTAGTTCTATTTAAAGTGTTTTTTTTTTCTCTCACTACAGTTATATTTTTTGTCAAAGTAAGCTGAAAAACAGACACAGGGAAAACATTAATTATTTATGCTAATGGTCCGTCGTTCACGGTAGAATGGAGTTCCATGCGACTCACACACTTAAGCGAGAACGGTAGCGGAAGAAAAAGACTGTCCAGTGGCGGGGGACCGCACAATGCATTCTATATAGGCTGGCTCTCTACGTTTGCGTTTCCTCTCCTTCACCTCCTAGGCTACTCACTTGCCCTGTATGATGTAAGCAGGCTGGCTTTTCACTTGGTAGCCTACTCAGATAAAGCACGACAGGCAGGGCGCTAATAAAATAAAGCAACCTTTGGATGGCCTGTTTGATGTCAGAAATGTTAGATGCCGTGGATGGAGATGGGATTATGACGTGTGTTACTCTCCTCCTCTCCCTCTTTCTCTGTCTGTCTTTCTCTCTCCACGGTTCCAGTAAACTCTCCTGTTTAAGAATGTTGTTGCACTGTTTCAGAAATACTGAATACTCATCAATGATGTTTCCAGTAGTTTCATTAGTGATCACAGCTGTTTCCATTGCCCACACGAAACTACTGTAAAACACCACAGATGAGCATTCTTTCTCTATCTATCTATCGTTCTCTCTCTCTCTATCTCTTTTTCTGTGTGTGTGTATGTGTGTGTGCGTGCATGTGTGTGTGCGTGCGTGCATGTGTGTGTGCATGTGTGTGTGTGTGTGTGTGTGTGTGTGTGTGTGTGTGTGTGTGTGTGTGTGTGTGTGTGTGCGTATGTGTGTGTGTGTGTGTGTGTGTGTGTGTGAAATACTCTGGGCAGGACATGGGCATTGGCAGCTATCTATATTTCCTTCTCTGTTGCAGTTTGTATTGTAGGCTATTTGATCCTTCTGTCCTGTTTTTATTGTCTTTGTTAGGTGACCCTTTCTTAGGTTAGGTGGGGGGGTGGGGGTTTTCAACAGTTTTGTGCAGCATGGTTATGTTGCTAACCTCATTTATTCCCGATTTACGTCTTCTATGCCAACAACAATCCTTGCACCATTGATTATGTTTTCTTTGAACGTGCATGCATAGGAGGGGCAGGTTCGCTCATGGCAAATCATTGTGTGGTGGTCAAAGTTGATATTGTAGTGATAAGTCAATGTATGGGAAATACTGCTGTTTGTTACTGAGAAAAAGCGAACATGGATGGTAATGCTGGAGTTTCACTGGAGTTCACCCTTTCACTTGTTTGTTTTGATCCTTGGCCACTCCCACCTGCCTCACTGCGGACATTCTGTTGCTGTGGCAACACAACAGTGTCTATAAAATTGGAATGCCACTGACTGAGATGTTCCTTGGACTCATCATCATCATCATCATCATTGTCACTACTGAGTAACACATTCATTGAATCTCAATCAGCATCAATGTTAATGATCCCAATCATCTTCATAGTCATCATCACCATAATCATCATCATCATCATCATTTCCACCTCAACACATCTATCACCATTCTATCTCGTGCATTTATTATCACATTTTTGCACACAGCATCAGCATCATCATGATTAGCAGAATTGCTGATCTTGAATCGTGATACGAGATTGTGGGCACTTTTTATCATGATTTCGGTTTCAGTTTGCATATTGTTAAAGCGCTAGTGGTAAGTGTCAAAGAGTGCTGTCACAGTTTATCACTCTTACAGGGCTGTAACAAGCTGTTACAGATTATCAATATATACAGTGTTAGACTGGAAACATAGTGTTACTATACATTCAACAGTAATGTAGTTCAAATGCCCTGCAATACCATAAATACTATAAAATAAATGATCCAACTACGTATTATTACAGCAGTAACAGTTTATCATCATCAATATTAACATCTTCGTCCTCCTCATCCTCCTCCTACATGTATATACTTGCAAAGACTCAAGTGCTATCTTCTACACACACACACACACACACACACACACACACATTCTTACACACATTCACACTCTTACACCACACACACACACACACACACACACACACACATACTGTGATGTAACTGGGGTGAAGGACAGGGCAGAGGCAGGAGGTATTTTATGTATTAGAGGTGTTTTATGAGGACCGGAGGTTAGGTCCCCACAGTTCATCTGCTGCACGCACACACACAGACGTGCTCCGAGTTGGGATGTCAGACAACAGGCAGCATTCATATGACTACTATCTCCAGGAGCAGACACCACTAATGGAACAGTAATGATAGGCCTCTTCTCTCTCTCTCTCTTTCTGTATCTTTCTCTCTCTCTCTCTCACACACACACACACACACTTAGACACACAGATGTGGACACATGCACACACACACACCTACACACACACACACCTACAGTTGCACTCAAACATAGAGACACACACACATGCTCAGACGTATGCTTAACCCTACTTGCATTAGCACACATACATATATCATCATTCACCAGCCCACTCTTATACATATACTTTTTCTCTCTCTCAATTTCTCTCTCTCTCTCTCTCTCTCTCACACACACACACACACACACATACACATGCACACACAGACCACAGACACACACACACACACACACACACTTGTACATGGTTTCCTTTCTTGCTCGCTCCCTCTCCCTACCTCTCTTTCTATATCCCTTCCTCTCTTTCGCTCTCTCTCAGTCACACACACACACACACACACCTACTCATAGACACACACACACACACCTGCTGTCTGAACACATGGATCCTAGTAGTAGAGGGGATGGTTTATTTTCCATTCTTAGGTGCGAACTTGTATGTATTTATATTTCAGTCAGCTTGTGTGTTTGTGTGTGTTGATATTTACCTGATGTGTTAATGTTTACCTGTTTGTGTTGATATTTACCTGATATTTGTATGTTGATGTTTACCTGTTTGTCTTTGTGTCCCAGCTCTGCGTCAGAGGACCTTGGCTGCAGGAGAGGGGAGTTCAGCCGGAAACACTACGGATCTGTGGAGCTGGTGAGAACCTCATCCTTGTATTTTACCTCTCTCTCTCTCTCTTTCTCTCTATCTCTCTGTCTTGCTCTCTCTGTCTCACTTTCTCTCCCTCTCTTTCTTTCTCTCTCTCTCTCTCATGAACACACACACTCTCTCTCTCTCTCTCTCTCTCTTTCTCTCTCTCTCTCTGTCTCGCTCTCTGTCTTGTGTGTGTGTGTATTTGTGTGTGTGCATAAATTGTAAAATGATTGGTGACTTTGGTGGGTTGGTGAGTTTTTCATTTAAGGTCTGACTAACGGAAGAACGTAATTACAGTGAGCAATGATTGTTCATCTGCGTGATTCTTCTTTTTTGTGTGGTTTTGCTTTGTTTATTAGTATGTATTTGACTTTCTAGCTTCCCTTTTTAAAGGTAATGGAAAAAAAAACATACAATTGGAAATGTTGTGTCTCTGTCTCTGTCCCACTCTGTCTGCTTTGTTTACCACACAGATACTCTCTTTCTATCTACTTCACATCAGTTGAATCTAGCCATTGCATTTTGTGTGAGACTGATACCTACATCAGACAGACGACAGACTTGCAGACAGATAAACAGCTGGGCAGGTAGATAGGAAGACAGGTAGATTGGGAGACAGGTAGATAGGAAGACAGGTAGATAGGAA
>NC_055969.1:22946949-22954449 GCF_018492685.1 Alosa sapidissima
TCCCGAGCCTCTCTAGCCCACAACAAACAAACACACACACACACACACACACACACATACACACACACACACACACAGCCGTCACTCCCCGGGAGGGCCCTTCTCAGCCAGCCGCTGGCTTCCAGACGAGCCTTAACCAATCGGCTTGCACATCTGAGGGGGAGTAGAGGAGGCGGAGAGGTCACCTGGGCGACAGACTTGACATGGGGTTGTCGTCGGCGGTGACAACATTGATCATTGATTGCTTGTATTTTTGGCTCGTTTAGTTGCTAATGGAGTGGCTGTGCGTGTGTGTGTGTGTGTATGTGTATGTGTGTGTGTGTATGTGTGTGTGTGTGTGGAGGGGGATGAAGGGAATGGATTCCTGGTGAGCCATTCGAGGAAGGATGAAAGAGTTGTGTAAGTGCATGATGTCCGACTGTTGCTCCCACTGATGTTTTTGTGAGGCTGACCAAAGAATCCTGTGAAGATAATAAAATATCTATTTTTCTGTTCATTTTTTAAGAATCCTATGAAGATATTGATATGTGTAATGTCCTGTTTATTGTTAGCGTGTGTGTGTGTGTGTGTGTGTGTGTGTGTGTGTGTGTGTGACACAATAATGCATCACTGAAATTGTCTTTGGCAGGTGCCAGGATCACCCCCACACTGCATAGGTTCTCTTGTCAGTGCGCCTCCTGCTGGTGAGCAGTGGTGGAATGTAACAAAGTACAAATACTTTGTTACTGTACTTAAGTAAATATTCCTCGTATTTGTACTTTACTTAAGTAGAATTTATAGTGCATACGTTTGACTTTTACTTCGTTACATTTTACAGCAATTATCTGTACTTTTACTCCGCTACATTTTTACAACACCATCGTTCCTTTTTACGATACATTTTATGATCAGATTTTTTTTCTCTCTGACAAACACGTTTGTTTTACCAGGGGGCGGGGTTGCTACCACAGATTCTGGAGTGCTACGTGCCCAGCTTCTAAATCTTTGAAACATAAGCTTCTAGTCTAGACCAGGCAAAGCGTGAGCTTGTAGCCATCTGCATTCGGTAGGCTATATTCACCAGACCCATGGCTACACTGGACATGCAACTGTGTTCTGTGCCTTTCTCTGTCTGTTATCTGCAGCGTTAGGGCCTCCTCTCCGATGAGATTGCTCTCCGCGGATCAGCGAAGTTACAGGCTAAGCCCATGCTTCTGTCACACGTCTGATCATTTGCGGTAAATGATTGGTAGACTATTATAGAACCGCTGGCCAGAAAAAACTTAGCATTTTCCAGATTAGAAAATATTTCTTAATTGTGTGTGATCAAATAAAGATGCATAGCCTACAATTGGGGGGGGGGGGGGGGGGGTAGAAATGTGAGCGCTCATTCAATGTCTATGTGCGTCTGCGCAAGTGAAACTGAACCTAATCATAAAGACACATTTCTCAGCAACTTTTCTGTTCAATCAGCAGAATTGGCATTACGATCCACCCGACGTTTCCCTGGTCTACCCCGTTAAACTTCAGGCTCTCGTGTTTTGCTGAATGATATACTCAGCAGATCACCCTAGTAGATAACCAGAATTACTGTCTCTAGAATTGTAGGTCAGAATGTAAACTGGGCCACAGATGGTAAGCACAATTGCATTAGCTTAAAACTATCTAGTCGAATATAGCCTAACCTAAAACTAGCTTAATTAAAATGCCACAGCCCATACTATTTTTTTTTTTTTAGAATATAGATATTAAGAGAATAAATCATTATGCAAATACTTTTACTTTTAATACTTAAAGTACATTTAAAAGCAGGTACTTTTTACTTATACTTAAGTAGGGTTGTCATTGTGGTACTTTTACTTTTACTTCTACTAGTTCTCTGTGTATTTGTACTTTTACTTAAGTACTGAGATTCAGTACTTCCTCCACCACTGCTGGTGAGGCATCTCTCATCCAGCCTCGCTAATGTAGCGCTAGCCCTAGCTTAATTAGCACAGGTGAGGCATCTCTCATCCAGCCTGCTAATGTAGCGCTAGCGCTAACTTAATTAGCACTGGTCCGGCATCTCTCATCCATCCAGCCATGCTAATGTAGCGCTAGCGCTAGCTTAATTAGCACAGGTGCGGCATCTCTCATCCAGCCTCGCTAATGTAGCGCTAGCTTAATTAGTACAGGTGCGGCATCTCTCATCTAGCCTCGCTAATGTAGCATTAGCGCTAGCTTAATTAGCACAGGTGAGGTTGCAGCTGTGGTTTAATGTACAAATGCATTTGCTAGTCTCATTTATGTATTGCTAGCAACTAGCGTATTGGATGTGTCTCACTGCACAGTTTGTGTGAGAAAGTGGCCGTGCTGTGCACAGTTCACAGTGCTTCTCAATACAGCTTACAGTAATTACATCCATGACAGTTCACAATACATCTCACTGATATTGTTGAGTTTAGTGATGGATGATTACTGATCATATTGTATTATATTATTGTACCTGTTATCGTAATTGCTGATCTTGTTCATGGCCGGCATAATGTGAATCTCTTGGTAGCCTACAGTGCTTGTTCTGTAATGATAATGATGTGTTCATCTTGACCAGACACTTCTGTGATCTGTGTTATTTTGAAAAATCTCTATCAGGATATTGGTCTCTTAGCTGTTTTTAAGATTGCACTGTGTGCATTGGTACTCAGAAGCCAAGAAATGTAGGAGAGGAGGATGTGTGTGTGTGTGTGTGTGTGTCTGTTTGGGTGTGTGTCTGTGTCTGTGTGGATGTTTAAGTGTGTGCATGTATGTAGGAAACAGAAGGAGAGACAGAGAGAAATTCACAGAGTGTGTGTGTGTGTGTGTGTGTGTGTGTGTGTGTGTGTGTGTGATGGGGAGGCTCTGTGAAGTTCACTCTGCAGGGATCACACAGTCCCCAGGATGAAAGCAGCAGAGATGTCAAACACAAGCCCATTTCACACAACGAGATTAGAGCAGATATGTTTAATGAATCTGGCATTTCTCTCTCTCCCTCTCTCTTTCTCTCCCTCCCTTTCTCTCTCTCTCACTTTCTTACATTGTTGTTTGTGAGAAAGAGGACCCTCTCCGCTGTCATTCTAAGAAATGCTTTTAGGCTGATAAATGTCTCTCTTCTCTGTGTGTGTGTGTGTGTGTGTGTGTGTGTGTGTTTGTTTGTTTGTTTGCCTCTGTGCATCATTTAATGTAATTTGGCTGAAACAGTCATTACTCGTGTTGTGTTAGTACATTGGACAAGTACTGTATGTGTGTTTGTGATTGTGTACGTCAGTACTACGCATTGTTTTATTGATTTTGTGTGTGTGTGAGAGAGAGATAGAGAAAGAGAGAGACAGAGAGAGAGAGATAGAGAGAGTGAGAGAGAGAGAGATATGTCTGTGTGTGACTATTGTGATTGCTGCCTTTTCCATAGTAGACGACGGTTTGTTGGGACATTGTTTGACCTTTTGATCTGTGGCTGCTTTTGTAAAGGTTGCAGTGACTCGACCCATTCCCCACTGACCTCGGTACCACCTTACGACCTCATCTCTGAAACCTCCACGTCCTGCAAAGGTCAAACACAGCATGGCAACGTTTGGCATTTTCATTCTCTGTGTGTGTGTGTGTGTGTGTGTGTGTGTGTGTGTGTGTGTGTGATAGAGAGAGAGAGAATATGTAATGAAAAACAAGTGATGGTGCAGATATTGAAATCTAGACTGAGTGTGTTTCAAAACTAGAGTGTGTGTGTGTGTGTGTCTGTGTGTGTGTGTGTGTGTGTGTGTGTGTGTGTGTGTGTGTGTGTGTGTGTGTGTGTGTCGCGCGCGCGCGCGTGTGTGTGTGTGTGTGTGTGTGTGTCCAGGTGCATTCAGGTCTGTATCTGATGCTTCATCTGACAGCCAGGTAGCCTAGTGTACGGGGTTGTCACGGTAACGTGGGTCACCTGTCAGATGACCCTGTTTCTCTGCTTCTTCCCCACCCTAACTTGTTCCTGTTTCCTTTCTCCATCTCTCTATCCCTCTCTGTACACCTCTTTATCCATCCCTCCATCCCTCTCTGCACACCTCTATCCATCTCTCTACCTCTCCATTCCTCTCTGCACACCTCTCTATCCCTCTCTCCATCTCTCCATCCCTCTCTGCACACCTCTCTATCCCTCTCTCTACCTCTCCATTCCTCTCTGCACACCTCTCTATCCCTCTCTCCATCTCTCCATCCCTCTCTGCACACCTCTCTATCCCTCTCTCTACCTCTCCATTCCTCTCTGCACACCTCTCTATCCCTCTCTCCATCTCTCCATCCCTCTCTGTACACCTCTCTATCACTCTCTCCTCTCTGTACACCTCTCTACCCCTCCATCCCCCCCTGCATCAATTTCTCTTCTCCTCTCCTCTCCCCATCCCCCTTCATCCCTCCATCCTCCTCTCCATCCCCCTGTCCTCTCCTCTCCATCCCTCTATATCCCTCTATCTCTTTAAGGATCTGTAATGTTCCCGAGGGATAATTTGCAGAACAGCAGTATCCACACCTCACAAATCACATTTGACACCACAATGGATAATAAATACATATAATATAATAATATTTTAAAACATAATTGCATATAAAATATAAACCCATAAAAGCATATAAAAATATAAACCCATAAAAGTATAAAAGTATGAAAATACCAAATCTGCAGGGTTTTAAAGAAATCACATTATGTTCTGTAAAAGGCCGATGGCCGCCGGCACAAATGACTTCTTGAATCTGATTGTCTGCATGTGGGCAGACTGCATCTGCAGCCTAATGGGACTCACCTCTCCACCCATCCCTCTCTCCTCTCCTCTCCTCTCCTCTCCACCCATCCCTCTCTCCTCTCCACCCATCCCTCTCTCCTCTCCTCTCCTCTCCACCCATCCCTCTCTCCTCTCCTCTCATCCCTCTCTCCTCTCCTCTCCTCTCTACCCATCCCTCTCTCCTCTCCTCTCCACCCATCTCTCTCTCCTCTCTACCTATCCCTCTCTCCTCTCCTCTCCACCCATCCCTCTCTCCTCTCCTCTCTACCCATCTCTCTCTCCTCTCCTCCTCTCTACCGATCCCTCTCTCCTCTCCTCTCCTCTCTACCCATCCCTCTCTCCTCTCCTCTCCTCTCCACCCATCTCTCTCTCCTCTCTACCTATCCCTCTCTCCTCTCCTCTCCACCCATCCCTCTCTCCTCCCATCTCTACCCATCTCTCTCTCCTCTCCTCTCCTCTCTACCCATCCCTCTCTCCTCTCCTCTCCTCTCTACCGATCCCTCTCTCCTCTCCTCTCCACCCATCTCTCTCCTCCTCTCCTCTCTACCCATCTCTCTCTCCTCTCCTCCCCTGCATCCCTTTCTCTTCCCCTCTCCTCTTCTCCCTTATATCTCTCTCTCTTCCCCTCCTTTCACCCCCTCTCCTCTCGTTCCCCCTTCATCCCTCTCTCCTCTATCCTCCCTCTCAATACCTCTCCTTTCCTTCCTTCCTTCCCTGCTTCCTTTTCTCTTCTCCTCTCCTCTCCTCCCCTTCATCTCTTTCTCCTCTCTCCCTCTCTATACCTTTCTCATCTACCCTTTTTATTCTCTCCTCCCCTCCTTTTCCACCCTTCTCTGCTCTATGCCTTCTCTCATCCCTCTCTATCTTTCTCCATCCCTCTCTCCTCTCCTCTCCCTTGCATCCTTCTCTCCTCTCCTCCCCTCCCTCTCTATCACTCTCTACTATAATACGTTTATCATTTCCTCCTTTACCTCCATCCCTCTTTTCATCCCTTCTTACCTGCCCAGATCAGGAACAGATCCATCAGACTTTCACTTGTCTTTACTTTTCACCCATCCATCTCTCTCTCTCTCTCTCTCTCTCTCTCTCTCTCTCTCTCTCTCTCTCTCTCTCCACCCCCTTGTCCCTGATGTGTGTGACCGTGCATACACACACATACTGATGAGATTATGCATCTGCAGTCACAACAGCATGGACAGCTACCACCTCTCACTTTCAACACCCTCTGTGTGTGTGTGTGTGTGTGTGTGTGTGTGTGTTTCACATTCAAACCCTTTCGTGTAAGAGGTAAAGAAACAACATGGGATAGATAGCATATTTTCATTCACACTCAGTCCAACAGATTTCTCTTGCTTAGGGAAGCATCTTAACGGTTGGTAAGCTAATCAGCTAACAAACTAATCAGCTGCTCAATTGCTCAGTTAACCTACCCTAAATGTATCGGAGGTCAAGTAGTGACGTCCCTCGCCCTCCTCGCCCCTCTAGAGCACGTCAGTCCAGTTCTCACTGGATTCAAAACAGAAGAATATCATCAATGATTCTAGGGGCAGTCACCAGGGGATTTTACGGTCCATTTCAACAAAACACCAAAATAATGAAAATAAGAATGAACTAGATGTACCGCATAGCGGTACAAAATATGACCGCCGCTCAGTCCTGTACATCCGTTCCGCGAAAATAAATCACACTTCAATTTGTCTCCATATTTTACTCCATCCCCCACTCTTGAAACTTTTGTGTATGCTTGTTTGGCATGCCTAAGTGTGTGTGTGCGGCTGCACAGAAAGTACCCTACTGGTGCTGAAAAGGTGAATAGATTGTAGAATAGCCAAAGAAGATGTAGAATTGTTATAAAACCTTTAAAATCTCTAAACAATCACAAGTAGGGCAGTTCATCACAGTTCATCCATTGCAACTGGATTGATGAAAGGTCACTTACACCTGTAGGCTACATTGTATTTGGGAAAAGCAAAAGGTATCAGCATAATGTTATTTATTTATTTATTTATTTATTTTTTATGTATTTTTAAACAAAAACATCTCTGTCAGTTCCATGCCGTTTTCAACAGCTATCAAAAACAAAGGTCATTTTTGGATGGATGGATTTTTTGTGAATGTTTCTTCTTCTACATAAGATTTTAGTCATCTTTAGTTCATGTAATACTTTATTGTCAATGCACAAATTAAGTAACAGTAGTCTGAAACGTTATTGTTAATGCACAAATTAAGTAACAGTAGCCTAGTCTGAAACGAAATGCTGTTTTACATCTAACCAGTGGTGCAAATAACTGACATGTCCAAATGGGCCTTGATGAAATGCGTCGCTAGACTGTTCATACACATTTTAACGGGCCAAAGTTGAAGAGCTTTTGTCCGTTATTGTTAGTGCAAATATAGGCTGATTCATGTTCCCTTGCATTGTTTAACTGAGGTCCATGGCTAGTCTGGCTTTCATCAGACCAAGCTCAATCTTTTAAGAAATCAAAAAATAAATAGCGGGCAGATCAGGCTGGGTTCACCCAGCCTAGTCCATAGGCACGCGATATTGTTTAATTTTCCGATTGAGATATACACGCTCTGGCTATTCTAAATGCAAAAATGCATCAGGGAGTTATGACAAAACGGTAACTAACAAACTAGATCCTAATAGAAAGCTTCCCTAAGCTACAGGTAGGATTATAAGGTAGGCCTATTTACAACATAAATTGTCAATAGGCTATGCTGGCGACACAAATAAAATCTCCTTTGGAAACCA
>NC_055969.1:22969449-22971949 GCF_018492685.1 Alosa sapidissima
ACTCTCGCTGGTAACCTAGCCAGGTTAATTTTCCTCTCTTCTCAAACTGACTATTCCAACATCATGTTTATTTAAGATGTGGGCTAGGCTATATGAAATGCCTGAATGTGGTTGATGTCTGTATAGAGGCACGCATGCTCCCCGATCTTGGCTTCAAGCTCATCCTGCTTGTCGCGCGCATCTGAAAAAAAATCTCCTGTGCACGACCTTCCTGTGCGAGGCTGAAATTTCTTGTGCGACAGAGGAAATGACGCAATTTTGACGTCACATTGTCGCGCTATCGGTCGGGTGCGGCGAGTATGTAGTACGCTTTATTCTAGCTGATTACTCTGCTATTGGTGTGATGTGAATAGTGTTATTCTAGCTGATTACTCTGCTATTGGTGTGATATGAATAGTGTTATTCTAGTCAATTAGTGTTAGTCCAGCCGATTACTCTGCTGCTGTGTGATGTGAATAGTGTTATCCTAATGGATTAGTGTAATCTGCTGTTGTTCTGGTATGCAGTTACAAAGTGACAAGACCCTCCTGATCTAAAGTATGAATGTGCTGATTCTTTCAGTCGTTGTATTAAATTTACATTATGTCTTGTTTTTTTTTATAATGTGACATTTGTGTAATATAGACCCTTTCAACAAGGTAAACAAAAACAATGCTTGAACATTGAAACAATGCTTGAACCCAATCTACTTCCTCTGCATTAAGATAACATATGGAATGTTAAAAAGGAAGTCTTGTGGGGCCAACTATGATGCTGATAATGGAACTCTCTTGAAAGGGTCCATATTCTTTTTCTGTCTCTTGTGTAGGGTACTGTGAAGATAAGTCTACCTTACAGTCCCACCAAAACACTATCAGTCAAATCCATCTTAAGGTAAGAATGCTAGGTCTCCCTTCATCATTACTATCTGCCCTCCAGGACTGAAATACCAATCAAGGAATGGTGTAGGCTACTTCTGTGGATGAATGGGCTAATGTGGAGTTTGGAGTTGGCGTAAATAATAACCATGCCACAGCTCAGTTTGAAAATCTTAATTTGCATCACGCTTTTCTAAATCCAAACAGATTTGTACTGTGTTGTCTAGTCCAGTGCAGTGCACTGACTCTTACCTTGTTTCCCTCATCCTCACCCTCTTCCTCACTCTCTCCCTGTCTCTTTCTCTCTTCCTCCTTCTTTTCCTCCCTCTCTCCCTGTCTCTTTCTCTCCCCCTCCTTCTTTTCCTCCCTCTCTCTCTCCCTGTGTCTCTCACTCTCTCCCTGTCTCTTTATCTCTCCCTCCTTCTTTTCCTCTCTCTCTGTCTCTGTCTCTCTTCCTCCTTCTTTTCCTCTCTCTCTGTCTCTGTCTCTCTCCCTCCTTCTTTTCCTCCCTCTCTCTCTCCCTGTGTCTCTCACTCTCTCCCTCCCTCTTTCCTTCTCTCTGTTTCTCAGTGCCATGAATCTGGATCGATTTGAAAAAGGCCCCAGAGAGATCCTCAACCCGGACATACAGAAGGTGAATCATACAGTCAATCAGTCAATCAATCAGTTTAACCTGTCAGTCATCCTAATCTCTACCTTAGTCACTCATATGATCAGTTTCCTGTCAGTCAACGCACCTGTCACTTACCTGAGTGCATAGAATCCTCTATCAATCCATCACCTGTCAGGCTGTGGTTTACTGTAATTCTCTGATCAGCTGAGTGTGTGTGTGTGTGTGTGGGTGGGTGGGTGAGTGGGTGAGTACAGTAGGCAAAGGGTATGTGTAAGAGATTTGCTGACCAGCTGTGTATGTTTGTGTGTGTGTGTGTGTGAGAGAGAGAGAGAGAGAGAGAGAGAGTAGAGTAAGGGTGTGTGTGTGTGTGTGTGTGTGTGTGTGTGTGTGTGTGTGAGAGAGTGTGAGAGAGAGAGAGAGAGAGAGAGAGAGAGTAGACTAAATGTGTGTGTGTGGGTGTGTGTGTGTGTGTGTGTGTGTGTGTGTGTGTGTGTGTGTGTGTGTGTGTGTGTGTGTGAAAGAGAGAGTAGAGTAAGGGTGTGTGTGTGTGTGTGTGTGTGAGAGAGTGAGAGAGAGAGAGAGAGTATAGTAGAGTATGGGTGTCTGTGTGTGTGTGTGTGTGTGTGTGTGTGTGTGTGTGTGTGTGTGTGTGTGTGTGTGTGAGAGAGAGAGAGAGTAGAGTAAGGGTGTGTGTGTGTGTGTGTGTGTGTGTATGTGTGTGTGTGTGAGAGAGAGAGTAGAGTAAGGGTGTGTGTGTGTGTGTGTGTGTGTGTGTGTGTGAGAGAGAGAGAGAGAGAGAGAGAGAGAGAAAGAGAGATAGAGAGTAGAGTTAGGGCTTCTACATACTCGAAGCACCCGACCGGTAGCGCGACACCGTGACGTCAAAATGACGTAGATCTTGCTGGCGCGCCAGGATTTTAGCCAGGTAGCGCGAGGTAGCACACCACTCGTTTTTTTTTTCAGACGAGTGCGACAAAGCGGAAACAGGAAGATGGACTAGTTCGAGGGCAAGCGAGAGTTGCAGTGTTTT
>NC_055969.1:22986949-22994449 GCF_018492685.1 Alosa sapidissima
TCTCTAAAGTAACTTTCTTTAAAAGTAAAACCTACATGACTTGACTTGGCCTGTTGACTTGACCGGTCTGTTCCATCACCACCAGGCTGTCATCTCTACTCCATCAACACGCACCATGGAGCGGAGCTGCGCATTATCGCTGCCATTCGGAACAAGCTGCTGCTCATCACCCGCAAGCAGGCCAGGCTTGGACCGGACGTCCTGGCCGCCTTTGCCCCAGCTGGGCACACACACGCCGCAGAGTCACCCGTGGAGGAGTTCCAGTACATCAGGGTACACACACACACACTCTCACACACATACACACACTCACTCACTCATACATACATACACGCACACACAAGAAAGTAATGGAACTCAGTGTTTCCCATACATTGACTTATTTGTGGCGGCCCACCACAATATATCAACACTGACCACCACACAATGATTTTCCTGGTTGTACTAAATTGTGCTTAAATCTGGTTAGAATCATAACCGTGCTGCACTAATTTGTTAAAAACTGTTGCATTCAAGTTTATTTTGCAAACCTACACCACAAATAGAATTCAACTCTGTGGGAAACACTGGAACTACATCCTGAATCCAAATCTTTGTGTGAAAGTCTGTGTGTGTGTGTGGTTGTGTCCCTTGAGGATCATTCTCTAAACACTACTGTCCTGCCCTAATCTCGTTTCCTAGGAGATCTGCCTGTGTGACTCTCCTGTTGTCATGGCATTGGTTGATGGGCCGACAGGAGAAAATGACAACATGATCTGTGTTGGGTACAAACATCAGTTTGACCTGATCAATGAAAGCACAGGAGATGCCTACCGACTCCACCACATAGAGTCTAACCGAGTAAGATCTCTCTCTCACACACACACACACACACACCACAAATACATTCATACACCATTTTCCTAAAGTTGTATTGGCTCGTAGACAGATTATCCTGGCACCATTCTTATTCTCTCTCTCTCTTTCTTTCTCTCTCTCTCTCTCCCTCCCTGTGTGTGTGTGTGTGTGTGTGTGTGTGTCCTCAGGTGAACTTTGTGGCAGCCATAGATGTGTATGAGGATGGGGAGGCTGGACTCCTGCTGTGTTATAACAGTGAGTGCCCTTTACTCTTTCGCTTCTATTTGTGTGTGTGTGTGCGTGTGCGTGTGCGTGTGCGTGTGTGTGTGTGTGTGTGTGTGTGTGTGTGTGTGTGTGTGTGTATGGGGGTGGACATGTGTGTGTGTGTATGGGGTGGACATGTTTGTGTGTGTGTATTGGGGTGGACATGTTTGTGTGTATGGGAGTGGTCATACATTTCTTCCTGGTTGAATTTCTCGGTTGTTTCTATTTGTATTTTTGTGGTTTCATTGCTATCATGAAAAGGTGATTTCCGTGCTAATCTATTGGGGAGTTTGGGGATGAAATGCTTTTTCAGCTAATGTTGAGTACCGAACTTGAGTGTGGGATATGTGCTAAACCTTTTCTCCACCTGTTGAGTACCGAACTTGAGTGTGGGATATGTGCTAAACCTTTTCTCCACCTGTCAATCACTGTGTGTGCAGATATCTGCTCCTATAAGAAGGTGTGTCCATTCAACGGGGCCACGCCCATGATCCAACCGAGCGCTTCAGACTTTCATTTCAGCTGGAACCAGATGCCCAACGCCATAGGTACACACACACACACACACACACACACACGCACACACACACACACACACACACACATACACACACACACGCACACACACACACACGCACACACATACGCACGCGCACACACACACACACACACACACACACACACACACACACACACACACACACACACACACACACACACACACGTACACACGCCATAAATCCAATACGACACATACACACACTTATGCACACATCTTGTCCACACTCCACACAAATACCTGTCCCATCAAAGACTCTCCATTGTGTGTGTGTGTGTGTGTGTGTGTCTTTAATATGAGAGTGAGCTGACGCAGCTGTTTGGCTCATCAGTCAGATGCCCCCTGTGTTTCTTCAGCCTGAGTCAGCACATGTCTGTAGCACCCACACACACATATACACCACTCCCATCAAGCGTCCATCAACACTGTGAGTGTGTGTATGTGTACTGTATACATGTCTGTGAATGTGTGGGGGGTGTGTTTGTTTTTGTGTTTGTGCAAGAAACATGCATTGGACATTATTCAGACGTGTGTGTGTGTGTGTGTGTGTGTGTGTGTGTGTTGTGTGTGACATATCCATCAGATGGCTTCTGATATATTCCCTCTCACCTGAATGAACAAATGTCCTTGTCTCTAAACAAATGAGTTCCAGGAAGAAAAACACACACACACACAACACATACACATACTGTACACACACACATACACACATAATATACACACACACACACACACACTCTCTCTCTCTCTCTCTCTCTCTCTCACACACACACACACACACACACACACACACACACACACACACAACACACACACACTCACTAACTCACTATTTGTTATTCATTAACAAATACGAATATTTATATACTGCCCATTATATCTCTCATCGGATAGATCTGCTCAGTATTCAAACCAGCCAGATCTGTGCCCATAGCTTTGCTTCTGTGACTGTCAGAAATGTCACATGCTGTCTGGGGAGTGAGAGGTTCTGTGTGTGTGTGTGTGTGTGTGTGTGTGTGTGTGGAGGTTGCAGTGTGTGTTTCCCTATATACACACAACTCACACACACAGACACACATACACACACACACAACACACACACACACACACACACACACACACACACACACACACACACACACACACATTCACTCAAGCTCTTCCTGCATTGCAGTGTGTGCGTTCCCCTACATCCTGGCCTTCACTATCGACTCCATCGAGATCCGTCTGGTCGTCAACGGCAACCTGGTGTACACGGCAGTGGTCCCGGAGCTCCAGCTGACCGCATCCAGGGTAGGAGTCCGTTACCACGACAACCGCACTGCCCGGACCGCCGTCTGGGTGATGTCATCAGTGACCACACCCTGAGCTGTTTGTCAGAATGCAAATGAGAAGTTAAATCATCTCTCTCTCTCTCTCCATTCCTCTCCCTCCCTCTCTCATTCTCTCTCTTTCTCTGTCCTCCATCTGTGCCCTTCTTTCTGTCTACACCCATCTCTCTCTCTTTCTTTTCTCTCTCTCTCATCACTCTCTCTCTTTCTTTTCTCTCACTCTATCCATCTTTCTCTACTTCTTTTCCCTCCTTCACACTCTCTTCTTTCTTTTTCCTCCCTGTTTCTCCTCCCTCTCTCGTTCTTTCTCTCTTGTCCTTACATCCCTCCTCATGTTCTACTCCCCCCATCCTTCTCTCTTTCTCTCCCCATCTCTCTGTCCCTCTCTCAGTCGGATATCTACTTTGTGTCATCGGCGCCCGTGACGTCGGCCTCCAACTGCAGCTCCAGAGACACCAGCTCTCAGAGCTCCCCCCAGACCCCCACCGGATACGAGATGCCCGTCTTCCCCTCGCCCCTCGGAGATGGTACAGCACACACACACATGCACACACACACACACACACACGCACACACACACACTCACACACACACATACAAACATGAGGAGGGGTGTAAGGACAAGAGAGAAAGAACGAGAGAGGGAGGAGAAACAGGGAGGTGGAGGGAGAGAAACATAGGAAAAAGACACACAGACACACGCGCACAAACAGACTCACACGCGTGCGCACTCACACACACGAAAATATTTCTTCATCTGAGAAATGGAAAGAAATCCAAGAGATATTTACATTGTGTGGGAACGTCAAAATAGAGTTTTGGGATTGTTTGGTGTTTTTGAGGCCACACGTGAACTCTTTAAGAACCTGCACTGATGTACTTATGTGTGTTACAGTAAGAAGTAATGGTGAGTCTTCTGTCAGTATCCTGAATCCACAAAAAATGTGTGTGTGTGTGTGTGTGTGTTTGTATATGTGTGTGTGTATGTACCTAAGTGTGTGTGTGTACATGCGTATGTGTGTGTGTGTGTACATGCGTGTGTGTGTGTGTGTGTGTGTGTGTGTGTGTGTGTGTGTGTGTGTGTGTGTGTGTGTGTTTGTGTGTGCTTTACATAAGCATAAACAAACATGAATAGCTAATAAAAGCATAGAAGGCCAATAGTCAAAGAATAGTTTAAAAAATATAAAAGAAAAAAGAAAACACACAAGATAATAGTACATACACATGTACAGTATGTACATAAAAGGGCAATAGTTCAAAAGTGTTTAAAAATAATGATGAAAAGACATAAAAAACAACAGAATGATTATTCAGTGATGGTGATACTAGTCAAGCACCCAGTGAATAGCAGCACTCTATGTAGATTATTGAAGTAGTCCCAAACTGCGCAGACGCATATATTTCCTTTCAGGGCCAAAATGCCTGACCACAGGGCGCGATAGTACCCTTTGTGAAGTATTAACAACCCAATAGTTTACGCACAGAGTTTTAGAGAAACCCGGTGTGTGTGTGTGTGTGTGTGTGTCCATGTGTGTGTGTGTGTCTGTGTGTGAGTGTGTGTGTGTGTGTGTGTGTCTGTGTGTCTGTGTGTGTGTGTGTGTGTGTGTGTGTGTGTGTGTGTGTGTGTGTGTGTCCATGTGTGTGTGTGTGTGTGTGTGTGTGTGTGTTCAGGCTTGTAACACTACTCTTCATTCCCCCTGGTTCAGATTGTATTCGGATTCCTTACGGAACCAAGCTGTCCCACTACATGTCTAAGGACTCAGAAGGTATTGCAGGAGAACCCCCCTCTACCCAACTCCGCTCCTTGCATACATTTCCCACCATGCCTTTCTCGCTAACCTGCACGTTGCCACGGAAACTCACCCTGTTTTTATTTACAGCTGCATGCTGACCGAATGCAGAGTGAATGCTAAACAAGCCTGAGTCCTCCTTTCCCCTCCCCATCTGTCTGAGCCAGAGGGAGAGAGAGAGAGAGAGAGAGAGAGGAAGAGAGAGAAGGGGGAGAGAGAGAAAGGGGGGGAGAGAGAAACTGGATTAGAGGAAGAAAGAAGAGAGAGGGAGAGAGAGACAGACTGGATTAGAGGAAGAGAGAAGAAGAGAGAGAGAGGCTGATTGAAGTCGAGTTTATTTAACCTTTATTTTACCAGGAAGGTCCCATTGAGACACAATGTCTCTTCTGCCAGGGAGTCTTGGTCAAGACGGCAGCAATTACTTCTGTAGTGCATTTCATGCACTGGGATAATTCAATTTGCTTTATATGAACAAAAGGCAAAGAATGATAGCAATGAAAAACATAAAAGGCATGACAAGTGTATGGAAAGTGTATGGGAAGTGTATGGGAAGTGCATGGGAAGTGCATGGGAAGTGCATGTTAGTTGTGTTAGGAGAGGAGGTATTCTCAGAAGACTTGGGTCTTGGGTCAGAAGACTTGGGTCTTCAAGAGCTTCTTGAAGAAAGAGAGCAATGCCGCCTGCTCTGATGACACTAAGCAGAGAAGCATGAAAAAGAGATGAGAATGAGAGGAGTGTGTTTAGGGGAAAAGAGGAGTGAGTGGAGGAAGAGTGTGTTTAGGGGAGAGGAGGAGAGAGAGGAGTGGAGGAGTGTGTGTTTAGTGGAAGGGTGGAGTGTGTGTGTGTAGTGGAAAGGAGGAGAGAGAGGAGAGGAGGAGTGAGTGTTTAGTGGAAAGGAGGAGAGAGAGGAGTGGAGGAGTGTGTTTTGTGGAAAGGAGAAGTGTGTGTAGTGGAAAGGAGGAGAGAAAGGAGAGGAGGAGTGTGTTTAGTGGAAAGGAGGAGTGAGAGGAGTGGAGGAGTGTGTTTTGTGGAAAGGAGAAGTGTGTGTAGTGGAAAGGAGGAGTGGATAGGAGTTGAGGAGTGTGTGTTTAGTGGAAGGGTGGAGTTTGTGTGTGTAGTGGAAAGGAGGAGAGAAAGGAGAGGAGGAGTGTGTTTTGTGGAAAGGAGGAGAGAGGAGTGTAGAGGAGGAGTGTGTGTTTAGTGGAAAGGAGGAATGTGTGTGTTTAGGGGAAGGGAGGGCCACTCTTGATGCAGCATGAGTTCTCTGATCATTCTGTCACCATGGATACTTTTGTCGAAGCACCTCTCCAGCCTGTCCAGTGTGTGTGTGCGTGCGTGCGTGCGTGTGTGTGTGTGTGTGTGTGTGTGTGTGTGAGTGTGTGTGTGTGTGTGTGTGTGTGTGTGTGTGTGTGTGTGTGTGTGTGTGTGTCCAGACTGATGGGCACTGAGCTGGTTGGGGAGAGAGCGATAAAATCACGCATCCACCCTCCACCCTAAACAGCCAATCACGTCCATTTCTGCACGAGGAGTAAATACTGTGGGTGTCTGTGAGTGTTGTATTCTACCCTTGTCTCACACACACACACACACACACACACACCAGCACATTACAGTGACATTACAGTGATATGTAATTACAATGTGAAATCCCAAAGAGTGACAAACCAAGAGACAGCAGTGTGTGTGTGTGTGTGTGTGTGTGTGTGTGTGTGTGTGTGTGTGTGTGTGTGTGTGTGTGTGTGTTAGAGTGTGTGTGGTCTTGTCATGTCACACAGCTGTCACACTCATCTGATCAGAGATTTGAGATGAGCACACACATCTGCGTGTGTGTGTGTGTGTGTGTGTGTGTGGGGGGGAGGGGGTTGCAGTCCTCCCGTGCAGAAATGTATGTGTGATATATGTCCTCCGTTCGTCTGTGTGATATACGTGCCTGTAACTCAGAGGAACGCATGCTTGCCTTTCAGCGCAGTTTCATTTGATCTATTTGTCTTTTCTTTGCCCTCCGGTATACAGTTTGAACAAGGTTGTTGTATGTGTTTGACCTGATATGATGTGCATTTGTTTTCTTTTAAAGGTCACCTCTAACCTCTTGTACTTTTATACTGATGTTTTCTTCCTGTTAAGTGCAGATTCTCTCTTTCTCTTTCTCTCTCTGTCTCTCTCTTTCTCTCTCTCTTTCAAACGCACACACTCACACGGTCACTGGGAGCAAGCAACAGCAGACAGCTAGCCTGCCCCCTGGTGGACGATTAGAAATCTTCACACAAAAGTGGTTTACAGTTTTTTACAATTTTATTTATTTTTTTCTTTTACCAACTACTAGCAGACACTAGGTCTCCGAGTGGTGCAATAAACCACCGCAAAACATTGCCTGCAAAATGAAACAATACATTCACAACTCAAAATTCTAACTTTTGTGTCAAATAGTAAACATAACCAGGTTTACTAGTTTGATACTAATAACACTTATGTACATGGAAATAAATGAGATACAAAAAGAATGAATGAATGTAATGAATTAATAGAATTTTAAAGCAATTATTTCATGTTTGAATTCATTCATGTTTGTACAATTTATTAATAATGATGAAGTGAATCATAATTCAATTATACTATTTCATGTAGTTTATAATTATTTTATATGTAGTGTGTTTGTGAGGCATAATCCCTTATGAGTGTCTGACTACATCTGTGTGTGGGTGCTGCTGGTATACATGCT
>NC_055969.1:22999449-23034449 GCF_018492685.1 Alosa sapidissima
TTACAGTGCACTTCTCATTTTAAAGTATGTTATTATTACAAGATTTGAGATTTTTGGTTTCGTGTTACGGTTTGGAAATATGAGAAGTGCATGTGATTACTTACAACTTACTTATGTAGATGATAACAAGGATACTGGATGTGAAGTGGCAGCCAAAGGCCTTTTAAATATCTTTTTTGTTAGGAGAGCGTGCCAGGTCATGAAGAAACAGACCCCAACTGTCTGTTCAGCCTTAGCCATACTTTTTCTAGCGATTAAACAAAATCAAACAACTGTTTAGAACAAACTGTCTGGATGGTGGACAGCCTCCCAGGTTGTCTGGCTGTCTTGGTTCTGTCTGGGTAGCATGCTAGCATGCTAGAAGCAGTAGACAGGAAAGAGGCTTCCTCGTCTCTGTGGCTTTTGGCACCGTATCGCCCTCTTGTGGCCAAGCTGCAGGACTATTCTTCCACCTGTCTCATTCACTACTCCAGCCTTTTCTCTGTGTGTCTTGCTCTCTCTCGCTCTCTCTCACTCTTTCTCTTTCACACACACACTTTCATTCTCTCTGTTCATTATTAGAGTTCCATGTCTCTTTGTACAAAATCTTTGAACACTAGTAGCAGTCCGAATAAAAAGGGATGGGATTTAAAAAGGAAAAAAAATATGGGAATATTTTTGCAGATGAACTGTTCTTGTTATTTATTCGCTATGTCCTGAAGTGACTGGCCTAAGCAGAAGACTGTTGGTCACAGAGTTAGCTAATCTTCTTTTCTCTCTCTCTCGCTCTCTCTCTCTCTCTCTCTCTCTCTCTCTCTCTCTCTCTCTCTCTCTCTCTCTCTCTCTCTCTCTCTCTCTCTCTGTCTCTCTCTTTGGTTGGTTTTCCTCTTTGTTCAACTGTTCTCCCTCCTCTGTTGAACCTCTCACGTTCTCCCGGCTCTCCTCGGCGTTTTAGCAGTGGTTTTGTATGTGAGTCAGTAAGTACTGTTAGACTGTCTCTGAGCCTCTGTGATATCAAAACGAAAGAGAAAAGATTAAAAAAAAACACACACACACTTATAAAAACACCAAGTGTCTTAAAATATTGTATCGCCATTGTTTTTAATGCCAAGTACTACAGTACTACTTGTAAATGTTTGTGTTTCAAAATGTGGCCTCAAACAAAACTGATATATCATTCTGATTATTATTTGAACATTTATTTTGTTAAGTGCTGTTGACCACTGCTGTGAAAGTAGTTCATTTTTGTTGATTGTTATGGAATAAATATTTATGAAATTTCATAGTTGCTGTCCTAACTTTGTATCAGTTAAATTAAAACACTAATTAGTATTGCAGCCTACTTCGACTACAGGAAGGATGGTGTGTCTTCTGATAACTGTGAGGAAGGTAACTGAGTAATTAATTTGGACATAATCTCTTTAAATGTGACTTTTGCAATATATTTTTTTTGTAATTTCACTCTGAAGACTACAGGCTCTTCCTCTTCCATAGCCTTCCTCCTCCTCACTAAATAGAAGATGTGCTCAGTGGGGCCTCTCTCTGACACACACACACACACACACACTCAATAGTTTATGCAATAGTTTGGTTAGGTATTGAACCTGAGATGGTTAGACAGAGTTCCAAGACAATCATTGAATCCGACAACTGCATGTACTATACTACCTCTGCTGACAGCAGATTTATTCCGATGCAGTCCCTAGGCAGTAGAAACCAGGGAGAGACCATGGCTGTGCATTCTACACTTCTGGGTTATTTGTTTTATCTTTAACATGATAACAGAAATTAGATTTAACATGGTAGCAGAAATTCTAAAAAATAAAATGCCATTTCAGAATTTCAGTTTCGTAGAACTTACGGGACAGGCCAAATGATGAGAATTTGTTGTTTTATGGAAGTCTCCCCCATCATAATGAACATTTTTACAACAGTGCATTTCTCAAAACAATTGGTGCATCACATAGTGCACTGCATCACATAGTGGAGAACCTGCAAAAGCATGTACTTTGCTCAAAATGCTTAGTTTATGCCTCAAAAGCAAATATTTATGCCAATTAAACAATCCGTGCAATCAAAATTGACAAGTCATGATGTCATTGTTTATGTCAAAATAGTGAAACGGTTTTGCCTTACTGTCAATGTAACAGTTTACTCTGTAAGTATTTTCTAAAGAACAATGTGCAAGGCAGCACTGTTTTCTATTTCAAAACTACAAAGTTAGATATTACAGTATTGTGTGTGGAGGGGGTTGATTGCAAGACAGTGGATATGTTTCAAAGTTTTTTTCTGTTGACAGACATTGTGAAAGTATAAAGAAAATAAAGGCTTTTACAGTATTGTGCAAATGAAAAATGGGCAATATACAGTAAAACACCTCTTTGTCAGGGCTGTGCAACACTGTACATCTTTTTATACATCCTGACATTCCTGTCTGTCAGGTCACAAAAATGTATATGCACAGACTACAGTATGACAATTAGTTATGACAACTAGTTCAACACATTTGCATGTAATGACACAAGCGATGAAATAAGGCCAATTTGTTTTATGGGGTAGGACTATTCAGCAGGGAACCAGTATAGTGCATTTTGACCAACATGACATTAGCCATTAAAAATAAAATAACAAACAGCAGATTTTTACAAAATCAGTTGCATGACTGTACAAAAGCATTGTTATTTGTTCAAGATGGTTAGCAACTGAGAAAAACTGTAAGTGAAGTTACTTTTTTTGAAGTTACTTTACTAGGAAATAGACACTGTGTCCTTTGCGTTTAACCAATCTGAGGATAGGGTACACACACACACACACACACACACACACACACACACACACACACGCATATACACACACGCACACCCTCAGTTACAAGTCCGGTTTCCTAACCAGTAGGCCACGGACGCCTCACGGACATTTCCTTTCTTTAAGATATTCATATTCAGGCCTCACCACCACACATTAACCTACAGTACACACCTGACTGACACAGCCAGTGTCACCGTACAATTCTCTTCCACTGCCTCCGCGTACGCTTCATGCATGGACCCACCCGAAGGCCATGGAGCTGTGTCCGTACAGCAGAGAGGCACCTGGAGCCGGCGGCTGGAGTTCCTCCTGGCCTCCCTCGGCTATGCAGTGGGCTTGGGGAACGTCTGGAGGTTTCCCTACCTGTGCTATAGAAGTGGAGGAGGTAAGAATATACTGATGAACTGATGAAACGGATGATCTTTTTGGGCTGTAAATGCATATGTGTGTGTGTGTGTGTGTGTGTGTGTGTGTGTGTGTGTGTGTGTGTGTGTGTGTGTGTGCAAAACAGCGTTTCCCTACCTCTGTTATAGAAATGGAGGAGGTGAGTATACTGATGAACTGATGAAACGGATTATCTTTTTGGGCTGTAAATGCATATGTGTGTGTGTGTGTGTGTGTGTTTGTGTGTGTGTGTGCGTGTGTGTGTTTGTGTGTGTGTGCAAAACAGGTTTTGTAAATAAATATATTTAGAGATACATACACCAACAGAAGTATAGTATCAAAGTCCATCTGATATAATATGTAGCAGAATGTCCTGCAGGCAGTCAAAGCAATGAGTGACCACAGTGGCTTATGAGAGAGAAAGATAACTTGACAATGGCATATGGATGAACCACACAGTGTAGCTTGTATGTTGGCTAGCTTGATACAAAATACATTCAGTCACAACTTCATTTTGATTCTAGCTAGAAATGTAGTCATTTATGTGTCTTGTCTACACACTAGAGGTTATACAAGTGTGTTGTAGTACAGACGGGTCTCAACAAAAATGAATAATACTGAAACTTTCATATAATCTAGATTCAATACACATAAAGTGAAATATTTCAAGCCTTTTTTTTGTTTTGTTTTAATCTAGATCATTCTAATCTTGATGATTACGGTACAGCAAATGGAAATCAAAAATCTAGAATCTCAAAATATTAGAATAAAACAGGTTGCACTTTACTTGACGCTATCGACATAAGAGTGAAATGACACTGTCATGAACGTGTCATAAACTAGTCATAAACGTTTATGACAACACTTCTGTCATTAAATGTCATTCAGAATAAAAATGTATTATACAGAACTGTAGACCTGAGATGAGCTCTAATCAGCTAATTACAGTGGTTTCCTGAGCCTTTTGCGTCTCTGTCTGGGCAGGGCAATGGACTTTTCCATGATATTCTAATGTTTTGAGACCTACCTGTACGTGTCCTGGTGGGGTGGAGAGGATATGTTTTTTATGGTCACTCCACCCAATTTCCATGAAGCATAATAAACATATTCATTTATTCATTCATTCATTTGTGTGTGTGAGTGTGTGTGTGTGTGTGTGTGTGTGTGTGTGTGTGTGTGTGTGTGTGTGTGTGTGTGTGTGTGTGTGTGTGTGTGTGAGGTGTGTGTGTGTGTGAGGTGTGTGTGTGTGTGTGTGAGAGAGAGAAAGGTGTGTGTGTGTGTGTATGTGTGTGTATGTGTGTGTGTATGTGTGTGTGTGTGTGTGTGTGTGTGTGTGTGTGTGTGTGTGTATGTGTGTTTGTGCATTTGACCCAGGTGCATTCTTCATACCCTATATCATCATGCTGTTTCTCTGCGCATTGCCGATGTTGCTGATGGAGTTTACCATTGGCCAGTTCACACAGAGTGGACCTATACACGCTTTTATGAAAATATGTCCATTGCTCAAAGGTAATGTGTGTGTTTGTGTGTGTGTATGTGTGTGTGTGTGTGTGTCTGTGTGTTTGTGTATGTGCGTGTGCGTGCGCATGTGTTAGTGTGTGTATGTGTGTGTGTGTGTGTGTGTGTGCGTGCGTGCACGTGCGCAATTGTGTGTTTGTGTGTGTATGTGTGTTGGTGTGTGGTGGAGAGAGAGAGAGAAGATTTGTAAAGATTTTGAGAGATCTAAATGAGTAGATTTAAGTTTAACAACTACAGGGAGCCAGTGAAGGATGACTATCACAGAGAAGATGACTATCACATGCTCAGAGAAGTTAAGCCATCTGTCATAACATAATAAACATGATAACAAATCATTTTTCAGTTTGTGCCATTTTACTTGAAGTCAATGAAGAGGAACCAAGCTGGTTGTAAATATTTCGCGGGATAGATGAATTGACTGATTGATTGATTAGATTGTTAGGGTTTTTAAATATGAATCTTCAGGTGATGATCCCTCTTCCAAACTGAAATATCATTGATCATCATTACAGCCAGGTGTTCAAAATCACACGAATCCAGAGTCCGCATTTATTCAAGAATGTAATAGAGTAATTTTATAATATTATATACATATACTGTTTGTGTGTGTGTGTGTGTGTGTGTGTGTGTGTTTGTGTGTGTGTGTGTGTGTGTGTGTGTGTGTGTGTGTGTGTGTGTGTGTGTGTGTGTGTGAGTCCCAGGAGTAGGACTGGGCACTC
This sequence comes from Alosa sapidissima, assembly GCF_018492685.1. Classification (NCBI taxonomy): domain Eukaryota; kingdom Metazoa; phylum Chordata; class Actinopteri; order Clupeiformes; family Clupeidae; genus Alosa; species Alosa sapidissima. Next base: position 23,004,858 of record NC_055969.1, read on the forward strand.
TGGTGGTTTCTTTCGTCATCAGTGCCTACTTCAACACCCTCATGAGCTGGACCCTGTTCTACCTCTTCAACTCCTTCAGCTCCCCTCTACCATGGCAGACGTGCAATAACACCTGGAATGTTCCAGAAAGCTGTTCCGCTGAGTTTACTGTCAATGACACGTCCCAACAGTCAGCCAGTCAGCAGTTCTTTAAGTAAATTTACTTCCATCTCTTAAACAAGCTACTGTATGTGATGTTCTGTAGAATTCAAGTTGTCTTAAACACAACCACATGACTCACTTCCACTGGATTGCATTGTATTTAGTAAAATCCAGAGAACACAAATCCCTACAGGACAAATAAAGTATAACTTAACTTACAGTAACTTAACTTTTAAACCTAATACAGCACAATACAAAGAAATGAATACAGAATAGCATAGCATGAGGGCCAGCCCATGCTAACTTTAGTGGATATCTGCATAACACATAACATAAGTGTTTTGAAATTAGCTTGCTTATATTCATATGGTGTTTCTTCACATTCCGTTTCTTTTTCTTCATTAATTTTGAATGTTTTTAACTTAAACTTTAAAAGTAACAGACTGTAAGGTTGAACTGTCATATGTTGTGTGTAGCTACAGGCTTCTGGATGTCAGTGAAGGTCTTGAACACATGGGCAGTGTACGCTGGGAAGTGTTAGGGTGCCTCATTCTCGCCTGGGCCATCGAGTACCTCAGTATCTTCAAAGGGATCAAACTCACTGGCAAGGTACAGTATGTTGATGTTTACCTGCCCCAAATGGCGTACACTTCAATGCAGTGCCCTGTGTGCACTGCCCTGTGTGCTTACTCGTGGAGTGTGTAAATTTCAACAGAATAGTGTTGTCTTAAATCGAACACAAACTCTGTGCACTTAAAGGAAATGACGATCGCAACATTTAAATATAAAGTTATTAGTGTCCTTTATTCAACGTGAGCATTGAGAATAGCCGGACAGCTGAAACGTCTGATCGTGCTCCCAAAATTAAATGGACAAACTCTTGCTGTAGACTTTGTTTAAGTCAATTCTTTCAGTGTGCAAACTACTCCTCTCTTTCTCTTCAACTCTTGGTTTAAACGCACCTGGCTAAAACTCTAGATCATCTGAGCGCAACAATACTCCCCTGCATCCTTTATTCAACGTGGGCATGGTCGTACTGTGTCAAAACATGAAAGGTTTATGTTATACATGTAACTTGCTTGTATTTGTGTGTTTTTCACTGCTGCTGCTCCAGATTTCTCAACCTCGATTAAGTTTGAAAACGCTCCCTTCCCTTCCACTATGTAGCCAAGATGGCGTCTGTTGAGGGCGAAAAGTGTCCATCGTTCCTCACTCAGCTTTTTCACCGTTATGAGTGCACCATCCGGGGATTAGCAGGGCACTTCATGTCGTCGGAATTTTCAGTGTGAATACAATCATGCACTTAAATTAGGTATCGTAATGCACTAATGCACTCAAATTAGGTATCGTAATGCACTCATGCACTCAAATTAGGTATTGTAAGTGCAGAAGTAGCCATCTGAGTCACCCCACCGTGCTGCCCCCTACAGGTGGTGTAATTCACTGCTCTCTGTCTCCCCCTACAGGTGGTGTAATTCACTGCTCTCTGTCTCCCCCTACAGGTGGTGTGATTCACTGCTCCCTGTCTGTCCCTACAGGTGGTGTGATTCACTGCTCTCTGTCTCCCCCTACAGGTGGTGTACTCTCTGTCTCCCCCTACAGGTGGTGTGATTCACTGCTCTCTGTCTGTCCCTACAGGTGGTGTGATTCATTGCTCCCTGTCTCCCCCTACAGGTGGTGTGATTCACTGCTCTCTGTCTCCCCCTGCAGGTGGTGTACTTCACGGCGCTGTTCCCCTACACCATCCTCATCATCCTGCTGGTGTTCACCTGCAGACTGCCGGGGGCAGCAGATGGCGCCCTGTTCTTCCTCACGCCCAAGTGGCACAAACTCAAAGAGGTCCAGGTACACACCCCACACACACCTACACACACCACGCCAAGGCCCACACACACCTACACACACCACGCCAAGGCATTCAATGCCACAGGTAAACACCACACACACACCTACACACACCACGCCAAGGCATTCAATGCCACAGGTAAACACCCCACACACACCTACACACACCACGCCAAGGCATTCAATGCCACAGGTACACACCCCACACACACCTACACACACCACGCCAAGGCCCACACACACCTACACACACCACGCCAAGGCATTCAATGCCACAGGTACACACCACACACACACCACGCCAAGGCATTCAATGCCACAGGTACACACCCCACACACACCTACACACACCACGCCAAGGCATTCAATGCCACAGGTAAACACCCCACACACACCTACACACACCACGCCAAGGCCCACACACACCTACACACACCACGCCAAGGCATTCAATGCCACAGGTACACACCCCACACACACCTACACACACCACGCCAAGGCATTCAATGCCACAGGTACACACCCCACACACACCTACACACACCACACCAAGGCATTCAATGCCACAGGTAAACACCACACACACATCTACACACACCACGCCAAGGCATTCAATGCCACAGGTACACACCCCACACACACCACGCCAAGGCATTCAATGCCACAGGTACACACCCCACACACATCTACACACACCACGCCAAGGCATTCAATGCCACAGGTAAACACCCCACACACATCTACACACACCACGCCAAGGCATTCAATGCCTAAGGTAAACACCACACACACATCTACACACACCACGCCAAGGCATTCAATGCCACAGGTAAACACCACACACACATCTACACACACCACGCGAAGGCATTCAATGCCACAGGTACACACCCCACACATCTACACACACCACGCCAAGGCATTCAATGCCACAGGTAAACACCCCACACACATCTACACACACCACGCCAAGGCATTCAATGCCACTTAACACTAACACACACAGTGCAAAGGCTTTAATAGCTCACAATAACACACACACAACGCAAAAGGCCTTAACACCTGACTAACATACACCACACAAAAGGTCTTCTTCAGTGCCCAAACTAAAATCATTTTCTCTCAAATCCTAATGATATTACTTCCAATACATTTTGCAGGTTGTTGTGGACTTCAAAGGCTACTTTATATATATATATATATATATATATATATATATTCCTCTGTGGCCTGGGAATATCTGTTACACTTACACGTGTTCATCTACTATCAGGTTTGGATTGACGCTCTGTCACAAGTCTTCTTCTCCATCGGCGTGGGCTTTGGAGTCATGATCTCTATGGCCAGCTATAATAACTACAACAACAACATACTCAGGTTAGTGAAAGTACGGGGCCCCATGTCCCCATAGGGACTGCATGTGAAAGTAGTAGATTCATTTCTCCGTTCTGCAAGTTCAGTATATCTGCCATTTTTAAATATTACCAAACATGGGGGATTTGGTTAGGTGATTTTCGACAACAATTTTACTGTAAATACTGTACTAAACTTGAATGTTGATCTGTTAAGTCTGTGGGCTGACTATCCAAGTAAAGGGTTACCGAATCCTTGAATTTCCCCTTGAATTTCCCCTTGGGGATCAATAAAGTATCTATCTATCTATCTACATGTATCTATCTATCTATCTATCTATCTATATATCTATCTACCGAATCCTGTACTCTGCAGAGATTCTCTCATCGTAGCCTTGGCCAACTCAGCCACCAGCATCTTCTCTGGATTTGTCGTCTTTTCGGCCCTTGGGTACATGGCTCACATCCGTAGTGTCAGTGTGGAGGATCTCGCTGTCGGAGGTAGTGTACCATGAGCATGTCCATTCATTCAGTTTAAATAAAATCTCACTGAAAGCAGTGTGTGTAGTTTGAAGAATGACCCCCTCTGCTCGTCCCAGGGCCTGGCCTTGCATTTCTGGTGTATCCTGAGATCTTGGCCACCATGCCTGTTCCCCAGCTGTGGGCCTTCCTCTTCTTCCTGATGCTGCTCTGTCTGGGACTGGACAGTCAGGTAAACACACACACACACACACATAAACAACCAACATCTCAGGTCTGTAGCACCAAGCACTTCTCTCAGAATGTCATGCTAAATGGTTTATTTAGCATTTACATTTAGTGACTTATAAACTACTTGTAAGTCATGTATTAATGTTATCTAATGATAGTAAAGAGTTAACTAACCATTTAGTAAGTTGTAAATGGTTTGTTAAGTAAGGGACAATGTATGTATCTGCCAGTCATTATCGGAAAGTTAGTCATGACAGGGCAAACATTGCTGAGGAGTCTTGCTTCATCCTGAAGGGACTTATTTTCCGATAATGACCGGTATGTATGACATACATGTATGACATACATGTCAATGTATGACAATACATTATCCCGTTTATTATACGGCTACTTACCAAAACGAGAAAAGAAACTTCACACAAAATGGGTTTTTAAAAATTATTTTGTCACCATGTTGTGGCTTCCACTGAGAAAATAAATAGTTTTCCACACACATAGCAATTGACAGTTTCAGGTGTTAATAAAATAAAATAAAATTCCATAGCAATAAGCGAACCTACAACTCGAGGAATGACATGAAAGATGCTAATCAGAAGCACAAAACCTGTTGCTATTGACAACGGTCATTATACTTTGCAGTGGTCATATATGTTACAGACCTCCGAACGTTGGGAAGGCCCATTCATGTGAATGGAACTTTCTGCAGCACTTTGAAGTGCCATGTAATAACACATGTCACTATATCTCTGTCACTATGTCTCTATTTTTACTTACAGTGATGCCTTTCTTGGCCAGGGACCATTTGAAAAAGAGACTATAGTCTCTATTATTAAAAATAAATTTTAAAAAAGTGGTACCGTTCATTTTTGCCTGTTTCTTAGTGCTCTCTGGTTTGTTTAGTCTTAGTTCTTGAATTTCTCCTTGGGGATCAATAAAGTATATATCTATCTATCTATCTATCTATCTATCTATCTATCTATCTATCTAGTCAAGAAGTTGCTTTACCAAATATACTGGCAGACCTGTATAGAGACAGAGCTTTTTTGTTCACTTGTTTTGTCTGGCATTTGTCTGTTTTGTCTCATGTAATTGTCTCCAGTTTGCACACTTGGAGCTGATAGCCACCACAATGATGGATTGTGTCGGTCCAAAGATCCCCCCGTCTCTAAGGCGAAGGGAGGTTCTGGTTCTGCTGGTGTGTTTACCCAGCTTCCTGGTGGGACTGCCGTGTGTCTTCCAGGTAGTGCCCCTACACACGTCTCCTCCACCCTTAGGCACAGCCCCCTACACCCCCATACTCTCCCAGTCATACACACCCACACCATCCCCACGTGGCCCCCTACACAAACACTCACACACACCCAACACACACACACACCATCCCAACATGCCCCTTACATAAACATCAACACAAGCTCCCCCTACACAAACTCTCACACCACCCCCACACACAACACCACACCATCCCCACATGGCCCATTCACAAACATCCACACACTCCCCTACACAAACACCCACACCATGCTTACACTCCCTCTACACAATCTCTGGTAACACTTTACTTGACAGTATCGACATAAGAGTGACAAGACACTGTCACGAACACATGACACTGTCATGACACATGAACCCTAACCTCTAAACCTGACCCTAACTGTAACCCTAACTCTAACCCTAACCTTAAACCTAAACCTAATCCTAACCCTAACTTGTTGACAAAAACTGAATGTCACGTTTATGACATGTTCATGACAGTGTCATGTCACTCTTATGTCGATACTGTCAGGTAAAGTGTAACCCAAACTCTCACACCACCTCCACACGCTCCCTTACAAAAACACCCACACACTCCCCTCCACAAACACCTACACACTCCCCTCCACAAACACCAACCCCACCCCCACACAAACACCCACACGCTGCCCTACACAAACACCTATACACTCCCCTCCAACAAACACCTACACACTCCCCTCCACAAACACCTACACGCTCCCCTACACAAACACCAACACCACCCCCACACAAACACCCACACGCTCCCCTACACAAACAACCACACGCTGCCCTACACAAACACCCACACGCTGCCCTACACAAACACCAACACCACCCCCACACACCCCCTACGCAGATACACATGCAACAGCACTGCTTGACTCTCTCACCTGCTCCACAAACAGGGTGGGGTGTATGTGTTCCAGCTGATGGACCACTACACTGTAGCAGTCGCAGTCCTCGTAATGACCGTGATGGAGATTGCTGCCATCAGCTGGATATTAGGTAGTACTGCACCACCGCTATGTTTTTGAAATTCCACTGGTCCCACAACCTGGTTCAGTTCTGTCAATCTGTTCCTATTGCTCTGTGTCTTGTTTCATTCATGTGTGTTTGCACTTAATCAAGGAGTGCAAAGATTCTCCATGATGCTCACAAGTATGTTGGGAAAATCTACAAATATGTACTTCAAGATTTGTTGGATGGTCCTCACACCACTGTTGGTGTTGGTGAGTTGGACAGTCTATTTACGTTATGTTCTGTGCCTTGGTCCAAGTAACCCTTTTGTGATTCCTGTTACCTGTGGTTTGCTATTGTAAATGATGATGATGTGAAAATAAACATTGCAGGCTGTATTTGTGTGTGTGTGTGTGTGTGTGTGTGTGTGTGTGTAGGCTGTATTAGTGGCCAGTATAGTGCAGCACACCCCTCCTCGCTATGAGAAGTGGTACCAGTTCCCTGATTGGTCCAAAGCTGTGGGCTGGATGTTGACTATGGCTTCCATCATCTGCATCCCCCTCGGAGCACTGCATGAACTCTACACCAGGAAGGGCTCTCTCATGGAGGTTATATTGTATAATATTATATATTGTATTGTATCATATCACATCATATCATATCATATCATATCATATCATATCACTGATGGGAGGTGAGAGGGGTCTTACAGTATGTTGTGTTGTGTTGTTGCATTGTGTTGTGTTGTGTTGTGTTTGTGTTGTAAATCTTCTCCTCTGCTCTGCTCTCCTCCTAAGAGATTGAGGTCCTTAGTAGTGTTGTTGTGTTGTTATTGTTGTGTTGTTGTGTTGTTATTGTTGTGTTGTTGTGTTGTGTTGTGTTGTTTTGTTATTGTTTGTGTTGTTGTGTTGTGTTGTAAATCTTCTCCTCTGCTCTGCTCTCGTCCTCAGAGGTTGAGGTCCTCAGTAGTGTTGTGTTGTTGTGTTATGTTGTGTTGTTATTGTTTGTGTTGTTGTGTTGTGTTGTACATCTTCTCCTCTGCTCTGCTCTCCTCCTCAGAGGTTGAGGTCCTCAGTAACCCCCAGTCTGGAGCTGGATGTTCCCCCAGCATCCCATCAGGAACAGGAGATCTGCCTGTCCAGCAGATCTGAAGAAGCCTGCTTACACAGCTCAATATGAACACACACACACACACACACACACAGGTACACCCCCACCACCCATACATCCCCCCCCCCCACACACACACACACATACACACAGACCCGCCTCCACACACACACAGGTACACCCCCCCCCCCCCCCCCCCACACACACACACACACACACACACACATTACTCCCCCCATACACATACACACCATAACACCATCTTCTATTTGCAATGTTTTGGTCAGGGTTAGTTTGGGTCAATGGCAAGTAGGGAATGTGTGTGTGTGTATTTATGTGCCACGTTTTGGTGCTTGACTGTCAGTTAAGTCCATGATGTGAGTGATTTGTCTGTGGGATTGTTTATTTGTAGTATTCTGCCACTTGTAAACTTTGTAAATGTCCATTGTCTGCAGCTGTAGTTTGCTGTTTCTAAAAATAAAGTAGGATCAGCACTAGTCTGCACACATTGGTGTATACTACGAATCTCGATTAGTGGGTTAGCGAGGTATGTTGCGCTCAAAGCCAGGGTATGCGGTGACACGAAAGTGGATCTGTTTTAGTGTCGCTATATCACCATGGTATTTTATGCTGTCAACCAAACCTGGTCTTTTAAATAGAGGCGGTCTTGTGCGTCTCCACGTTTCTCGATTGGCCAACGTCATCCCAACACCGAGAACGCGCACAGATCTGTGGGGTATACTACGAAGCACGTTAGACATATCTAGGCTATGTAGACATATCGAGGCTTGACAAAGCCTTGACTCAGGGGTATACGTTAAGTGATACTACGATTGCAGTTATGTGATATATTTGTCAAACTAGGCTTTCAGCTCAGATCTGTGCGCGTTCTCGGTGTTGGGATGACTTTGGCTAATCGTGTAACGTGGAGACGCACAAGACCGCCTCTATTTAAAAACAATTACTTCCGCATTCATGAGCGATAGCTTAATCTACACTGCGGTCATTTTTTGTGTCTAACCTATAACATCAAATAAATCAGTTGTCATCAGTTGTTGTATGGTATGCACGTCCATAGTTGGATATTTGCGCGCACAGCACTATTAAAGCGCATTCGAGACCCAAAATGTTAGTAGAGGCGGAGCTCCACCTGTAAGATATATGACAGAATCCTACACGTGAGACAATTGATTGGTCAGTGTGCGGTAGATTACACGATTTGAGCTATAACTTAGCACATAACCTCCTCCCGACCAGGTTTGGTTGACAGAATAAGATACCATGGTGATATAGCGACACTAAAATAGATTCACTTTCGTGTCACAGCATAGCCTGGCTTTGAGCACAACATACCTCGCTAACCCACTAATCGAGATTCGTAGGACACCCCACTGACCTGAAAGCCTAGTTTGACAAATATATCACATAACTGCTATCGTAGTATCACTTAACGTATACCCCTGAGTCAAGGCTTTGTGAAGCCTCGATATGTCTACAGAGCCTACTGTAGATATGTCGAATGTGCTTCGTAGTATATCCCAATGAACAGTCCCTGATTCTCAAACAATCATCAACAACAACAACAACAACAACAACAACAACAACAATCAACTGATCCAGATTTAACTGAAAGAAGAGGCAGAGTACCGTGAATATCCTGAGTAACCATTTAAGCTTTAAAGGGACACCAGGCAACGATTTCGTGTTAATTACTCATCTTCGTAAGTCGGTATATGGTTAAATGACTCATTACAGGGCGAATGAAGACTCTCTCGCCCGCCCCTACTGCCTGCAGGAAGAATATCCCGCTTGCAAGTTCAGTGTATCGTACCCACCGACCGAAGCAGGCAGGCTAACGAAACGCTAGAGATTGTTGCAAATGTGTGTATACATGCAATGGCAGAGCCGGCGAAGAAGCAGCGAAAACGCTTGACGGAAGACGCAAAGAAAAGGAAAAGGGCTTCAGACCGAGCGAGGGGGAGTTTCGTAGAGAAAAGGCATCAGGCTTGCCTGGAGTCCCTTTAACATTCACTTTTACATGTGTGGCAGTGGCCTGAAGTTTAAATACTTTTTAATGTCCTTTTAGTTAAAAATGCAAATGTCTAAATAGCTAAATGCATTGTCTAACTTTAGTCCACTGGTGGCACTTCAAAAGAGCTTAAATGACTCAGGGGAGGGTCTAAAATTACTCTGCTAAATTTCAAAACTTCTCCGCACAGGCATGCATGGATTCCCAAACGTCAATAAGAAGAATACACTAATATATCAGAACATTTAATGTCACGTCCCTAATGGTCAGGACTACTGTGGTAACACTACACAGTCGAGTGAAAAGGCATTTTACATATATTTGTACATATATCTTATTTTCTTCTATCAGATAGATAGATAGATAGATAGATAGATACTTTATTGATCCCCAGGGGAAATTCAAGTATTGATCCCCAGGGGAAATTCAATATCTGAGTCACATACTCAGTGTAGGCCTAGTATGTTTCAATAGATCTACACACATCTGTGCGAAACATTGATTGTCTGTGTAGGAATAGACTTTGGCATCATCCCATGGGGGTTGTAGTTGCATCACTCTTTAAAGGACTCATTTTGGGTCTCGGCACTTATTAACCTGCTGCAGTTGCATGGTAGCTGAAGTCTCCCCACACAGCTCTACAGGTTTTAGGGGTCACTAACGGCCTCTTCTGAAGACCACTATACTTCTGAAGACTTCCACTTCTAAAGACCAGTGCATCCAGGCTTCAATTCTGAAGACCAGGGCTACAAGATTCCATTCTGAACACCAGTGCTACCAGATTCCGTTCTGAATACCAGTGCTTCCATTCGGAAGACCAGTGCTACCAGATTCCATTCTGAACACCAGTGCTTCCATTTGGAACACCAGTGCTACCAGACTTCCGTTGTTACTTTTGGTCCATGCCAGGTCTTAGAGCCTTTAAAAAGAACAGAAAATCAGACCTTTCCCTCAGTGCGGCACGGGTGCAGGAGCAGGTATGGAGCTGAGCAAACGCCACTCTGGGAGCCAGAGACCCGGTCAACCGGCCGTACAGCAGAGAGGCACCTGGAGCCGGCGGCTTGAATTTGTCCTGGCCTCCATCGGCTATGCAGTGGGTCTGTCAAATGTATGGAGGTTTCCCTACCTGTGTTATAGAAATGGAGGAGGTATGGATATATTGATGAATATATCTCTGTCTTTCTCTCTCTTTCTCTCTGTTGCTATCTCTCTCTCTTTCTCCTGAATGTGTGCATTCACACAAATCGCAAGTAACAAGCAAAAATGCTTGAACATTCAGAAATGTGGACGCCTCCTGTGAAATTGTTAGCATTTGCAACTGGGTCATTCTATGAAACATACCATTTGCATTCATAACATTTGATGATGTGCATAAGGCACTAACTAGACCCAAAGTGTGTTTCTAAAGCCTAAAGCTAATCATTCAAGTGTTCTTGTTAACATGATGTACAACAAAATACAATTCTTAATTCAAGTTAAGTCAACTTTATTTATATAGCGCATTTCATACACAGAGGTCAGTCAATGTGCTTTACATAAACAAAAGCAAACAGGAATAGCTAACAAAAGCATAGAACGGCAATAGTCAAAGAATAGTTTAAAACGTTTAAAAATAGTAAGAGTATAGTATAGTAATAGTTTAAAGAGTATCACACTATTTTTAACCATTTTTCACAAGTGCATGGCCATTTCCATGTATCCGGGTGTACCGATATGACATTTACACTTAAAATATCATCATATTTTCCTGATGACATTAGACATATTTAGATATAATATATATATTTATATCTATAACAGTCAAAATAAATTGACTGTTATAGATAACTAGAGCCATTTTATCATGAAATGTGCCACCCCATCATGTTTATTATATTTCAATCCATTATTCTTTAAAAAAGAAAAAAAAGATCATGTCTTTAATGCTGTGGATAAATTGAAGAGAAGTTTACTTTTGATGAAAATTGTGAAAATGTAACATTGGAAAAGGCACCCGTTTCATAGAATGACCCAACTGTGAAGCGGTTAACATTTTTTGTACACACGTAAGCATGGGTTAGTGAGCGAGTGTTTCTGTGGTATAGTCTGGTGGTCAGTTTTTAAACCCTCAAATTGCCTCATAGCTTGGAAACCTCTATTTCATATTCATTTACAGTGAAACAAAGTTCATGTTTCAGAATAGTCTGTGTTAGACATATGGAAGGCTTTGAAATTGGCATATGAAAGCGCTGTTGCTATTTGTAAAGTCACGTGTCGTGTATTTACACACAATGTCATTCGCCTCTAACCTTTCACAGATGGCCTAGTTCTTGGCAAGGTCCAACACAGAGACATGGGGCTTCATGTTAACTTGAATTGGTGCAGTGCAACTCTTACCAAATCATTTCAGAAGTGCAGCAATCAAATCTTCCTTGTAAACGAAGGTTTTAAATGCAGTTTGCCTCTCAGTTCCAAAGAAAATACCCAGAAATGTTTAACAGTTTAACCCTATCACCGTCAGCGCAGCCATTGGTTGTGTTAAGCGCACTACTCTATCTGTCATCATATAAAGCCCGCCACATGCCAGATAAGCGATTGTGATTGGTGCCTGGGTTTTTGGAATATTTGAAATAGGTGTCAATGGCCTCTTGCCAGACTGACCTGCAGAGCCAATTCAAATTTGCTAACACCCACACAATGGTTCTCCTTGGCTAGCCTATTGCACTCCTGCTAATACCTGCCAAAAATTCTATATAATTTCAATGTGATGAGTATGACCTATCTACATTGTACCTTCTTCAATATCTATTAATCATTTTCTCTGCAGGTATAATCTAGCACAACACACCACAACTGCATATGTGGTATGGACACTCTTTAATCTAGTAGATGATAAAACGAGGGAAGACCAAGCAGCTGTTGTGTGTTTGTTGTGAGGTGTAAAATAAGGGGCTCTGTATAGGGACTATATCACATTTTTGCTGTGTTCTGTGTGTGTGTGTGTGTGTGTGTGTGTGTGTGTGTGTGTGTGTGTGTGTGTGTGTGTGTGTGTTCTGTGTGTGTGTGTGTGTGTGTGTGTGTGTGTGTGTGTGTGTGTGTGTGTGCGTGTGCGTGTGCATCCGTGTGTGTGTTTTCCCCAGGTGCGTTCTTTATTCCCTACTTCACCATGGTGTTCCTCTGTGCCCTGCCCATGGTGTTTCTGGAGTTTTCCATTGGCCAGTTCACACAGTGTGGACCTGTGCAGGCTTTCACGAAAATATGCCCATTGCTCAAAGGTATGCAGGAATATTAATCAATCAATAAATCTATCTATCTATATATCTATTTATCTATCTATCTATGTATATATCTATATCTATCTATCTATATCTATCTATCTATATATCTATCAATCTATCTATCTATCTATCTATCTATATATATATATATATATATATTTATCTATCTATCTATCTATCTATATATATATCTATCTATAAATCTATCTATCTATCTATCTATATATCTATTTATATATTTATTTATCTATCTATCTATCTATCTATCTATCTCAGCTTTATAGTCAGCTTTACTGTCAATTTCTTCACATATACTAGACATGCACAGGAATTGAAATTGCTTTTCTCTCTATCCCACGGTGAAGAAGAAAAAAAACGCAACAAATAAGCCAAAAAGTGCAAAAGATAAGGACATTTTTAACACTAAACAAAAAAAATAACAATATCACAAGACAAAAATACAAGAATGTAACAGTTAGCAAAGAAATTGCGCATGATGTGTGATGATGTGCAAAAGTGCAATAATGCAAGAGATGTGTATTTTGCAAAATACTATATACAAAAAACAGCAGTAACTTCAAAGAGAGTGGGGGGGGGGGGGGTCAAAGAGGAGGGGGTGGGAGAGAGGGGAGAGAGTTCAGCTTCCTGACAGCCTGGTAGATAAAGCTGTTTGCTAGTCTGGTGGCACTGTGGCTGCTATATCTCTTCCCAGAGGGCAGGAGGCTGGAAAGACTGTGTGCAGGATGGCCGTCGTCTCTCACAATCATGGTCGCTTTTTGTGTGAGGCGGGTGTTGCATATGTCGTGCCGATGGTGCCGATGTCATGCACGTGCTGATTGATGGTCAGTGGTGGGGGTTGGATGTGACCTCTCTGGATTTATTGATTTGTTTATTTAAGTGTCAAACACCATGGTGCCCAGCCCTTATGGGCTTATTAGACACTGCAGTAATAATTTCACTGTTATCTCCAGACAACCACATGACATAACACAGAACCCAACATAACATAACTAAACCACTAAAAATAAGGATACATACACATAGAGATGGCTTGTCATATGGGATACAAAATACTTTGCCGCAGATACCAGGCCTTTTCTATAAATTTTGCCATCATTTTTGAAACATCATTTTCAAACAGCCAGCACAAAATCTCCCCTTCATATTTCCAAAATATATCTGGATTTTTTAACTGAATTGATTCAAAAAGAGAGTTCCTTAAGTCGCAGTATAAAGGACAATAAAAAACAAAATGAAATTCATCTTCCACAACCTGAAGATCACAGAATTCACACAAACGTAAGTGTTCAGGTGTACCTTTACAGTTTTTCTCAGCCGCTTTGGTGCTTTTCTCACATCACTATTAACATTTGCACAGCAGTTAGTGCATTTCTCAAAACAATTAGTGCAAACTGCAAAACCTAGTGGATAACCTGCAAAAGCACGCCAAAGTCTTGACACCATCGTTTATGAACAAGATAGTCAAATGGCTTTGTCATGTTTTCATTATGATAGTTCTCTCAGTGTTTTCCAATGCAAAAAGAGGTCAGAACTCGGTGACACTACCTGAACATGCTCAAGACAGCACTATAAAGTACTTGTAACCATTTGAAAACTACAGTAAAGTTACACATTAGGGGAGTAAGTGAGTACAAGATACTGAATACGTACATTTTTACAGTATGCTCTTTGCAATTCTACAGCATTGTGACAGAATTTGATAACTAGTTCAACAATTTTGTATGTAATGACTCAAGCAATGAAATGAAGACTATTAGTTTTATTGGTAACGACTATTCAGCATCGATAAGTATAGTTCATTTTGACTGACATGACATAAGCAAATGATAATGTTAAAAAACAGTAGAGAATTGTATGAAAGCAACTGATACATGTCCAAAAGCATTTGCAATTTGTTCAAAGGAAGGAGAAATTGCTACTATGATGTGCACAAATGACTAAATATTGTGGAGGTTGTACTAATAGTTATGAGAATTTTCATTCTGATCTGAAAAAAGCACCAAAGCGACTGAGAAAAACTGTAAATCGACCCACTTCCACTGCCAGAGGTAAGGTACTAGTTCTCAATTGAGCACAGAGGTACCTCTGCCTTCTCTTTAGATTACAGTTTTTCTCAGTCGCTTTGGTGCTTTTCTCACATCACTATTAACATTTGCACAGAAGTTAGTGCAATTCTCAAAACAATTAGTGCAAACTGCAAAACCTAGTGGATGACCTGAAAAAGCACGTCACTTGCTCAAAATGGATAGTCCGTTCCTCAAAAGCAGGTATTCATATCAATGAAACTGTCAGTGTCATCAAAATGAGAAGTCTTGACACCATCGTTTATGAACAAGATAGTCAAATGGCTTTGTCATGTTTTCATTATGACAGTTCTCTCAGTGTTTTCCAATGCAAAAAAAGGTCAGAACTCGGTGACACTACCTGAACATGCTTAAGACAGCACTATACAGTACTTGTACAGCCATTTGAAAACTACAGTAAAGTTACACATTGCTGTAGTTAGGTGAGTAAGTGAGTACAAGACACTGAATGCATACATTTTTACTGTATGCTCTTTGCAATTCTACAGCACTGATCTGAAAAAACCACCAAAGCGACTGAGAAAAACTGTAAGGAAAATATAAGGTTCCTCTCCGGAAGTCCAGAACAACCTCCTTGGTCTTGCTGACATTCAGCAGGAGGTTGTTGTCTCTGCACCATGTGGCCAGAAGGTCTACCTCCTTCCTGTAGTGGGTCTCACCGTTCTTGGTGATGAGACCCACCAGAGTTGTGTCGTCCGCATACTTCACCATATGATTGGTGCTGTAGGTTGGTGTACAGTCGTGTGTCAGCAGGGTAAAGAGCAGGGGACTGAGAACACAGCCTTGGGCGGCCCCTGTGTTCAGTGTGATGCTGCTTGAGTTGTTGTCAATTCTTACTGCTTGTGGCCTCTCACTGAGGAAGTCCAGCAGCCAGTTGCATAGTGAAGTGTTGAGCCCCAGCTGGTCTAGTTTGCAGATGAGTTGTTGTGGGATTATGGTGTTGAATGCTGAACTAAAGTCTATCCAGCATTTTCACATATGAGTCTTTTGTGTCCAGGTGAGTGAGGGCTGGGTGGAGGGCAGAGCAGATTGTATCCTCTGTGGACCGTTTGGCTCGGTATCCAAACTGGAAGGGGTCCAGGGTGGGTGTGGGGGTGAGTGGCTTTTGATGTGTGACATGACTATGTGTGGTGGTGGCCTTGAAGCATGATGGAACATGGAACATGGAACATGTGGGCAGCCGTGGCCTACTGGTTAGGGCTCCGGGCTTGGAACCGGAGGGTTGCCGGTTCGATCCCCGACCAGTAGGAACGGCTGAAGTGCCCTTGAGCAAGGCACCTAACCCCTCACTGCGTCGGGATTAGTGTGTGCTTCACCTCACTGTGTGTTCATTGTGTGCTGAGTGTGTTTCACTAATTCACGGATTGGGAAAAATGCAGAGACCAAATTTCCCTCACGGGATCAAAAGAGTATATACTTTACTTATACTGGAACAACAACCTGTCTCAGAGAAGTGTTAAAGATATCCATGAAGACATCCTTAGGGCTTCTACACACAGTTGCATTCCGTCAACGCATGCCAGTGGGTGTTCCCGACAGTAGCTATGCAAATGACTTGAAGTATAACCGTAATTTGATTGGTTGGTGCTGTCCGTCGATTAGCTTGATTGGCCAGTGCTGTCTGTCGGTGCAGCAACAGCTGAACTTCTCAACGCGAGCGACGGGAGAAACACGGCTCTGTGTGTCTCTGCTGTCTTTAAAATTGTGTGTATTGCTGTTTTGCTTTCCTGATTCCGCAGAAATCAGCGGCCAATGATGGTTTTTGTATTGGTCACATCATCGATGCACTCACTTCCTGATGTGTGTGTGTGTGTGTGTGTGTGTGTGTGTTGTCCTAGGGATCGGGGTGGGTACGGTCGTGGTGTCCTTCATTTTCATCGGTTACTTCAACACCCTGATGAGTTGGATCCTCTTCTACCTCTTCAACTCGTTCAGCTCCCCGTTGCCTTGGCAGTCGTGCAACAACACCTGGAACGTTCCGGAATCCTGCTCAGTTGGGTTCACTGTCAACGACTCTCTGAGGCAGTCGGCCAGCCAGCAATTCTTTAAGTGGGTAACTAACTAGCGTTTCGCCAGAGTTGCAAAATTTCATGGCTGGCTTGGTGGTAGATTGACAGGAGTATTTTCTGGCGAGATTCCTGGAAGTCAATAGATTTTTTTTCTAGCATGAGACAGAAAATAAAAGTGTGCGTCTCAATCCAAATGCATTTACATTTATTCAGTTAGCAGATGCTTTTATCCAGAGTGACCTACATATATCAATTATATAACAAGGGACACTGTCCCCAAGAGCAAATCAGGGTTAAGGGCCTTGCTCAAGGGCACAACGGAAGGAGGGAATTGAACCCACAACTTTTCAGGTTGCAGCATTACAGCCAGGCTCCTTGCCAGCCACACAACCACCATCCAGCATTTCATGCCCTTGGGTTCTATCTGACATTTTTGTCAAAATTGAGATATTGACATATTCTTATTCTGTAACAACCTAATAAAGCGAGGTGAGGTGTTTCTTGATGTTGTATGCATTTGTGGTCATTATATCTAAAAATGCTTGTTCCACTCATCAATATAACTCAATAAAGTTATAAAACTTTGAAGCTAAATATCTCAGAACTACGCAGAATACAGATAGAACCCTATAATTCTAATGGGACGATATTACTGTAAGAGTTGGCAATCCTGATTTAGCAGAGACATTCTTGAGGCTGATTGAACTGGACTTGTGGGCTAACCCGCTCTTCTCTGTATGCAGCCACAGACTCCTGCAGGTCACTGAAGGGCTAGAGCATATGGGCAGCATACGCTGGGAACTACTCGGCTGTCTCATTCTCGCATGGATGATTGAATACTTCAGTATCTTCAAAGGGGTCAAGCTAACTGGCAAGGTATTATACTTTCCTACTTCAAAGCAATCTGATTGACACTTGTTTTAGTTTGGGAAGAATTATGAACTATGAAGAATTATAATTCAGTGCTCTCTTGACATTGAGTCAAATGCTATGCTATGAAAATTATATTATCACTATATTTACTGTAAATCGAAGCATTTGGCCCTTTATTCTTCAATCCAAACTCTATATATTTTATACTTCAACTCTACACCCTACAGGTGGTGCACTGCACTGCTCCCTGTCTCCCCCTATAGGTGGTGTACTTCAACGTTATATCTCTCCTTACAGGTGGTGTACTACTTTGCTCTATGTCTCCCCCTACAGGTGGTGTACTACTTTGCTCTATGTCTCCCCCTACAGGTGGTGTACTACATTGTTCTATGTCTCCCCTACAGGTGGTGTACTACACTACTCTCTGTCTCCCCCTACAGGTGGTGTGATTCACTGCTCTCTGTCTCCCCCTACAGGTGGTGTACTCTCTGTCTCCCCCTACAGGTGGTGTATTACATTGCTCCCTGTCTGTCCCTACAGGTGGTGTACTCTCTGTCTCCCCCTACAGGTGGTGTGATTCATTGCTCCCTGTCTCCCCCTACAGGTGGTGTAATTCCCTGCTCTCTGTCTCCCCCTACAGGTGGTGTACTTCACGGCGCTGTTCCCCTACAGCATCCTCATCATCCTGCTGGTGTTCACCTGCAGACTGCCGGGGGCAGCAGATGGCGCCCTGTTCTTCCTCACGCCCAAGTGGCACAAACTCAAAGAGGTCCAGGTACACACCCCACACACACCTACACACACCACGCCAAGGCCCACACACACCTACACACACCACGCCAAGGCCCACACACACCTACACACACCACGCCAAGGCCCACACACACCTACACACACCACGCCAAGGCATTCAATGCCACAGGTACACACCCCACACACACATACACACACCACGCCAAGGCATTCAATGCCACAGGTAAACACCCCACACACATCTACACACACCACGCGAAGGCATTCAATGCCACAGGTAAACACCCCATGCAGACACACACAGGCACAGACCAACACACAGGGGCCTCGGTTTAATTCTGACCCGCTCCCACCCCCCCATATCTCTGGTGGTCTTGTCCCTCTCCACTCCCCCCAATCTCTGGTGGTCTTGTCCCTCTCCACTCCCCCCCTATCTCTGGTGGTCTTGTCCCTCTCCACTCCCCCCCTATCTCTGGTGGTCTTGTCCCTCTCCACTCCCCCCAATCTCTGGTGGTCTTGTCCCTCTCCACTCCCCCCTATCTCTGGTGGTCTTGCCCCCCCCCCCCCCTATCTCTGGTGGTCTTGTCCCTCTCCACTCCCCCCCTATCTCTGGTGGTCTTGTCCCTCTCCACTCCCCCCTATCTCTGGTGGTCTTGCCCCCCCCCCCCCCCCCCCCCCATCTCTGGTGGTCTTGCCCCTCTCCACTCCCCCCAATCACTGGTGGTCTTGTCCCTCTCCACTCCCCCCTATCTCTGGTGGTCTTGCCCCCCCCCCCCCTATCTCTGGTGGTCTAGTCCCTCTCCACTCCCCCCCTATCTCTGGTGGGCTTGCCCCCCCCCATCTCTGGTGGTCTTGCCCCTCTCCACTCCCCCACTATCTCTGGTGGTCTTGCCCCTCTCCACTCCCCCCCCATCTCTGGTGGTCTTGCCCCTCTCCACTCCCCCCCTATCTCTGGTGGTCTAGTCCCGCTCCCACCCCCCCTATCTCTGGTGGTCTTGCCCCTCTCCACTCCCCCCCAATCTCTGGTGGTCTTGCCCCCCCCCCTATCTCTGGTGGTCTAGTCCCGCTCCCACCCCCCTCTGTCTTCCACTCGTTTCCTGCCACTTACTGTACAACTGTCCTAAAACACGTTGGGACTGCGGAGATTGGTGATGAGCTCATTTCCCTCTTCCACAGGTTTGGATTGACGCTCTGTCTCAAATCTTCTTCTCCATCGGCGTGGGCTTCGGAGTCATGATCTCCATGGCTAGCTACAACAACTACAACTACAACATTCTCAGGTTGTCAAAAAGTCTTAATGGAGCAGTTGGATATCATTTGTCTAAAATAATTGCCAACTGGTAACAGCAGCATTTCCTGTAGAAATACAACCACATTACAATAGAATGCACTGCTGGTACTGTTACAGTTTTTCTCAGTTCACTCTTTTAAAACAAATGTGTTGAAAACAACATAACTTGCGTTGTTTTTAACCCATTTCTATGTCCAGATAGGAACAACACATTTATTTTAAGAGTGTTGCTTTGGTAGCCTAGAAATCTAGACGCACCCTAGCGGCAACAAATGTGTGGGTCTGGCTCATCAGGCTATTGCTTTGGCACATTTCTCAGATCAGAATGGAAATAGTCTGTCATAGTCTATCTAGCATATATAAATACTGACAGGCAGGATGTATAGAAAGATGTACAGTGGTGCATATCTCTAACCAAGGGGCGTTTTACTGTATATTGGCCATTTTTCATTTGCACAATGTTGTAAAAGCCGTTGTTTTCTTTATACTGTTACAATGTCTGTCAACAGAAACAAACATATCTACTGTTTTGCAATCAACCTCCTCCACACACAATAATGTGAAACTTTGTAGTTTTGAAATAGGAAATAGTGCTGCCTTACGCCTTGTTCAATAGAAAATACTTACAGAGTAAACTGTCACATTGGGGGCAGCTGTGACCTACTGGTTAGCACTTCGGACCTGTAACCGGAGGGTTGCCGGTTCGAACCCCGACCAGTAGGCACGGCTGAAGTGCCCTTGAGCAAGGCACCTAACCCCTCACTGCTCCCCGAGTGCCGCTGTTGATGCAGGCAGCTCACTGCGCCCGGATTAGTGTGTGCTTTACCTCACTGTGTGCTGTGTGTGTTTCACTAATTCACGGATTGGGATAAATAATAATACCTTCGACTTATATAGCGCCTTTCATGGTGCCCAAGGTTGCTTTACAACACATGGATGGGGGGACCTCACTAGTAGCCACCACCAATTTGTAGCACCCACCTGGGTGATGCACGGCAGCCATTATGCACCAGAACACTCACCACACACTAGCTTGAGGTGGAGAGTGAGGGAGTGAATGAGCCAATTACAGTGGGGGATGATTAGGGGGCCAGATTGAATGAGCCAGGTTGGGAATTTAGCCAGGACACCAGGGAACCCCCTACTCTTTACGATAAGTGCCATGGAATCTTTAATGACCACAGTGAGTCAGGACCTCGGTTTAACGGCTCATCCGAAGGACAGCATCTCCTACAGTGCAGTGCCCCCGTCACAGCACTGGGGCATTGGGGCATTGGGATCGATCTTTTTTGGCCAGAGGGAAGAGTGCCACCTACTGGCCACCCACCAACACCACTTCCAGCAGCAACCTAGTTTTCCAAGGAGGTCTCCCATCCAAGTACTAACCAGGCCCACACCTGCTTAGCTTCAGTAATTCAGCTACTAAGTTATCCATTGGTCTGGCTGCTGGCTAAAATGCAGAGACCAAATTTCCCTCACAGGATCAAAAGAGTATATATACTTATACTTATACATTGACAGCGAGACTAAACAGTTTGACTCTCTTCACATAAACAATGGCATTATGACTTGATTGCACTGGTCATTTCATTGGCATAAGTATTTGCTTTTGAGGTGTGGTATAATTTGTATATAGGTTGCTCATTTACTGAAACGTTTAGTTTAACCATGCATATGTGCTATGAGAAAATGGCTGACTTCTGTGTCCCTGTAGTCTCCCTCTGTGGACATTTCCAGAGAATGAGAAGACTGTTTGTTGTAGGGTGTCTGATTGTCTTCACCCCAAGGACACAAACATACATAGCCCATTACAAGGTTAAGGGGTTTTGTAACATCCTTATCTCTGTTAATACTAACTGAATGGATGGATCATTGTTGTTGGGTGGAAGTATCTTGTGATTTGCCATGTGTGTGTGTGTGTTAAGGGTATAATAACTGGTTTCACCCACAGATGTGTGGGATTTGTTGTTGGTTATAGTCTCCCGGCATCATGAATAAAGCTGCAGTCTCAAATCAGTTGTCTTGGAGTAATTTTGACCACAGAGGCATAAACTAAGCATTTGAGCAAGACACATGCTTTTGCGGGTTATCCATTATGTGGTGCAGTTTGTACAAATTGTTTTGAGAAATGCACTAACTGTTGTGCAAATGTGCATTGTGATTCGAGAAATTCACCAAAGCGACTGAGAAAAAACGTAAAGGCTCATTTTGTTATGAAAGATGTCTGTAGACTGAAAACAATACTTTCAGTCTAATTTTGTGCTTGTCTCTTTTAGGGGACTATTTTAGGCAAATCATATATACACACACAATATATATTGCAGCTTTAAAAATAGTAAGCAAATTATTTAAAGTGACTGTATAATTTCTTTAATATGTGTATTATTTCTGCATGTGTCCTCTCCCCTGTAGAGATTCTCTCATTGTGGCCTTGGCCAACTCGGCCACAAGCGTCTTCTCTGGATTTGTCGTCTTCTCAGCCCTTGGCTACATGGCTCACGAGCGGAATCTTACTATTGACGATCTCGCTGTCGGAGGTCATTTGGGATCTGATCATCTATTTTAAAGCCGACTGAAATCGTTGTGTTTGTGAAGTCTGGAGCATGACCCCCCCTCTCCTCTATCCAGGGCCTGGCCTTGCGTTTGTGGTGTATCCTGAGATCTTGGCCACCATGCCTGTTCCCCAGCTGTGGGCCTTCCTCTTCTTCCTGATGCTGCTCTGTCTGGGACTGGACAGTCAGGTAAACACACTCTGGCAAACAAAATGGATTTCAAGCTTAAAACCAAATCATAGATGACATTATGGACAAAAGACTTTCATATGAAAGCAACTGCACAGTTGCCTATTCATTACCACTGTACTGTAAGCTACTGTCAAGTATTTTGTGTTATATATTGCATGTGACATCAAGTGACGTCAAATCAATATGTAGGCCCATTCCCATGCTCCTGTCTTACAATTTTGCACAGACTTGTACGTACTGTAGATGACCATAAAACGTGACGTAAAGTGAGAGAGATTTACCAGACACTTATCCAAAGCGACAGGGACTCACACAGACCAGAAACACAGACCGACCATTTCTTAGGTTTCCATTGCTCCTCTACATCATCATTTATAATTTGTTTGTTTGTTTATCTGTTTGTCATGTAACAGTCACAGTCCCGTTATGTGCTTTGTTTGTTTATTGCTTGTTTGTTTATTTGTTGGTCATGTAACAGTCGCAGTCCCATTATGTGCTTTGTTTGTTTATTGTTTGTTTGTTGTTTGTTTATCTGTTTGACGTGTAACAGCCACAGTCCCATTATGTGCTTTGTTTGTTTGTTGTTTGTTTGGTTATCTGTTGGTCATGTAACAGTCACAGTCCCGTTATGTGCTTTGTTTGTTTATTGTTTGTTTGTTTATCTGTTGGTCATGTAACAGTCACAGTCCCATTATGTGCTTTGTTTGTTTATTGTTTATTTGTTTCTTTATCTGTTGGTCATGTAACAGTCACAGTCCCATTATGTGCTTTGTTTGTTTATTGTTTGTTTGTTTATCCGTTTAATCATGTAACAGTCACAGTCCCGTTATGTGCTCCCTGCAGTTTGCGCACCTGGAGCTGGTGGCCACATGTGTGGTGGACGGCCTCAGCCCAAAGCTGCCCACGTGTCTGAGGCGGAAGGAGGTGCTCCTCCTGCTGGTCAGCATGGGAAGCTTCCTAGTGGGCCTGCCCTGCATCTTCCAGGTAACACCATCAGAGGCTTTCTAATGAGGAGACACAGCACTCAAAAAATCCTCCATAGAAATGCATGGGGTTAGTTTGTAACGCCAATATGGCAGTTGTCTATACATATCCCACCCCTTCCGCGGCAAAACGTTGACATGTGAATACATTGAGCCAATCATGTGGTGTGTTGTGAATACATTGAGCCAATCATGTGGTGTGTTGTGAAGACATTGTGTCAATCATGTGTTGTGATCTCGCCGCTGGAGCAAGGTTGGTGTTGTGAAACCTTACGCACGCGCATTTCTGCCAAAATAGATGCCTGATAAGTGCCCAAAAAGCGTTGCAATATGGCCGCCGAGTGGAGGGACTTGCCTAAAAGGACTTTGATTCCATACACCGTATAAATAGGTGGACAAACCCTCTGTGACGTCACCCATATGTTTAATGAAGCGCATGTATGAAGCTTGAAATAGGAAACCATGTTTGTTATGCTAGCTGATGTAAGCTAACAAGCTAATGGGCTGATGGACATCTGATAAATCACACCAGGTAACATGCAAAACCCAGTAGCACTTTACACACAAATGCCTGAAATACTCTACACTCAAAGCCCAGTTACATTTTACACACAAACCCCAATAACACTCTACACCAAACCCCAGCAACAATTTATACATGAAACCACACTTTACAAGCCATACCCCAGTAAAACTTTACACACCAAACCCCAGTAACACTTTACTGTACACTCAAACCTCAGTAGCACTTTATACATGAAACCAGAGTAACACTTTACACTCAAACCTCAGTAGCACTTTACACACATAAACCCCAACAAGGCTCTACATTCAAATCTCAGTAACACTTTACAAATCAAACCCCAGTAACACTTTACATGAGCTTAATGTGATGACCATTCAAGAAACAGTTACTGTAATTGCAAATGCCATATTCTGCTAGTATACTGGCAATTGGTGTCCATTCATTTGACTACAGTATCACACATAGGTCTTGGTGAGTGTCTCCATTCTTCAGGTAGACCATAAAGGAAGTAAATTGTTGTCCTTCTACACACAGGGTGGTATCTACATGTTCCAGCTGATGGAACACTACACAACTGCAGTGTCTGTGCTCGTCATGGCCGTGCTGGAGATTGCTGCCATCAGCTGGATATTAGGTAGTACTGCACCTCATTTAAAGTCGCTTTGGACAAAAGTGTCAGCCAAGAAACATAAACGTTCATACCACCTAGCAATTGCTATGGAAAACTTAAGTTACATTAGACGAAACTATAGAACTTTTTCACCCAGGCCCAGTGATTTTGTGTAATGTTTTGTCAGCCTGTTCAGATGATTTTTTTATGTGCATCTGTTACCTCTCATCAAAGCCTTTCGTCCCATGACGTTTCTTTCTGGAATTTCAAGGTCTAAACAGATTTTCCACAATGCTCACAAAAACACTGGGGAAATCACCAAATATCTACTTCAAGGTTTGCTGGTTGGTTATCACCCCAGTGATGGTCATGGTAAGCTTTTTTCCAACTTGTCTTTTTTTCCAACATTTCTCAGTCTCAACTGAAGTATGTGTTGTATGTATTGGTCTAGTTATAGGAGTACAACTGAAGTAGCCTATATTTTATATGCATAAGAAAAATGAAAGTAATATGGTATATATCAGTAAAGTAATCCAAATATACTATATAAATATACAATATATTATTGAAATATCAGCATTAGTTACTGTACATGAAACAAACATCTATGTACAGAACCTACCATGTAGAATCATAAAAAGTGTGTGTGTGTGTGTGTGTGTAGGCTATATTAGTCACAAGTATAGTGCAGCACACCCCTCCTCGCTATGGGAAGTGGTACCAGTTCCCTGATTGGTCCAAAGCAGTGGGCTGGATGTTGACTATGGCTTCCATCATCTGCATCCCCCTCGGAGCACTGCATGAACTCTACACCAGGAAGGGCTCTCTCATGGAGGTCAGAGTGGACCTATGTTCTGTTATATTATGCGATTTGTTGCGCTGTATGTTGTGTTCCATGGTGTTGTGTTGTTGTATTTGTTGTGGTGGTATGCTATTTTGTTGTTATTGTTTGTGTTGTGTTGTTGTGTCGTAAACCTTCTCATCTGCTCTGCTCTCCTCCTCAGAGGTTATGATCCTCAGTATTGTGTTGTGTTATTGTTTGTGTTGTTGTGTTGTTGTTGTGTTATTTTGTGTTGTGTTGTTGTGTTCTATTGTGTTATTGTTTGTGTTCTAGTGTGTTTTGTTATGTATTGTGTTTCTGTTGTAAATCTTCTCCTCTGTTCTGCTCTCCTCCTTAGAAGTTGAGTTCCTCAGTAGTGTTGTGTTGTTGTGTTGTTATTGTTGTGTTGTGGTGTGTGTTGTTGTGTGTTGTGTTGTGTTGTTATTGTTTGTGTTGTAAATCTTCTCCTCTGCTCTGCTCTCCTCCTCAGAGGTTGAGGTCCTCATTAGTGTTGTGTTGTGTTGTTGTGTTGTTATTGTTTGTGTTGTAAATCTTCTCCTCTGCTCTGCTCTCGTCCTCAGAGGTTGAGGTCCTCAGTAGTGTTGTGTTGTTGTGTTATGTTGTGTTGTTATTGTTTGTGTTGTTGTGTTGTGTTGTAAATCTTCTCCTCTGCTCTGCTCTCCTCCTCAGAGGTTGAGGTCCTCAGTAACCCCCAGTCTGGAGCTGGATGTTCCCCCAGCATCCCATCAGGAACAGGAGATCTGCCTGTCCAGCAGATCTGAAGAAGCCTGATTGACTTTATCTTTTTTTTTTTTTTTACTTTATCAGCTTTTTTAGAAATTATTTACAAAATAATTCATCTTAGACAATCTTTTTCACACTTAGAAAGATTTCTAAGATTATTTTCATTATGGGACCCAACTAACAATGAATACAGACAGTAGGCCTAGCCTAAGCATGCACTGAGGTATTATGAGGGGGCAGGATTTTCCTGGAAGGAAACAAAATGTGAGCATAGTTTTGCTCATACTGCAGCTTAATTATTTGGTGTGGGTTGTTGTTGTGTCCAGATTTGTTTACATTAGTATTGTTTGATGTTTTACTGCAAATCTTTTACTTTGTTGTTACTGAGTGTTTTAGTTACAAATCAGAGTGCAGTTGTGTCAGCATCAGTCGGAACACATAAACAGGAGACTCTTGCCCATGGATCTGGACGGACTGGCACGATGTAGCCTATTAAATGACTAAATAACAAAAGTTATGTGTCTGTGTCATATTGTCTGTGTCCTAAGGCTGTCTGTAGTCTGTAGGCGATTTAAGACATAGCCTACTTGAGATAGTTGGTCCCGGGATGGTTTGTCCCCGCTTCTCAGCAGTTTACATTTGATGAAAACTATCTCAATGAAATTTGATGCCTTTCACCCCTATGAGCTACACCCCGCATACCGGACTCGGAGGAATCTTGCGTGCGAGACCCCTGACTTTTACGGAATATTACTGTACCGCTTTTTTTGACGGCCTTAACCCTCCGATTAGTAGATGTTGGCCTTAATGCTTCGGCTTAAAACGTTCGGTTTTCACAACCGACGTGGATTTTATCAGTTTTCCATATGCGAGATGCTGGGTCGGTAAGTAGCCTACTACTTTGGCTATGTAGCCTACCTCTGAAACGAACGCACAATTAGAAAGCCAGAGTAGTCTAAATATCGATCTGTACCATTTTGTTGTTTGAGTCTATGTTGCACAATCCCTCTTTCGCCGTCAGTTTTCGCTATTGCATAATAGACTGACACATATAAAGATGTTGATAAACGGTGTCTACTTGTCTCTTTGTCTACTTCTGTCTCTGTCCACGAACCGCAACTGAAGACCATGTTTAGCCTACTGGTAGCCTAGTCTGTGCTTATCAAGTCTAAGCAGCACCAGAAGTTGCCAAATATGACCATGCTCAAGAATTTTCAGAACAATGAGAACATTCGTCTGAAATAGCACCAACTTTTTAACATGATGAGAGTATAGGAGCCTAGTTTGTGATGAATCCCATTCCATCAAACTGGCTTGGAGAAAGTGAATGAGTCTTAATCAAGCTATCATAACGACATTTGATGGTCACTGTCAACTTGATAAGGGGGCTAATTGTTGTGGTG
Source organism: Alosa sapidissima (assembly GCF_018492685.1). Lineage (NCBI taxonomy): Eukaryota > Metazoa > Chordata > Actinopteri > Clupeiformes > Clupeidae > Alosa > Alosa sapidissima. The sequence goes on from NC_055969.1 coordinate 23,032,399, forward strand.
CTAAAAGCTGATGCGTGGAGTGGACATTGGAGTTGAAAAGCCGAGAGGTCACTGGTCAGAACACGACAAGAGGACTTGTACCATACTGTCCCCTGGTGGAATTTACGCTTACCTCACAGCTGGGAGCGATTAGATTGGCCCTAGACTCTCACATCTATTTCTGGACGACGTTTCCAGTAACTGTTCCTATAACTACAATTAAGACAAAATCCAGTCCCTTTGGAATTTGAGTCTGCACATTTCTACTCCATTTGGGTGGTTTTAAAGAACTCTTATTTTTGTCACTCTTCCAAAGCTCCTAGTACATCATGAGTTATCTTGAGTTTCCCCACTGTGTGACTGCTGTGTTCAGTGTGTCTCTGTGTATCTTTGGCTGTGGCTAGTGCATCACGCATGTCTGCTTTTATAATTACACCCATGAAAGGGCTTCCTGTCTGCATCTGATCAGTTGGGCTTGTGTGTGTGTGCGTGTGTGTGTGTGTATGTGTGTGTGTGCGTGTGTGACAAAGGGATGGGGAGATGCATCTGCATTTCTAATCAGCAGCCATTGTTCACTCATGGTCCCCCAGCCCTGGTGGGGGTGAGATCTGTGTTGTGTATGTGTGTGTGCATACATGTGTGTGTGTGTGTGTGTGTGTGTGTGTGCATACGTGTTTGTGTGTGTGTGTGTATGCGTATTTGTGTGTCCCTCAGCTCTGCTGGGTGTGAGATCTCCTGATGGTTGTGTCTGTGTGTGTGTGTGTGTGTGTCCCTCAGTTCTGCTGGGTGCAAGATCTCCTCACAGTTCCCCTCAAACCTCTCCGGCATCGCGGAGGGGGAGGAGGAGGAAGTCCAACTGACTGAGGGGGAGTAGAGAACGACAGAGAGAGAGAGAGAGAGAGAGAGAGAGAGAGAGAGAAATAAAGAGCAGCGGGTGCTTCCGGTGTGAACTCTCGTAAGAGGAAGAGACGCGTCGGGAGGGGCAGTTACAGGAGTTCTTCCTTGAAGTCTCGTCTCTTGGCTTTCTAAAAAAACTAGTTCAACTTCCCCGGCTGAAACATCACAGCATTATAGACCACCAGCAACAGAATCAGCAGCAGTAGCAGCAGTCAGAATTAGATGCCTCGCTTCCACTGTATGCTGCTGTCAGTCAACTAGTAACAGGAGCTACTGCGTGAGGAGTAAGTCACCTAACACAACTTCCTGTCTGCCATCCAACCGTAATTTGTGTGTGTAGTGTGTGTGTGTGTGTGTAGTGTGTAGTGTGTGTGTGTTTGTGTGTGTGTGTGTGTGTGTGCGTGCGTGCGTGCGTGTGTGTGTGTGTGTGTGTTTGAGGGTTTAAATGTGTCAGGACACAGTAACAAAGATGTAGGCTGGGTTGGTACGCTAATAAAAAATATTGCTGAATGGCTCTTTGTTTTAGTCCGAGTGAGATGTCTGTCTGTGTGTGTGTGTGTGTGTGCGTGTATATGTGTGTGACAGATAATTCACTGCATTCTGTTTTCATAGCATGCAAGCATGAGGCTTGTCATGGGACTCCATCCTGACTTTAAGGCCTACAGTTTGTCTGTTTGTCTGAAGAAGACGCTGTTGGGTTGAAACGTTGCTTTTTTCTTTTAATTAAACTCTGGGAGCTACTCCGGTGTGCAGGCAGTCTCTTTTGTTTTTACTTGTTAGTATACTTTGTCCTGCACCTGGCCTGACTTTGTGAGTGTATATGTGTGTGTGTGTGTGTGTGTGTGTGTGTATATATGTGTGTGTGTGTGACCTCTGTCTTTCCCTGCAGGGTCACAGGCTCAGAGGACATGGAGCAGGTAAATCAGGATCATGTGAAGATCGGAGAGGGCAAATATGTGACCAAGTAAGAGATGCACCACACACACACACACAGACCCCCCCCCCCCCACACACACACACACACACACAAACACACACACACACACACACACCTCCCGAAAGATGCTAAACACATTCCACCTTACGGCGTGAATCTTGGCTCTCGCATTAAATTAAAATGACTGTGCTTCTTTCTTTGCTTATTATGTATTATTTCTGCATTGCTTGCATATGCA